>NC_045631.1:23710612-24013643 GCF_009829155.1 Mustela erminea | reverse complement strand
TCATTCCAGGTAAGAAAGCTGGTTAGACCTTGCCCAGGTTTACCCGGTTAGCAAACGGCAGAGTCAGGAGTCAGTCTCAAGGCTGGTGTGTCTCAAGTCTGGCTTTCTTTATCTCTGACTGCTTCTCATATGAGCCCTGGAGCCTGGCTTCTCTGAGCCACGGGCCATCTTCCTCCTTCTAAAATGGAAGGGGCTAGTCTTTGACTTGGAGCCCGGGGAAGAAGGAGAGAGGGGATGGACTCTCACTGCAAGTGACTTCCTTGATGATTCCGTAGAGTCAGAAATAGATTCTGTACCCTAAATTTGTGTGGGGGAGGCTTATGAGGGTGTGCCCTCAGGAAGCATACACTGTTTCAGGCTGAACTGCCCACCGAGAGTTGTGTAATGTTGAGCAAGTTACTTGACTTCTTTGAGCCCTAGACTTCTCAGGTGGGGATAAAACTATCCATGGGAAGGACCTAACTAGAAATGCATATAGGAGCCCGTGGTTCTGGGCCTGGCACCAAGTGTTGGTCTCTCTTCTTCTCTTGAGCTGTGAGAGGTCCGGATTCTGACCCCAGAGCCAGCAGCTGAGATGCAGAGAGCTCTAGGAAAGCAAGGGAGACTAGACTGGGAGGCAGATGCCTTGAGGGGCTTCAGCTTTATTAATTGACTGGTCAGAGATGGCCAGTGTCCAACCCGGTGAGGAGGGCTGGGTGAGAGAGCGGGAGGCTCAATGTGGGGCTGCTCATATGTCTTCTACCTGGTGGGCCCCAGAACCTGGAGGCCTTCTTCCTGGAAAGCTCCCCTGGAAGCCATCATGTCCAGCTTTCACATTTTACAGGCAGGGAGAGTGAGGCCGGAAAAGGAAGAGGCCTTGGGGCCAAGGCTCTGTAGCAGGTAGGAGGCAAAGCTGGTGCTTTGCCTCAGCTCTGAAGGCAGGGCTGGGTGCAGAAGGCAAATATAGAGTGGCACAGCCTGAGGGCATCAGGGCTGTCACCCCCTAGCTACTGCACAGGTCCTAGGGCACAGCAGCAGGAGTGGGGGCGGGGTTGGTGGTGGCAAAGAAGCTGGAGTAGCTCCCGTGCCTGCTGATGCACTTCTGATCTGGCCGTGAGTATCTGTTTGCCTGCTCTCCGATCACTGTGTGGGCGGAACCTGCCCATTAGTATTTCACACTCAGGGTCTTAGCACAGCCAAGCAATTAGGATGCCCAAGATCTGAATCTCTTACTGCTGCCTCTAAATGTACTCAGGAAAGCTTTCTCTTGTTTTCTTGAGACTCAGTGTTTCCAGCTGTAAGATGGAGGCAAGTGGCCTGTCTTGGAGGATAGGGGCGCAGGAGAAATCCCTAAATGGTGCACTGGACACCCTAGAAGTTAAAACAGATAAATATAGGGCATCGCTGTCATGAATTGGTTATTTGGTCTTTTTCTTCTCTCCTCCTCCCTCTCCTCCCCTCCCCTTCCCTTCTTTCTTCTTTATTCCTTTTCTCACACACATTGAACATCTGAGAGGCCTGGTGTAGTGGCAAAAGCCAGGACTGGGAGGTGGGACGGTGTAATAGAATTTTGCAGAAAAGGATGAATATGTTTGGAGAACTTCTTGAGACTTCCAGGAACCCAGGGAGACATAGGAAAGAGTGGAAGGAAAGTATATAAAAGATAAAGTGGCCTTCAGATCCCCAGGAGAGGCTGGATGAGGGGAGTTCAGGGGAACATTGGATCTTCACTGTGCTGAGGGGACAGTGGATACAGTGGATACAGAATTCCATATCCTTTCCCAACAAACAAGACACCTAGGGGTCCTTTTGTCCAGGCTTACCCTAAGGAGCTCAGGTAGCAATGGCTGCTCTAGGTCCTGCTGTCTGGGATCTTTTCTGGAGGTTGCAGGGTCTATGCTGAGCCTGGGGGAAGCCTGGGGGAAGGAACCTGGCAGGAGCATTTTTGTGGTCTAGATCCCAAGGCAACCAGTCCTGGTGCGGCTTCCTATGGGTTTCTCCAGCACTAGTCCACTCTGTCCTTTGCATTCTGTTCCCACTGGTGGGTTGTATGGGGAACTGTCTTTCCGTGAGCACCGAGATGACTCAAAGACAAGGACTTTGTCATATTCACCACAGGTAGCCTACCTATGGCTGACCAAAGTCAAGGCTAAGGCCGTGTAGAAGAGCCAAAAGAGTAAGGATGTTGCAGTTGATTAGATCTGAATTAGAATTCAAGTTCTGCTAGTTTCAAGCTATGTGACTATCATAGGTCAGGTTCCCCTAGAAATAGATTCTGTAACCTAAATTTGTGTGTGAGAGGTTTGTGGGGGTGAGAGCTCAGGAAGCATACCTGTAATGGAGTGAGAGAAGCAGGATGGGGCAGAGCAAGAAGTTGAACCAGATCAAGAAGTTGCAACAGAAGCCTCAGCCAATCCCTAGGGGAGTCTTAGGGCCAGAATGGCTCTTGGGTATTGTCCTAGACTGAGGGAACCGAGCCAGAACTTTGTTACCCACACTGACCAGTCACTGGGTGTAGGCTTCCCAGGGAAGGGCATACACTTTGGCAAGGCAAATTTTAGCTGAGGCCAATGCCGGAAGCAGAACTCAGTAGTCAACAGCCCTGCTGCTGGGGAGGTGGGCACCTCAGCCCCGAGGGGGCAGCTGGGAAGCACACCACATCACCCATTACAGCGACCTTGGGTGAGCCATTTAGCCTAACTGAGCCTCAGTTTCCACAATTGTGAGATGGAGATGACCGATGTACTCATTCAGAAGTTCTTTTAGGTGTTGGGGAAAACTCAGCAAACAAGACAGACACAGCTCACCCCACCCCCCTCAGGAAGCTTACATTCTAGCTGGGAAGAGAAATGACTAGAGTCAGAGAGTACTAAGTTCCAACCAGAAACCCAAGACAGTAAGGAGATAGGGGACTGCTGACCTGGCCAGTTCTCTATTTTATATAAGAAGGACAGAGCAGAAACCTGAAGGAAGGGAAGGAAGGCACCATGAGACACCTAGGTCAAGATTTCTCAACTTTGTCACTCCTGAGGTTTCAGGTGGGATAATTCTTTGTTGTGGAGACTCTCCTGGGCATTGTTGGCATCCCTGATCTCTACCTACTAGGTGCTAGCAGCACCCTCTCTCCAGTTGTAACAACCCCAAAGACACCTGACTTAGTGTCAGATGTCCCCTGGTTGAGAATTACATGTCCAGAGGAAGAAAGTTCCAGGCCCAGGGAATAGCAAGAACAAGGGCCAAGAGGTGAAAGCATTCTTGTTACACCCACAGAACACTGAGGAGGCCAGGGTGGCTGCAGTGATGTGAGAAGAGGGGAGAAAGGAAGCAGAGGGGAATGGAGAGATGGCAGATCATGTAGGATCTTATAGGGTGTCAGGATTTTGGCTTTGACTCCAGGTGAGAAGGAAGCCCTTGGAGGGTTTTGTGGAAAAAAAAAAAAAAAAGATATGATCTGGCTTATATTTAAAAGGGATTCCTCTGGCTTCTCCTTTACAATAGTGATGGAAGATTAAAGACAAGGTTTCTGACACACAACAGGGCCTGTCATCCTCAAGAACAGGTGTAGTGTGCCCTTTGTTGGCATTTAAAGTCATTGTGCAACTTGGCTACCGTCCCATCCCAGGCATATTATAGTTGCTTTTTTGTGACTCAGGCCTTGATGAACGCCCACGAATGTTAAGGGCTAGAAGGGGCTTTCAGGAGAGTGGAACCCAAACTACTTATTTGAGGAAAAAAACCCCAAAAAGCTAAGCCTAGGGATATGAAGCAACCTGGACAAATCCACCCCCTGCATCAGTGGTAATGCTAGGGTTAATATCTATAGAGTTGCTCTTTGGGAAAGAGAGTCTTTGATGGTGACCTAATTTGTGCTGCCTTATGTGAGTGCTTTTTTTTTTTAATTAAAAAGATAAAATTCAAAGACAAGAAGAATGTGCTCAAGGCTGGATGGGCTTTTGCACAAATAAAGGATTTGTCGGGAAAATTGGTTGTAAAATAATAATAATCAAAAGATGGGTTTGGACCCTGTCTTCCTAGCAGGAAGCCAGATTGCCAGATCAGCACCTGACAGTTACTCCTTTCTGAAGCTATGGAGCTACCATTTTGTTTAAGCAGAATGGGCAGAAGGAATGGTTGCTGCGAGACCCACTTGTGGCCGCCTTTGTTTTCTTGGGCTTGGACAATATTTCTTTAATGGGCAAGTCACATTCTTAGATGGGATATGGAAACAGAGGTAATCCTGAGTTTGACCCCATTGACTGATGTTCATTATAGTGTAGATAGAGCCTGAACATAGGGCCCAGAGCTCTGGACTTTATTAGGTCACCACTGTCTGGTTTTATCGCTTTGGTGAAGTTATAAAATGTTCTGGTGCCTCCATCTGCTCCTCTGTAGACCAGAGACTTTAGTTTCTCCCTCTTTTCAAGGTGATCTAAAGAGAAAAACACTTTATCTCTTAGTTTCTCTGCTTAGTGCTTTGCATCAAATGGGTATGTGATACACATTTGTTGAAAGAATGAATATTTACAGGGAAAAATGAGGTGATATATGGGAAATATTAAAGTGAAGCATGAAGGACTTTGTAAGACTCTCTTAATACTACTGGGTGAGGTCTTGGCCTCTGGCAAGTTGATGGGTCCTAGATTGAGAAGTTCCTTTTATCCATCTACCTGCCACAGGCCACCCTGTAGAGTGTACACACATTCCAGTTGGAAGAATTTCTCTTCTGTGCTTTGTGGCCCTTTGAAGCAGACTTGCTGTGTAGTATCAGTACTTGGGATAGGGTAGCCCTATTTTATTGCCAGGGCCTGATGCCTTGGCCATTCCTGACTCCCATGGGCAGGGTTAGGATTTGGCATTCTCTCAGGGCTTGGAGACCTGCCCAAGTTCAGGCAGGACTATGGGAGACACAGTGATTTCTTTAGGCCCTCAAAGGAAGCTTTGGAGTTTCTTCAGAGTGATTTGGCTCTGCCAGTTACTATTATATGTTCATGGGTAACTTTTTAGCAATCTGCCTCATTTTTTTCATATGAAAATGGGGTTATTATGGGCAACAAAAACACAACAGATACATTGGACTTGGACTTCATCAAAATGAAAAACCTTTGTGTTTCGGAGGATTCTATCAAGAGAATGAAGACAGCCCACAGAATGGAAGAAAATATTTTCAAATCATATATCTGATAAAGGACTCATATTTCAAATACACAAGGAACTCTCACAACTCAATAAAAAGACAAGTAACCCAATTAAAAATGGGCAAAGGATCTGAATAGACACTTCTCCAAAGAAGATGTACAGATGGCCAGTAAGTACATGAAAAGATGCTCCACATCATTAGCTGTAAGGGAAATGCAAACCAAGCCCACAATGAGATAGTGTTTCACAATAGTAGGATGATTATAAAAAGAGAAGAAGACAGATACTAACAAGTGTTGGGGACATGGAGAAATTGGAGCCCTCATACACTGGAGTATATAAACTGTTGCAGTCACTTTGGAAAGCAGTTTGGGAGTTCCTTAAAAAGTTCAGCGTGACTTACCATATGATTCTGCAGTTCTACTCCTATGTGTATACACAAGAGAATGAAAACATATGTCCACATAAAAACTCGTACACCAATGTTTATAGCAGCATTATTCATAATAGCCAAAAGGTAGAAACACACCAAATGGCCATCAACTGGTGAATGGATAAACAAAATGTGGTCTATCCATGCAATGAAATATTTTTCAGCTGTAAAAAGGAAAGAGGTATTGCTACATGGTGCAACATGGGTGAATCTTTTTTTTTTTTTTAAGATTTTTTTTAAAATTTATTTGTCAGAGAGAGAGAAAGAGCGCGAACACAGACAGACAGAATGGCAGGCAGAGGCAGAGGGAGAAGCAGACTCTCTGCCAAGCAAGGAGCCCGATGTGGGACAAGATCCCAGGATGCCGGGATCATGACCTGAGCCGAAGGCAGCTGCTCAACCAACTGAGCCACCCAGGCGTCCCACATGGGTGAATCTTGAAAACATGATGCTAAGTGAAAGAAGTCAGTCACTGAGGACCACATGCTGTGCGATTCCACTTATATGAAATGTCCAGAAGTGGCAGATGTATGGAGACAAACAGTAGATAAGTAGTAGTCTGGGACTGGAGGGGTGGAGGGATTGGGGGAGTGATAACTGAAAAGGTATGGGTTTTTTTTGGCAGGGGGTGATGAAAACATTCCACGACTGTGCAGCCATCCTCTGAGAATGTACAAGAAACCACTGATTTGTGAACTCTAATGGGTGAATCATGGAGTATGTGAATTATATCTCAACAAAGCTGTTACCAGAGAAAAATGGGGATATTAGTAGGTCTACCTCTCAGTTTTGTTGGGAGGGTCAGTGAGCTAAAGCACAGTGTCTGGTTATATAATTATCTCCCAGAATATGCTAATTGTTTTACCATTAACATTATCACTGGGCTGTTGGAGATTATAGGAGATAAGGGACAAACTAGCATAGTTTCGGACACATAATTGGTGACTGCAGTGTTAGTGCCTGTCCTGTGCTTCTTTTTATAGGCAAATTTAGGAGATGTAGGGAGACTCCCACTGAATCCAGGACTCTGGTCAGCTCACCCCTAGGAGGGGATCTTTATGGCTCCAGCTGGGAGATCTACCATGAGAAGCAGCCAGAGGAAAGTGTGGTTTGGGCCCCATAACAGGGTTTATTAAAACCATGACATTTACGTTTCTTTTTAGAAATTCAGAGGGACAGACATTAGCCCAGTCTGTCAGCTTATCTCTGTCTCACCTCCTCTTGTCCCCCTTACTCATCAGCAGCTTCTCCTCTTTGTTCTGGGATTGCTCAGTAAGGAGCTGAATTATTGTTTTTATTAATGGGGCCCCCTGAGCATTTTCAATTTGAATCATTCCCTGTAGCCTAAGTCTCTCTCCCCAATTTCTCTTTGTAGTGCAGATTAGCTACAAGGAAGGATATTTTACATTATTTTGCTTCCAGGAGGGTTGGGGAAGATGGGGCTGAGCTGGGGTTTATGGTGGGAGGCTTTGGTGCAAAGGTGTTAGATTTAGTGGTTTTATTTATTTATTAAAAAAAATTTTTTTTTAATTTGACAGACAGAGATTGCAAATAGGCAGAGAGGCAGGCAGAGAGAGAGAGGGTGGGGAAGCGGGCTCCCCGCTGAGCAGAGAGCCCGATGTGGGACTCGATTCTAGGACCCTGAGACCAAGACCCAAGCTGAAGGCAGAGGCTTTAATCCACTGAGCCACCCAGGCACTCAGTTTTAGTGGTTTTAATTCTCTCCCCAACCTGTGGTCCAGGCCAAAGCCCTGTAGTTCACCCTCTTTCACCTCTAGTCTTTCTCTCTTCTAACCCATTCATCAGTTCAAAATGGTAGATGTGGGTGTGGTGGGAGGGAGTTATGGGGCTGAGGCACATGGTTTCCTATATTTCCCTGTAATAAGGCATAGTACAGAGAGAGGTTTCAGGGTCCTGGTTTCACATAGGGTGTGTGTGTGTGTGTGTGTGTGTGTGTGTGTGAGAGAGAGAGAGAGAGAGAGAGAGAAAGAGAGAGAATGAGATTGAGTGTATTGGTGTGCTGTACTGCTCAGATGCCCCCTTCAGGGCTGAATCATTCATTTCCCTAGCAGATGGCTCTCAGTTGAGTTCTCTGGAATTGCTTCAGCCAAAAACGTGGTTGACTCACCCAAGGTCTTACCCCCTCCCAGGAATGGTGTGCATCCAATGACTGCTCATTGTGGGGAGGGGCAGGTATAAGGGATCAGCCCCTTCCTCAGAGCAGGACAGCTTTGAAGGGCCATGTCAACTCCATAACTCTCTGTGGGATCTGCTGAGGCCTAAGCTATGACTACATCACAATTCTGTTTCACCCTCCACCCAATCTTGCCTCCTTCACTTCTTTTTTTTTTATATTTTATTTATTTATCAGAGAGAGAGAGGGGGAGAGAGCAAGCATAGGCAGACAGAATGGCAGGCAGAGGCAGAGGGATAAGCAGGCTCCCTGCTGAGCAAGGAGCCCGATGTGGGACTCGATCCCAGGACACTGGGATCATGACCTGAGCCGAAGGCAGCTGCTTAACCAACTGAGCCACCCAGGCGTCCCACCTCCTTCACTTCTGACAAAGAGAAAAGCAGCCTCTGACATTCAGGAGCTGGCCCTGCACTCATACCTAGGCCTTGGTATTGCCCTGTTAGACAGAAACCTTCTCACAGAACACTGGATGAGACAGAACACAAAATAAGACCACACTGTAATCTCATCTAAGCAAGGACAAAAACATGATCATTGTCCAACAAAAATACCAAACATTCCCCTGTCCTGACTAATGTGCATGACGCTGCTTCTTTACCAACTATAACTTTAGCTTCATTGTGTTCTTCCTTCCTTCTAGATAAGATTTATTAAGATACCCAATCATAGAATTACCCTTGCTTGCTAATAGCAGCCAATTCAGAGCAAAGTCTTACTTCCTTGAACCATCTCCCAAATCACTACTGTAAGCCCAAATCCTATAAGAAATCCTTTTTAACACCTTCTTACTGAGATGCTCTACAGGTCCCCATGATATCTGGTCATCCTTGTTGTAGCAAGCAAAAAACCCCACTTGTGCACCTGCAGAGGTGTTCCTTGAAGTCTTTGGCTGGAGGGAATTGACACTCCCCCATGGACATTCATCCCAAGGAAACTCTCAATAAACTTTCTGAACATGAATCTCTTTCTTAAAGTCTGCTTAAGTCGGCTTAAGAAATTAGTGCCAGGAGTGGTCCAAGGAGGAAACCTTTGAAATGATCTTGGAACTGAAGGGCAGAAAAAGCTGAATATCAAGTCTAGTCTGCTACTCCAAGATCATAACTATGACCAGGAAGGAGTGGGCTGCCAGGTTTGTGATTGGAGCATTTGGGTCCATGCACTTGAATACCATGAATCTTCAGGTCCTTTTGGTCTCTTTGGGCCTGCAAAAATGGCTTGCTCTTCCCTGTTTAGGGTGAGGAATCTCACCTGCTTTGCTCTTACAGAAGTTGATGCAGAGTCCTGTCTTGGACAATATGCACTGCTTTCTGGATCTACCTTCATTTCTCCTCTGGCTATCAGACCAATAACCAGAGTTAACATACAGCCTGGCTAGAGGACGTGCTGGGCGTGCTGTAAGAGGAAAGGGACTATCTACCCTAGTTGTTGCAGACCCAGATGACACTTTGAGCAAGGGTGAGTATGTATGGGACTGGATCCCTTAGAGTGCAAGGGGGATAGGCAGCACTCAGTTCCCCAGGGGAATGTGTATAGCTCTCAGCTCTTAGCTGAGATAGCTCTCAGCTGAGTCATTCTCCAGAAGTTTCCCTCAGTTGAAGAGAGCTGCTTAGCCTTCCCTGGCATAGTCTATATTCAACAACCAGACAATGGGATGGGGAGGTTAAAATTCATGGCCCCTCTCCTCAAGCTGGCATGATTCTGAAGAACTATTTCAACTCCAGAGCTATCTTTGGGATCAGCTGGTGTCTTTACGGCAACTGTATTACAGATCTCTCTGCCCATTTCTACTTCCTTCACCCTCTCCTCAGGGTGGATCCAGGGGCATTCCCAGTAAGTTCCCTGCATGTGAATTGCTGTTTCAGAGTTCACTTCCTCAGGGAATCTGACCTTAGACAATGAGAAAGAGAATGAGAATAAAGAAGACACAGAAAGCAGGAATGGTGAAAGGAAAGAGATAGAACCTCTGAAGCTATGCATCCCTCTCTGGAACTTCAACCAAGGCCAGATGTTCCAGCTTTTTGCTTCTGTGCAGAAAGCCCTGCAAGCAGTGGCAGTGATCCCCAAGTGACATAAAAGGGCAACTCTCCATTAACAAGTAGAAGGAAAGCAGATCTGTGGAATAAGGACAATGGGAAAGCAAAATAGAACACTAGGAAATTAAAAAAAAAAAAACTATTGTTGAAATAAAATTCAGTACAAGGATTGAAAGGTAAAGTTGAGATTTCTTAGAAGGTAAACAAAAAAGAAAAAAGGCAAAAAAAAGTGAGAGAGAAAAAAAGTGACCCAGAGAAAGAATCCAGAAGGTCTAACATTAAGAGTTCCAGAATAGGGGCACCTGGGTGGCTCAGTGGGTTAAGCCTCTGCCTTCGGCTCGGGTCGTGTTCCCGGGGTGCTGGGATTGAGCCCCGCATCGAGCCCCGCATGGGGCTCTCTGCTCAGCGGGGAGCTTGCTTCCTCTTTTCTCTCTTTGCCCATCATAAAGACATATAGCTATTCTTCTCACTTTTTTTTCTCCTAGATATGTTATTGTCTTACTTTTCACAATTTTTGTATATGGTACGAGGTCAGGATGAAGGTTTATTTCTTTTTCATAAGGAAACCCAATGGGCCTAATATTTTCAGTATGCAGACCTTTTCAATATGTAGATTCAGGTCTGCCAGCTTTAGAAAGTTTTATTGCATTGTTTCTTGATAATCTTTACCCCTCCCTTTTCTCTATTCTGGAACTCTTTTTTTTTTTTTAAAGATTTTATTTATTTATTTATTTGACAGACAGAGATCACAAGTAGGCAGAGAGGCAGGAAGAGAGAGAGGAGGAAGCAGGCTTCCTGCTGAGCAGAGAGCCTGATGTGGGGCTCGATCCCAGGACCCTGGGATCATCATGACCTGAGCTGAAGACAGAGGCTTTAACCCACTGAGCCACCCAGGCACCCCTGAGCAAAGATTTCTTAAATAAAACTCAGAACCACTAAGTACAGAAGAAAATATTGCTAAATTTAGGACCTATTAAAAGTAAGAACTGCTTATATGGAACCACGAGAGACACTGGCCATAGAAACCGTGAATAAGAAAAGCAAAACTGAAGGCATCAAGATTCCAGACTTCCAGATATATTACAAAGCTATAGCCATCAAGACAGTATGGTACTGGCACAAAAACAGACAATCGATCAGTGGAATAGAATAGAAAACCCAGAAATGGACCCACAACTATATGGTCAACTAATCTTTGACAAAGCAGGAAAGAATATCCAATGGAAAAAAGACAGTCTCTTCAACAAATGATGTTGGGAAAACTGGGTGGCAAAATGCAGAATAATGAAACTGAATCACTTACACCATACACAAAAACAAATTAAAAATGGATGAAAGACCTAAATGTGAGACAGGAAACCATCAACATCCTAGAGGACAACACAGGCAACCTCTTTGACCTCAGCCATAGAAACTTTTTACTAGATACATCTCCATAGGTAAGGGAAACAAAAACAAAAATGAACCATTGGGACTTCATCAAGGCAAAAAACTTCTGCACATTGAAGGAAACAATCAGCAAAACTAAAAGACAGCCTGTGGAATGGGAGAAGATTTTTGCAAATGACGTATCTGATAAAGGGTTAATATAAAAAATTTATAAAGACTTTATCAAACTCCACACCCAAAACAAGTAATCCAGTTAAGAAATGGGCAGAAGACATGAAAAGATATTTCTCTAAAGATGACATCCAGATGGCCAACAAACACATGAAGAGATCCTCAACATCACTCATCATCAGGGAAGTACAAATCAAAACCACAGTGAGATACCATCTCACACCTGTCAGAATGGCTAAAATTAACAACACAAGAAACAATAGATGCCAAGGGTGAGGAGAAAAGGAGAACACTTTGCACAGTTGGTGTGAATGCAAACTGAGGCAGCCACTCTGGAAAACAGAATGGAAGTTCCTCAAAAATTTAAAAATAGAACTACCATATGATCCAGCAATTGCACTACTGGGTATTTATCCAAAGGGCACAAAAATACAGACTTGAAGGGGTACAGGCACCCTGATGTTTCTAGCAGCATTATCAACAATAGCCAAACTATGGAAGAGCCCAAATGTGAATAAAGATGACTGATGAATGGATGAGGGATATGTGATACATGCACACACTGGAATATTACCCAGCCATCAAAAAGAATGAAATCTTGCCATTTGCAATGATGGGGATGGAGCTAGAGGGTATTATGGTAAGGGAAATAAGTCAGTCAGAGAAAGACAAATACCATATGATTTCACTCATATGTGGAATTTAAGAAACAAAACAGATGACCATATGGAATGGGAAGAAAACAGAGAGAAAGGGAACCAAACCATAAGAGACTCTTAATGATAGCTGATGGAGGGAGTTGGGCAGGGGATGGGCTAAATGGGTGATGGGTATGAAGGAGAGCGCTTGTGATGAGCACTGGGTATTGTATGTAAGTAATGAACTACTGACTTCTACTCCTAAAACCAATATTGCACTGTATGTTAACTAATTAGAATTTAAATAAAAAGTTGAAAGAAAAAAGATAAAATTAAGAACTCCTCTTCAGTAGAGACAATATTGAGAGTGAAAAGCCCAAGACCTGAATTATTTGTAATACATCACCCAACAAAGGCTGAGTATAGAATATATACAGAAATCCTACAAATTCACAAACGAAGAGAACTTTGCTTTTAAGAATGAGCAAAAGATCTACAAAATAAGTCACTAAAAGAAGTACAAAAATGTTTATTGAAACATATGCAAAAATGCCCGATACTGTTAGTCATTAGGAAAATGTTAACAAAACCACAATAAAATATTTCTCCATCCCTACAATGGTGAAAATAAAAGGTCTGAGAGTAGGGTGAGAACGTAGAACAAGGGGGACTCTTGGGCATTGCCACAGGTAGTCTAAATTTGCATACCACATTGGAAGACTGTTTGGCAGCATCTACAAGAGAGCTCAATGTGTGCCTACCCTGTGATCCAATAATTCTTCTACTAAATGTAGCCTGTAAGGACACGAATACTTATTTCCACTGAAAGACATATGCAAGAATATCACAGAAGTGGCTCAAAACTAGGGACAGTTCCAAATGCCCATCACCATTTGTATAAATAATTGTTTGTGTATGCTCACAAGGGAATATTATGCAGCAATGAAAAAGAACCAGCATTCTGTACATGGGGTAAAACATGGGTGCATGTTAGAGACATAACATTAAGACAAAGAAGCCAGACACAGAAGGGTATTCACTGTGAAAGTCCATTTATATAAAACTCAGGAAAGGCAAAACTAGTCTATGGTGTTAGGAGAGAATAGTGGCTACTCTTGCAAAGCTACTAACCAGGAGGAGGCACAGAGGACCTTGTTGGGTACTGGAAATGTTTGTATCTTGATATGTGTTTGTGCGGTTTGCAATACATAAGATAGAAAATTACATGTGAGTTACATCTTAAAATAAGAAAGGGCCCATCGGGTGCTCATCACAATAAATGGAAAGAGTTCATATCAATTTTCACACTATTTTGAGTCAGGACAGCAAGAGAAGAGAATATTCTGAAGATCTCCAAGAGGGAAATCAGCTCACTTACAAAGGAGTAAGAATCAGATGGGCATTAGATTCTCATCAGCAATATCAGATATCTTCAAAATTCTGAAAGAAATTATTGTCAGCCTCTGATTTCTATATTCAGGCCACCCACCATTCAAGTTGCAAGAACCCAGGAAATTTATGTTCTACAAATCCTTTTTAAAGAAGCAACATGAGGATGTGTTACAATATTGGAGGAGTAAACCACAAAAGGGGGAAAACTGGGAAGGCAAGAAGCTGTAGATAGAACCAGAAGAGCAGGGGTGAATCCCAGGGTAAGTGCTAGAGAGCACCCAATCTGGACTGAAGCAAGAGATCCAGTGGCTGGGAGTGGTGGTCCCTGATGAAAAGGGAAACTGGGTAGAACACGCTTTATAAAGACTCTTAAATAAAAGAATTGGGAATATGAGAAAGACAGCCACGACAAAAGAATAAAGAAAGACAACTGGAAACTTACAAGTGTGCATGTGCGTGTGTGCCTGTGTGTGTACGCACACAGTTGCACACAGGCACAGCTGTACCTGGAAGAAACCATAATCCCAGTACACCACTCGGCTCTGCAAGGAGTAGTCTTTAGTGAGGCACAAATCTGTAAATGCTTTTCAGTGATCTTTAACTCAGAATCAGTCTGAAAGACCTATATGTTACAGGATAAATGTAAATGTTAGCAACTTTACCAACATAAGGGTAAAAGTATGCGCGGCAGAAGTTAGGAGGTGGAATGGGAGAAGTGAGGTGAAAGCAAGGATGGGAATATTAATATTCCATTTACAAAACACAGATTCTCTTTTTGCCAAGTGCCACTCTAGAGCATGGAAGATGCCAGGGGTAACTAATGATGAACGAAAAAGAGAGATATGGCAGGGGTGTGAGGGAGATAAATCCTCATCTATTACAGTAGCAAGTCAATAGATTGTGTCTAAAATTGATGAATCAAGAAATATCAGCAGAAGCATATTATGTGGAAAAATGGAGGTAAATATAGGTAGAGATGTTTTAAAAAGGCACGACTGCCTGGGGGAACAGAGCTGGGAGTAGGAAGTAGTTTAGCAGGATACTGTATTTAAATTTGTGCATATATTATTTTGTGTAAAAATAGTTTTTTTGTTTTGTTTTGTTTTTTAAAGAAGACACACGCAGGTCAAAACGAGGACAGTTTTTTTCCCCTAAGGACAATCAAAGGCATCACGGAGCTCCCGGGCAGCCCCCACCTGGATTTGAAGTCATGGCTTTGACATCTGGGGGCTGAACTCAGTCACTTTTTATAGGAGCAGGGATTTGGGGACTTTGAAGTGTCACTAATTTTCATGCCAATGCTTCTCTGTGATAAACTTCAGCCCTCCCCTTCTTCCCCCTCCAAAATACAATTTTCAATAAATAGCAAGCTCATAAATAACATGGGGCACTGCGGATCCTAATGAAACAGTGACAAATGTTATATCTTCATGGGATCAGGAGAAATAACAAAGGGGAGCATGGGGAGGGGCCTGGAGTTCCCAGAGCTCCCGAGATTTTATTAAAAATCCTTTTAAGTTTCATGTGGCCCATTAAAGCGATTCTCCTGAAAAATAATTAAACATCATTCAGAGGCGTTGCTGCTTTATTAGGAGGATGCAGTGCCCAAGCTTCGGCGGGTGAGGGGTGTATTTTGAGTCTGTCCAAGACATGGGGGAAGTGGGGTGGCCTGGGTCCTCACCCTAGCTCCCCTCCTGGATAGTTGTATGGCTTGGGGGACCCTTGCCACTTGGGCCTCAGACTCCTCATCTATAAAATGGGGGAGCTGGATTAGATCTCTGTTCCTCGTCTGTGTTTTGGGGGATGGGCAGATTTCTCTCCCTCCACAAAATCCTCAGCCGCACACACAATTTTATACATAATTTCATGGCCCCTTCATGACCATCTGTACTCCTCTAAAGTCATTTCAGCTTGAGTACTCCAGGATTCTAGTCTTTTCCTTTTCTATGGCTTACAGCTTATAGCAGCTGGCTTCAGTCTTAATCATAGTTACTTTAGTGTGTTTTTTTTTTTTAAAGATTTTATTTATTTGACAGAGAGAGAGGTCACAAGTAGGCAGAGAGGCAGGCACAGAGTGAGGGGGAAGCAGGCTCCCTGCTGAGCAGAGAGCCCAATGCGGGGCTCGATCCCAGGACACTGAGATCATGACCTGAGCCAAGGGAAGAGGCCTAACCCACTGAGACACCCAGGTGCCCCTACTAGTTGTTTTAACAGGGTGAAGCAGAACTCTTCATGGAAGTCCTTCCCTCTCCCCAGACACTGTTTTTCACCAAGCACTGGCTTGTGGTATGCGCAGGCTCCCCGGACTTGCAAACGTAGGAACATCCTGTGTGATCAGCCAGATGGCCCCTGCTGGACCCACTGGTTCCATTTAGATCTCCCTGGGGGAGACCACTTCCTTGGGACTCCAAATCCCTGCTTCTGAGAGAGGAGGTCCTAGTCTTCAGGGTTCCTGGGCCAACATCTGCAGGGTCCCCTGTGCTTCTATGCCCCAAACTCTTCCGGTTACACTGCCTCTGGACTCCAACTAAACCCCTGATTTCCTTTTCTCCCTCCAGACCAGGAAGGCCACATTCCTGGTCCTCCATCCTGCACTGCGTCCCTGGGTGTGCCTGGCAGCTCGTTAGCCCAAAAAGTCTCTCCCGGAGTTCAAGCCTACTGATAGTACTTAGAAGACTAATAACCCCATTGGCTGAGTACTCTCTATGTGTTTGATGCTGAGCACAGGATACCCTGTCTGTGGTTATAGAGGAGGAGACCGATACTCAGCAAGGTGAGGGAGTGTGGGCAAGGACCCACAGCTAGCAATGGCTGTGGCAGGGCGACTTAGAAGATGGCCCCCAGGGATCTGGTGTTCAGTGATCTGCTTCCTGGTGTTCATGACCTTGTGTAATCATCTCCCCTTCGGTGTGGGCTGCACCGAGTGACTTGATTCTAACTGAGAGAATATGGCAAAGGTGATAGGTTGTCACTTTCATGATTAGGTTACCAAAGCATGTGACTTTCTTCTTGCCCTCAGACTCTCCTTCTTGCCCTGCTGGCTTGCATGCTTTGAGGAAGCGAGCTGCCATGGGTGGGCGGGGGGACACGCAGCAAGTTTCTGAGGCCCTCACCGCAATAGGCAACAAGAAATGGAGTCTTGCCAGTAGCCAGGTGGGTGAGCTTGGAAACAGATTCTTTTTAAGCCAACCGTCAGCTGAGGCTGCAGACCATGGGCTGACTCCTAAGTTGCAGCCTTGTGAGAGACCGTGGCTCACAGAGGGCCCGGCTAAGCTGTAGCCAAATTCCTGCCCCACAGAAATAGTGAGATAGTAAATGTGTGTTGTTTTAAGCTGCTAAGTTTTGAGATCATTGTTGTGTTGGTTATGGATAACCAGGATAATGGCCGAGCTGGGGTTTGAAGCCAGGTCTCTTTGGTGCTAACGTTCTGGGTTGGTCCTGTTGCTGCTCTCTCTCTCTATCCTTGCCTCTTAGCCCCACCGTGGAGGAGCTCTTGAAGTTGGCAGGCCCTCTAGCATCTTGGCTTCCAGCTCCAGCACTCACCTATGCAGTGGCAGACTGGGGTGGGGGTGGGGCGGCAGTTACATAGTCCAGCCTGAAGGCTCACGGGATGCCTAGTGAGGGAGCCCTGGACCAGGAGCCAGGAGACAACTTCTCATCTGAGCTTTAACCTAACGAGCCTTGTGACCTGGGACAGGCTGTCCACTCTTTGGGCCTCTTTCTCTCTGTGTGTCAAGGAGGTAGTTGGTTGAGAACATTGTGAAAGTTCATTTTACCTGGGTCTTCTGAGTAGGGATGAATCATCTAGCTGCAGGAGGCTCTGCCAGGCAGCCCCAGGGCCAGGGTGAGGGACACTTCACCTGCAGAAGCTTGAGGGCTGGACAGAGGCTGTGGGCAGCTGCCCTGTTTGATTCTGGGAAGGGAGCAGTTATGACTGGAACCCCTCATAGGGGTCCTGCCTTGGCCCCTGAAATTCCTATTTAACCACCATTTTCTGGGGAACTTTCAGGGACCTTTGGGTGGGGAGAGCCCTCTGGAGTGGAGGCTTTGTTCCCAGAGCAAAGGGCAAGGGCGGTGGGATTGCACGTATGTGCGTGCATGTGCGTGTGTGTGTGTGTGTGTGTGTGTGTGTTGAAAGGAGTGCTACTCATGGGCTTCAACAGGGGGCATTTATTATGAACAGGGGAATGTGATAAATGGGGACCCATCCTCCTGTCTTCTTTCAGTTCCCTACCCCAGGGGTGATTTATGCTGCTCCATTTGTGGTCTTGGGAGGCTAACACAAAAGTTATTCAACTTCTTTCTTTCTCTTTCTCTTGCCCTTTCCTGTGTCTAGGCGAGGCAGGGGTGAGAGGAGTTCTTTAGCATCTTCAATATAATTATAATTATAAATTATAAGTGTGGATGCTCATACGGGCTTCTTTGCTGTCTTTGATCTGCATGGAGTCTCGGGTTCAGAGGGATTTGCTTTAATGCTCGAAGGAGGCAGAAAAGCAGAAGGCTTAAGGGTTCAGGCTTGGAGGCAGACCACTGTGTCTGAATCCTTGCTCTAGCATTTCCTAGCTGTGTGACCTCAGGCAAGTTACTTAATCTCTCTGAAGCTGGGTTTCCTCATTCTGTAGGATGTTGTCTCATGGAGTTGTTGTAGGTACTAAATGCGACAAGGTGAGAGGCTCGGCCTAATGCCGGCATATAGTACGCAGTCAATAAATGCTCGTGCTGGTGAGCGTCCACGGTCCTGAGCTGGGACGGGCCCGCTGTATGCTGACCTTCAACTCTGCTTCTTCCAGTAAGCCGTGTTACCTGCTGTCTCTCGGTGGAGTACTGTTGTCCTGAAGGTGGCTCTTTGGCTTGAATTGGACCTTGTTTTTCTGCGGCTTGTTCAATGTGTCCTTCAGTCTTTTCCTGGAGGCAGCAGAGGCGGGAGGAGGGGGTGGGGGAGAAAGAAGAGAGCGCGGTGCTGGGAGCCAGAGCAGGAGGCCTGACTTCTAAAGCCCACCTCTGTGTTCCTATTTATAATTCCCCAGGGGTTTTTGCTTTTCTCGCCTCCTTCTTTCCCCATCTGTACATTGGCATTTATCAACATGTGTTAGGCTTTGTTCTGTCATGACAGAAAAGAAAAACGAAGACTCAGAGACGAAGTGGATTGTGCAGGGTCTTATGGCTAGAGAGAGGTAGAGTTGAAATCAGTCCCTGATATTTGGACCCTGATCTAGAACCTTGACCCTTTTCCCAGAGCTTCAGGCTCTGAGTGACCCTGAGTGCATCTCCCTCTCTAACCCTCATTTCTCTTGCCTGGAAATGAGGTATGGGGCCCAGATCATCCCTGACAGCCCTTCTGGCCTGGGTTTCCTGACCCCAGGTGGAGCCCAGGTCAATCTGATTCTTTCATGGGAGGAGCAAACTTCTCCAACTTTCTCTGGCTTGGTTGCTGATGGAAAGTTTCTGCCTCAGCTTCACTGTGCCTTTTGGAGGCTTGGGCCCTGGAAGCTGAGTGTCGTACTTAATTATTCAGAAACCCATATATCCTCTGTAAGCAAGAAATCCACTCCGACAGGCGAGAAATGCCAAAAATTGTTTATTGCTCTTTGCTTCAAATCTGGAGTAGGAAGCAAGGTTTGGGAGGTGTCTCCAGCTGCCGAAGACAAATCTCTGTTCACTGCCGGGTTCTCATTCTTCTATCTCTTCCAGCTTTTTTAGGAGCAGGGTGACCCCTGGGTCAAGGATGGGAAGGCAGGAGTCACATGACCCAGGTCCCCATTTTTCCACAAACCTGCTGACTGGCTTTTGGAGAGCCATTATCTCCTTGGAGCATTAGCTTTCTCGTCTGGAAAATGGGTTCACATATACCCTGCCCCATAAAAACAATGAGGTTGTGAAGATCGCTCAGGACCTGAGGGAATGCTTGAGCCTGTGGAGTTAAGCATTGCCAGGCAGGAAGGGAATAGAAAGCAGACAGAGAATGGGCAGAGATCGCTCATTTCAGAAGTTTTCAGAGAAGCAGGATGCTCAGCCTCCTCTCGCAGGATTTCCAAGATTTCTCCTTGTGTGGGTTCTTGGAAAAATTCCACACCATCTCTGTCCAGGGCCTTTGGGGGCAGGGTGGTAGGAGGTCACTGTTGATTCTCCAGGTCAGGCAGGAAGTGAGGAGGGAGACAAGCGCTTGCTGTGCATTGATCACCAGACCATGGACTTGGCCTGGATTTCTTCTCTTTCAGAAACTTTGTCCATTTTGCAGATGAAAAAACTGAGGCATACTAAAATTGACACTTGCACAGGGCCACAGAAGGATAAGTAGCAGAGCAAGGATTGAAGCACATGGGTCACCTAGTGTCCTTCCCCATCAAATCACAGAACACCATCAGGGAAGTTCACTTTGCAAGTGGAAAAGAACTTGAATGGCACCCAGAGGCCTGGCTTTTTAGATGGCTGCAGTTCAGTGACAGCCAGCTAGCTGATGGTCTTTGTCTTGGTTCCTTGTCTCTGTGGCTGGGCATGGCTCAGGTCGTTGGTTTTGGAGTCAGAGCTGTAAGAGGAGGGAAGAATGTGTGGTGTTGGTGGAGTATGTGCCCCATGCAGCCTCTCATCATGGACGCCTCTGATATACTTTCTGCCTCTCCTTCTACCGGGCCAGTGGACTCCTGGCCACATGTGGCCTCTGGTCCAAAGAATTTCTCAAGGTGGGGTCATAGCACTAGTCATTACTCAATTCATTAATTCATTTACTTAGACATATATTTGAGAACATGTGGTAGGCCTGACTCTGAGTCAGACTCTCGGCTCAGCTCTGGACAGTGCATGCCCACTAAGACACGGCTAAGACTCAGTCTCCCAGGGAGGCCGCCTTGCACTAGGGCTTGGAGTAGGAGCCTGTACCAGACAGAGCGAGACTCCCAAGGAGGGCAAGGTCCTTTTTTAAGTAGAAATGGTGGGGAGGGGCTCTCAGGGAAGCTGACCTTCCCCTCACCACCAAGGAAGTTTGCTTCAAATCCAGCACAATTCGCTGAGCACCTGCTAGAATCAGATCTCCCAGAAATGGTGGTAAGACTAGTCGGGGAGCTGCAGGGGCACAGTGGCTGATAATCCCAGAGTTTCCCATGACGTCGTGAGCATCCCTGGTTCCAGGATTCTGTTCCACCTGCTACTCGGGTTTGATCAGCCCCGGAGTCCACCTGCCATGGGCCTGAACCCCTCAAAACTCAGTCATGGAGCCTCATCTCACGGTTGCTTACCCCACCCCCTTTTGTGCCCGGGCTTCACCTGAGATGCTAAGGAAGGATTCAAAGATAATCCAGACCCCATGGTCTCTGCCTTTGTGTGGCCAAGGATGTTCCCCAGCCACCAGCCAGGTGTTGTTCTTGGTGGAGGGGATACTTTTCCAACCCTCCTTTGCTATGTGGACTAAGGTGGAACTGCATATTGGATATTTGGAGCTGGGGGGTCAGTCAGATGGGGCGTCAGTCAGATGGGGCAAACCCAAGGCGGGGGGGGGACCAGTTAGGTGACTGCTGTGTTTATATGGTGAGCGATGACAGGGGTCCAGATGGGGGCCTGGGCAGGGAGGCAGTTGCTATTGGTAGCTCTGCCCAGGCCTCCCCTGTACTCACCATTTCCATGTCCCTAGACCCGGGCCACCAGCTGCAGCTTGCAATCTGGGGCTCCTTGCCCAAGGCTTTCTCTGCCGACTAGAACCTGCTCAGCCATCTCAGCAGGGCGAGAGAGCATCCACTCGTGGTTGACGGGAGTTGATGGAGACAAACCCCAGCTCCCTCACTCATGGGGCAGGATTACCCTGAGGTGTGTTCTAAACTGTCCCCAGAACCGCTTGGTCATCTTCTGTGAAGCCAGCTTGTAACACATTCTGCGTTGGCATTACTCTTTCCCTGTCTCATAGCCCTGCTCTCCTCCTGAGACTTCCTGGGGCTGCCTCCCAAATACCCATCTCACACTCAAATCCTGGCCTCAGGATCTGCTTCCGATGGAGCCCAGCCTCAGACCCGTAACGAGGAGGACAGCGTGGTGAGCCAGGTCTGCGTGAAGGTCTGAGGCCACCGCATAATCACTGTATGGTCCTGGGCAAGTCGCTTAACCCTCTGGATTCCAGTGAACCTCTCCTGTGAGCTGGGGGTGGCAATAATGCCAGGGGTGGGGGGTGCTGTGGGAATTCAGTGAGCAGTGCTCCTCACCCCTGGTAGATGTGGAGTAAACAGAAGCTAGTACGATTGTTATCTCATTGTGAAAAATTGCAAGGCGACCTAGACGTCCAATTATTGAGCTGAGATATGTGTGTCCCCTAATCATAGAGCATCATCAGTGGGGAGGAGGGGGGCAGGGGAAGGCGAAGGAGGATGCCCTTTAAGACAAGTCAGAGCCGGATGTGAGCATGAGGAAGAGGATATCTATGGACTTTGGACTCAGGCCCCAGTGGCCTCTGGGGGAGTCGGGCTCCCAGAGGGAGATTCTTGATCTCCCAGAAATGGCGGTAAGACTAGTCGGGGAGCTGCAGGGGCACAGTGGCTGATAATCCCAGAATTTCCCATGACGAGGTGAGCATCCCTGGTTCCAGGATTCTGTTCCACCTGCTACTCGGGTTTGATCAGCCCCGGAGTCCACCTGCCATGGGCCTGAACCCCTCAAAACTCAGTCATGGAGCCTCATCTCACGGTTGCTTACCCCACCCCCTTTTGTGCCCGGGCTTCACTGGGAAGTATTTATTACACGTCAGTGTGATAAATGAAAAGTCATATTTTACTGTGAATTATCCCCAGCCCATGTGAAGTTCAGATCTATAGCCTGGAGAGTTATTAAGTGCTTACCACGGAATGCTATAAAAATCTCATCATTTTCCCCGGGGGCCTCTCCCACCAGGGAGTGAGGAGGGAAAGGGGCCGGGGAGAGGAGGGCCTACTGCCTCAGTTGTGGGAGGGGGACAGGGAAGGGTGGCCGGGGCTGGTTGGATTGCTCCGTTCAGGGAAGACACCCTGGGGTGGGATCCTGGGGTTCCTGGCTTCTTGTGTTTGGCTGGGTACCGTGTTGGAGGCCTCAGTTTCCCTATTTGTAACCAGCAGTCGAGGGCAGCAATGGTATTGAAAGTTGTGAGCCACAGGCCACATCTGATAGCGGCTGACAACATAAAGTTTAGTACAGTAATGAGATAAAGCTGACGACGAAGTGAACCTGATTCACGTTTCATGGAACTGCTGAATTAATTGTACAATGTAAAGAGGCCATATAGTTTAATTTTATTTTTTGTCAGATTAGGAACTCCCACGTATCAGCCAGGATCCCAGCAGGAAACAGATGGCACATTCACATTTGGATAATTCTGGGAGGGTTTTAATAAAGGAACAATTTACAAAGGTGTAGGCAGGGTGTAGGGAAACCACAAGGGTGGGCGCCATACCCTTAGGGTTAGTGAGAGTGACTCCCTGGCTATGTCCCTCCTTGGGCTGTGAGAGATGAGAGAAGAGAGCTGAAGCCAGAAGCCGGAGGGAGCTGGGGCTGTGTGTTGTAGGCGCGTCCAAGGGCAGCTGGGACTTTCTGTTCTGAGGCCCAAGGAGGCCCTTCCTCTCTCCTGTGCCCTGCCAGGGCTCCCGCTGGCCAGGCCCAACAGAAGACAGAGGGAATTGGGGCCTGGGATCAAGGGTCCATGCCGGTCAGCCTCTGGGGGTGGGGGCAGGGTGAGGATGGAGAGGGGATCCGAGAGGCAAATAGAAGGGACCCAGCCAGCCCCCCATTGAGGCTGGTTTTCAGGATGGGGTGGGTGCAGGCAGGCACGTGTCCTCCCTGAGCAACAGGTCCCACTGTTAGGCTGCCCTAATTACTGGGGAATTCTTCCTTAGAGTTAGCTCAGGTCGGCTTTCCTATAAACCCTCCCCATTCCACAACAAATACAACAGTTACTAGGCTGCATCTGAGACATAAAGGGTAAACAGTGTGACTACGGTTAGTAGCAGTTGTTTGCTTTGCATGACCTACGCTTGTTTTTATGGCTTTCCTCTTTATCTTTGGTGACTCTCCTGAACCTATAAACAACAGTGATGTGGACGTTTCCACTAATTACGTGCACAGACTGGCAGGTTTGTCCTCCAGACACTGATATGTGAGGAACAGGAAGGGGCATGGCGAATGCCTTCACCAATTTCTTTTTTAGCTGGGCCCCTTCTTCCCTGCCACTATTGCCTGAAACCTCCTGTTCATCGACTCTGGGGATCTCGTGAATGGGAGGGACCCTAGAGGTCTGTCTTTCTGATGCGGAACCCTTGAGAAAAGGCCAGGATGGTGGCCCAGTGTCTGTCTGCATACCTCCAGAGACAGGAAGCTTGCTACCTTTTAAGGATAGCCTGTGGATGTTGTAGAAGCTGGGATGATTATCCAATCGAGGAGGGTCCTGATTGTTTTAAGGGTTTTTCTGCCAATGAGGGTGAACACGAAGTGTGAAGAGAACAGCAAACACATGAGTGAGTGACACAGGCTATTGGTGCACCTGGGTGGGTCAGTCGGTTAAGCATCTGAGTTGGTTTCGGCTCAGGTCATATCAGGGTTGTGAGATCAAGCCCTGTATTATGCTCTGTGCTCAGCAGGGACTCTGCTTGAGATTCTCTCTCTCTGCCCTTCCTGCTTGTGCTCTGTCTCTCTCTCAAATAAATAAATAAAATCTTTTTTTAAAAAAAAGATTTAAAAAAAGATTATTTATTTATTTATTTATTTGACAGACAGAGATCACAAGTAGGCAGAGAGGCAGGCAAAGAGAGAGGGGAGGGAGCAGGCTCCCTGCTGAGCAGAGAGCCTGATGTGGGGCTCAATCCCAGGACCCTGAGATCATGACCCGAGCCGAAGGCAGAGGCCTAACCCACTGAGCTACCCAGGTGCCTCAATAATAAATCTTAAAAAAAAAAAAAAAAGACACAGATTTTCACAAATGTGGCTTCTGCTCTGTTTTTCCTATCTTGTTTCAGAGAAGACCAGGAAGGCAGTTCACCTACCACTCCCTTCCCATCCTGGATCTCATCAAACTTCCGTGCTTCCCATCAGATCAGGAGCTCCACAGAGCTCCCCACCCATCGAGCTCTAAAGCCCCCAGCGGGGTGCAGCACTTGGAGAATCTGGATTTACCCTCCCAGCTGCCTTACCCATCATTCTGGGCCCCCTGCTCCCTGCCAGGTCTACTTCTGTCTCTGAGGCGGCTCCCAAGCAGCCTCACGCTCTCGAGGGAAACAGCGCAGACACACGCAATGGTTCCGCATCTCTACGACCATTCTGTTTCTCCCTTTCGGTATGGTATGCAGTACGTTACACGAGATACCCAATACTTTCTTATAATGTAGGCTTTGTGTTAGATGATTTTGCCCAACTGTAGGCTAATGTGAGGCTAAGTACGATGTCTGGTAGGTTATAGGTACTAAATGCATTTTCAACTTATGATGGGTTTATTGGGATATAGCCCCACTGTAAGTTGAGGAAGATCTACATATCCTTCCAGACTTATATAAAGATGTTTTTCTCCCTTGAAGAACGGCATCATACCATACATATTATTTTGGAACCTGCCTTTTCACTTGAAATATATGTGCACATTCTTCTATGACAATAAATATCCTTCCCCACATTGCAGTTTACGGCTGTACAGTGTTCTACGCATGCACAGGTCACAGCTGGGGTTTAAATACCTAAGGTGCTGGGGATAGTGTGGAGATTGCCCCCTCCCCCAACATATGCAGTCTGCCTTGTTGCTGGTCTGTTGGCAGTTGCCCCATTGCCCCCCTGAGCTTTCCGTCTTGCCCTATTTCTAGGAGCTTAGCCAGGCCTGCTTGATGAAGTGTTTTTATTCTCCCTGCCTCCTCCCTCTCACTTTGCCTCTCATCTTTCTTGCACCTTCCATCAGTGCTGCTGTTCAGAGGGTGGTGCTGAAGTCTGCCACTCTTCGGGGGCCCTAGTAGGTGTTTTGGCAGAGAGTGGGAGTCAAGTGCTCTTGGAATTTTCAGTTAATAGAATTACTTATTCCCCCTTCCCTAAATGTTTGCATGTCCCTGTCTTTCAACGGCCCATGTCTGAAGCCACTTCCTCCAGGAAGCCTTCCTTCTCCAGAATACTCACAGTATTTTGTATTTACTCTTATCCTGACTCACTACTTACTAGCTGTGTGACCTTTGGGCAGATTACTAAACCTCTCTGAATCTGTTTCTTTGTCTATAAAAGGAGGATAATACTAGTTAGGATTCCCTAACTGTTAGCTGTTGGTAATATTATCAATCTTAACTTCTCTATAGACTGCAGGTGCTCTGAGAGCAGAGACTGTGTCTTTCTTAGTCATCTCCTGGTCTTAACCTGTGCTCTTCATTTGCAGGACCTAACACAGGGCCTGGCACCTAGAGAGCATGTATCACTCACTCCATGAATAAGTGAGTTTGAACGCAGATCTCAATGTGTAGACCAGGAGGGACCATGGCTTGCCAGGATCACACAGCAAGCTGGTCGTGGGGCTCAGAGATCCTGCTTTCTACTCATTCTCCTCTTCCTGGCTGGCCTCTGCACCATGGATCTTATCTCTTTTCAGCAGTGGTTAGTTGTTTACTCTATTTAGGAGTATTTGGTCTGATGGCTTGGGTGACTGGAGAGCTCCTTCTAAGAGCCTGACTCTGTGGTCCCAGGAGGTTAGGTGCCCCTTCCTGTCCCAGTATCTATCTCCTTATTCCCCAATCCTTAAATCTGTAGTCTTCCCCTCCCCACCAGTCCTCTGCAGGTATGGGAATGGGATGGAGCCCTTGTCCCTTCCCCTGGTTCCAGCTCCCTGGCCCCCTTTTCCACCCCTGCATCTGTCCCTTGGCACCTGAGGTCTGTCATTAGGGGATGGGATCAGCCTGCGCACTTTATTATGTGGGGTGGTCATGGGTCAGGCAGCTAGGGGGTTGGGAGCCCAGCAGGCCTGTGGGCACAGCGCAGCATGGTAGAAATGGGATGGCAGGGAGACACTGCTGCCTAGTCCAGAGGTGACTGAAGTGCCCAGAGAGGACATGAGTGTCTGATCGTTGACCTCCCAGGTGTCTGGCTCAGAGCCAGAGGGACACAGCCGTGGCTAGGCTACGTGAACCTCCTGGGAGCAGGACAGGTGTGGCGGGGGAGAGGGACAGGGGCCTGTCTCCACATACCGTGGGCAGTGACTGCCCACCTAGTGCATTGAAGGGAAGCATGGTGAGGCTGTATTCTGAGCTCTCTAACCACCGTCCTCTGTGGACTATTCCATGGAAAGAACCTGTACTTTGGAGTTTTGAGTCTTTCTGCCATTTCCTCGCTATGTGATCTTAAACAGGTCATTTGAACTCCCTGAACCTCAGTTTTCTCATCTGTAAAATGGGGCTAGCAATAGTACGACTTCATAGGGCTGTGGGGATTAAGTGCCGTGATTTGTGTGCCTAGCAAAACCTCAGCAAGCCTTAGTTTCTTCTTACATCCTTTTCGCTTTTTGGCACTTCCCTTCCTTCTCCACAGGATGAGCCCTGAGGGCTCAAAGAAAATCACAACTGCCAGGTTCCCAGGGCCCTGTCTACACCCTGCTCAAGTTTTCACCAGCCATACCCTCCCCTAACAGAGACGGGAATCTAAGAGTTTAATCCCCTTTGCTCCTACTCTCTGCCCGAGCTCCCCCTAGGGGCCAGGCTGCTGCTCATTCTCCCACACAATTAAAAACTCCTCCCTAACGCAAATGCCCAGTTTGGGGAGCCTGTGGCTCCTGTCCTGGGGCCTTGGGAAGACCAGACTAATATCCTGAGGTGGATAAAATGCTCCTGTGATGACTCCTCCAAGCCCGGACCCTCTCTGTGTTATAGACCCCCAACAAAGACACACAGCTGTGATTAGCACTCACGTGATCCAGTCCCTCCCTTTATAGACGGAGACAGTGGGGGACAGAGGGGCAGTGGCTTATCCAGGTTTGAATAGTGAGTGCAGGGGTGACTAAATTGGGATCTGTACCCTGTTTTCCCAACTCCCAATCTGGAGCTCCTGATATGTCTTCATCCAACATCCTCTGTGGGTCTCTTGGTGGTTTCTAAGCCCTGGGAGGGCACTTAGCCTTAACCTTGTCCCCTTCCTTTGGGGAACTTGGCTTCCAGAGCTGTGCACAGGGTATGGTTGGTGGGGCTATGCATTAAAATGAGTTCAGGGTCTCTGGGGGGCCACCACATTTGAGGCTGATGGCTTGTGGTAGGTGATGTCTTGGAAGGTGATGGTAGGTGGTAGGTGATGTCTTGGAAGTGCCTAAGTCCTTTCACTGAAGTACTTTGGGGCCTTTCCAGGTTCAGAGAGCTGGAGATTGAGCAGGGGGGAGGGAGGGATTGGTGTTTGGGGGAGGAGGGTGCTCAGTGGGGCCATTTGATATTATAGGGTTACATCTTCTGTGTCTTGTTCCAGCTCAGAAAACATAAAAATGGCCCTATCTCCTTTATCCCTTTCCAGGTGGTGGAAGCAGAGGTTCCCAAAGGGACAGATTTTTAAAAAAGATTTTATTTGATTATTTATTTGAGAGAGAGAGAGAGAGAGAGAGAAGAGTGCAGCAGGGAAGGAGCAGAGAGAGAGGGACAGGCAGACTCTGTCCTGAGTGTGGAGCTGGAACCCATCCCACGAACCCAAGATTGTGACCTCACACAAACTGAGTCAGACACCTAAATGACTGAGCCCCTGGATGCTCTCAAAGGGACAGACTGAGCTTAATTCCCTACTTGCCTGCCTGTTTCCTGGGCTGGGGTGGAAGGGGAGTGTGTTCTGTTTCTCCGTGTCCACTGTGGGAGCCACAACCTTCAACCTTTCCTATGTGGCAGGCTGAGTGCAGGGTCCCCCATAAGGAAACTTAGCATGCACTAAGGGTGTCAGTACAAACCAGACACTTAGCTCTGATAAGTGTGTGCATCACAGAAGCTGCGTCTGAGAGTTCAGTGCTGTTTTCAGTTGCATCCCCTATGATGGGTGCAGGTAGGGCTGTACCATGGTTTTTCCAGAGCTTGGTGCTTCCAGAGGCCTCATCCTGGCTCTGAACAGATCCATCTGAGGATCTCTTGAAGGCTATGTACTCTTTTCCCTGAAATTGCAAATATGTACAGACATTTGGTGTGTACTTTCAGACTTCATAATATCTCCTCTTGCTTCAGAAGGTGGAATCAGGGCGCTTCCCCAGCTAAAGCAGGGTGAATTGACCTGCCAGAGGGATAAAGGTAGGGAAGCATGTTTTCTGTTCTTAGTAGTGCCTGGATTGATGCGGGAGACATATCCTGCCCTGGGGGAGCTCCTAGTCTGATGGCGGAGGCAGTTGGTACTGTCTAGGAGTTTCTGGGCCAGTGTTCATGGACCGAAAAGTGATGAATAGTTACAGAATGACTTAAACTCTTTGGGGGCTAAGAAGGGGCCAGAGCTTGGGTTGGAGGGCTGGGAAAGCGACAAGCATAATCGGGGAGGGCTTCCTGGAGAAGGGGTTGAGGCTGATTCAGAGTGAGGGAAGAGGTAGGGGAGTCAGAGGAAGGTGGTGAGATGGTGCCTGTCAGTGTGCATGCTCAGGTATTGGTGCAAAAGCCAAACCCAGCTGAGTTGCCAAAAAAAGGCACGAGGCCCCAACACATCTGCACTGATTTACAGGGTTCACCTTTAGGAACATCTGCTCATTTTCTCCCCCGACAAAGGAAAATGGTTTCAAACATAAATCCTGGAATGGCTTGGATAGATTTCTTCACCCCTCCCTCTCCCTGATTGCAGGGCCTGAGGGTGTAGGAAATGTGTTGTCTTGTGTTTATCATAGCCAAGCAGAGCTCGGGGTGGCAGGCCTGACAACCTGGTCGTGTGGAGGTGATATACGGAGGTTCAGGAGAAGGCGCCGCAGAGGGGCCTTGGCATTCGTCCTTCAAACACAAAGTCACGCTTGCTATTTATTTATTTATTTACTTATTTGCTGCATGGGGATAGCTTGCTCCCAAGTCTGTGGTGGGCACGAAGCACACACACTGGGAGACGAGATGCTGGGGGCCTGCTCACCCGGGTGTCCCCAGGAACGAATGGGCCAATGGCCCCGGTGTAGGGTAGGCCTTTCTGGCCAAGCAGGTGAGTGACCCTGCTCTCCTGCTTTTTTGTTTTTTGTTTGTTGTTGTTGTTGTTGTTTGTTTGTTTTATTTTTTTTCCAGGACTGTTCCATGGGTTTCAGATTCCTATGACTCTAGAATTCTGTGCTGCTACTGTAGACTCTGTGATTGATACTAGGTCTTTGATTTTTGGATTGGGATAATCCAGAATTATTTCCTCCATCAGGAAGTTCGTGATTTTCTTTCTTTCTTTCCTTCTTTCTTTTTTTTTTAATGAGTCACAAGTTCTTTAGGATTCTTTCACTCTGTAGCAATGAGAAAGGATCCATTTCTTTGTCATATCCTGGAGTCCCCTCCAGGAGAAGGGAAAGAGAAGCCTGGGCTGAAGGTCTGCTGCTGGGAAGGAGGAAAACCCAATGGTACTTAATTCTTCTTTGATATCCTCGGGATAGAGGGAACCCCAGAGTAAAACCCACACACAAACACTTTCTTCTTGACTCTGAAATCCATACCATGATTCTTCTATCACTAGACCCAGTTTTTCCTTTGTAATGTCACAAGGGACCACTCCCCACTGGTACCTGAGAATGTCTGGTCCCTCACTCTTTACCCTGGTCCCCACCCTTGGGGCTGCTTACAGATTGCAGTGCTCGAATCTTGGTTTTGAGCTCATCATTTGAGGGGTTCTGGGGAGCACGGTGGGGTTGCCTTGTGGGGAGCACTCATATCGCTGAACCACCCTCTTTGTTAGGAAGGCCTCTCTCTCTTGCCATAGTATCGTTCTTCTCTTATTAGCAGTAGGAGGCAATTACCTCCAAATCCTTTATTTAGGAAAATCATCATTTGACTTCTTGGGGGACAATAACCTCAGGAGGCAAGAAAAGCTAGGTTATGCTATGGTAACAGTAGCCTGCAGATCCTCATGACGTAATACTACGTCGAAGGCGTCCCTCTTCCCTTGCAAAGTCCATTGGGCATGGCCTCCGAGTGGCAGTTTGACAGTCTGGGCTGCTCCTGTCTCAGCTGAATTCCGCCATCTCACCACGTGGTGGTCTTGGCCACAGCGTGGGAGAAACCACCCCGGGGGCAGTCCCGTCCTTGGTCTTTGGTGCTTTGTCATGGAAGTGATAGATATCTTTCTGCCCACAGCCTCTTGGCAGGGCTCGCCCCAGCCAGGGTCCCCGGATGACTAGCTCAGCATCCTATCCCTGCGCTCTGTCATGGCCCGGTCTGGTGGGGCGCTTCGGAGGGCAGGTGGAGGCCTGGGAGTTCTCTGGGGCTGCGCAGCTCGGGGTGCTGGGGCGCGGTCCTGGCCAGTCTCTAGCCTCTGACTCCATCCATCCAGGGCACGAGGGCCAATTAGTCAGCGCGCACCATTATGCCTCCTTAACAGCCACTTTAGATGCAGCCAACATGGGCGTCGGGAGGCAGCTGCGATGGACGGCGGCAGCTGTAATTAGCCGAGAACTCGGGGAAGGACAAATGGGAGGCTTTTATAGTCAAGCAAACCTCAGAATTGAAATAACTCTGCTAATTGTGCTTCGTGTGCTTATTAACATGACTTCAGGCAGTCAATAATGCCCCCATCCGCGGGTCTCTCTTTCCATTGTCTTTGGGGCTGAGAAGAAGAATGGCGCTCTCAATGACTGACCACCTCCTACGTGCCAGGGACGGTTCTGACTAGTTTACGTGTGTCCCTCATTCCATTCTCACAGGAAACTGAGAGGCCAGACAGCGGGGTTTCTTGCTCAGGGCTCAGCAGCCTGGTGTCCGCGCTCTTCATTGCTGTTCCCCAAGAACAAAGCAGATTCTTTGTGTAAGGTGGAGGCTTCTCTCCTCGTGTCTTGGAGATCCCAGGAGGTGTGGAGGGAATTCTGCAGGTCCGTGAACTTGGAGGTGAAAAAGTCATGCAATCGAGTCTTGCAATCGAGTCTTTCCCTTTAGTATGAATGCAGGGGGCAAACTGCTGTAAGCAGAATGAGCAAGACTTGGGATTTGTCACCGAAAGAAATCACAGGCATTTTCATATTATATTTACTGTCTTGAAAAACGTTTGCTCAGCATTACTTCCTGCCACTAGATCTTGTCATTTAATACATTGTTAAAGAGGTACATATATTACACTGAACACACATATATTTATTTGTTTATTTAAATGTTTTGAAGTGTAGTTGACTTGCAATACTGTATTAGTTTCAGGTGTACAACACAAGGATTCAACATTTCTATTAGGAGTGATCGCCACGAGAAATCTAGCGACCACCTGTCACATGCAAAGCTGTTAGATATTATTAACTGTGTTCCCTCTGCTGTGTGTTGTATTCCCAGAACAGATATGTATTTTTTAAAAAAGTCTCGATAGTAACTACTTTGCTATAATTGGTTCCCTTTGCAGTTGTACATACTTTATTTTGTGTTTTTAAAGGCGACATCCCGTAGGCTTCCACACACTGTCAGAGGCTTCCAGAGCACAAAGAGGGTCATGAACCCCTCTGAGAGGGTCTCTCTGAGCCTCACTCACTTGCCCCAGAAACCATTTCATCTGGAAGTGAGTGGGTTACATCCTGGTTGACGCTCTTCTTACTTTATATGAAGCTAGTGGCAATTGCTTGAATATGCCAGGTTCTCTCTCTTTTCCGTACCTTTGTGCAAGCTGTTCCTGTTGCCTGAGCAGCTGCTCCTCTGCCCCCACCCCATCACCTGGCTCCTTGGGTTTACTCCCATCACCTGGAGCGCAGCATCTGCCTTTGGCCTCTGGGGTGGCCTCCTGGCTCCTCCAGGCTGGGTTAAGTGGGCCTCCCTTGTGCCTCCCCAGGGTAAGCTCCAGGGTAGTAATGATCCCATTAGATCAGCTTAGAACATGTTAACTGTGATGGGGCACTTTGGAAAGGCAGCCTTCTGGAACACTGAGGTGCTGGCCAGGGTCTGGCTAGGCTACCTGGGTCCCTACTCTGCTTTCTCCTCTGGATGACAGTGCAGCCCTATTAGTGCCAGGTCGGCTTTACAATAATCCCGAGTGACTGTGAGTTTCCAGAAGTGTGAGCACAAAGACTGTCAGGGTCAAGTGTCTGGATGGTGCCATAGCCCTCAAGCAGAGAAAGCTCGTGGTGTCACTGGGGTGGGAGGACTCTGTTTTTGTGAAGTTCTCTAATAGCCATGCGATTCTGGGGACCCTCTGGGCAGCAGCTCCTGCTTAACAGTGTGTGTCCAGGACCCCTTCCTACCAGCTCACTGCAAACACCCCCGCTGCAGGAACTTGCCAAGAACATCACATGGAAGAATGCCTGTAATCCTCATAAACCCCTTAGAGGGAGGCGCTGTTATCGAGATTGTACGTATGAGGAAACTGAGGCAGAGGCTTCATCTGTGCCTCATCCAGGATCATACAGTGGCAGAACCAGTAGCAACACCCCCACACTCAGATTCTGCAGCCGCAACTCTGAACACCAGACCTGTTGTGTTGCCTGTGAGACACCCGCTGCAGAAGGCCTTGTATAATTCAGAAACTTGCCTAATTTAAGACAATCCCTGACATGCCGGTAGGTGTTTCTGCTTATCAGCTAACGTGGCATTGCTGTGTGGTGAGCACGCAAACACGGTTCACAATTCACTGGGCCTGCCAGCTTCCACAGTCTTCATGCTTAATAAATATTTGGGATAGACATTATTTAAAATTTTGCATATGAAGTGAGACTATATTAATATCTTCATCAGGGTGTCAAATCCACATATACACAATCTCGTAAAACGGGAAGGTACTGTGCTGCTGAGTAACTGGATTTTAATCAGCAACGGAGCCTGGACCGGGAGCTGCTACAGAGAAGGTATATCTTAAATCACGTGTGTTCCTGTGCCTAGCACGGTGCCTGGTGCCTGGCACGTGCTCAGCAGCAAAGGGTTAAGGGAACGCTGTCTAACTCAAAGCAGTATAGTTCGATTGGTTGTGATTTCTTCTTTGGAGGAGAGCCACTTAAGCTTGTATTTCTTTGTAGTTTTGTTAATCCTGGATTTACCACCTCCTTCTTTTCCATCCTTAAAAAGGGGAAGAGAAAGAAGAGACATCAGTAACTGATAATGAAAAGGGACAGGGACAGAAGACCCGAGGATGAGCAACAGGGCCAGCGTGTCATCTTAAAGATTGGGGGCTTCTTTGTTTAGGGCATGGGCATGGTTTACGTACCTGTTAGGGTGTCTGCAGCAATGGAAACCAATTCTGCATAACTTAGCAAAAAGGGGATTCAATTTAAGGTTCGTGGAGCTAACTTGGGGGAGGGAGCCTAGTCTTGGGACAGCAGGAGCCCAGGGGCTGCTGCTGAAAAGGAAGTAGGAAGAGGACACGCTGCAGCCTGGTCAGGATGCTCCACCAGAAGTGACCTCTGACCCTGCTACATACAGTGGGAGGTTTCCTCACAGGGAGGTCAGGTGCTAAAGGGAAGGGGATTTGAGTGCTGGTGTGACAAAGGGGACTTGTATCCACAACTTGCATCTCCAAATCATCAGGTGGAGGGGACTGTGAAGGTCGTCTAATCCCTGCTTGTGTCACCAATGAGGGAATGGAGTCCAGCTTCATTTCCACTTCATTTCCAGTTGGTGACAGAAGCAGGACCCAAGCTCTCACGAGGTGCTCTGTGCAGAGAGGGGGCAGAAATGTTTTAACACTGGAAAGGCCTTCAGAGCACCATCTGTCTTTATTAAGATGGGTCAAAGGCCTGCTTGTCAACATGCCCTGATGGGGCCTCCCTCCCTCTCACCCCAGTTCCCTCCACCCAGAGGTTAGAGGGTAGAGACCCTGGTCCACTGTATGGGTAGAGCGCACTCTCACACCTGGGCATGTAGGTGGTGGGCGGGTTATACAGTCCTGGTAGTCCCTGGCCGAGCCCACCCCTGCCACGCTTCTGGGTGAGCAAGAACGAAGATGGGAGGAAGGCCTCGAAGGGCAAAATAAGAGGGAGGGACATCCCGGAAATGTATAAACCCTAGGTTCATGTAAGAAGGGTATTTTTACATCCTCGTGTGCTACTTGCTCTAAATACATGAATCCCAGCTAACTTCTACTGCCAGAAGACTATATAACCACTGCTCTTCTTGGCCATTCATTGGGCTTTATCCTGGGTGGGGATAGAGGAAGGGCAGGGAAACTAAGATTAATTGAACATCTACTATATGCCAGATTTTCTACTTAGATAGTCTCATTTAATCCAATATTCCTACCAGTCCCTTGAGACAGTTATAATGGCTTCATTTTATAGCTGAGGAAGCCAAGTAAGCCTCCCAACTGAGAAGGGTAGAGCCCAGGGCTGGCACAGTGAGCTCCGACTCTGGTTCTCATGTAGGTATGTGTATTATTCAGGGTTCTCCAGAACAATAGAACCAACAGAACAGAGAAAACATAAGTATATTGTATTGATTGATTGTAAGAAATGGCTCATGTGCTTATGGAGGCTGAGAAGTCACCAGATCTGCAGTCAGAGAGCTGGACTCAGGAGAGCCAGTTATGTCGTTCCAGCTCAGGTCCAAAGACCGGAGGACCAGATGAGCTGATGTCTGAAAGCTGCCAGGCTCAAGACCCCAGAGAAGCCCATATTTTGAGTCCGAAGTCCCGGAAAGACCTATCTCCCAGCCCAGTCAGTCAGGTAGGAGGAGTACCCTGTCACTCAACTTTTTGTTCTATTCAGATCTTCCTCTGATTGCTCAAGGTTTGCCCACATTGGAGAGAGCACTCTGCTCTGCTCAGCCTACCAGTTCAAGAGTCAGTCTCATCCCAAAACAGCATCACAGACACATCCCAGAGAATATGTGACCAAATGTGTGGGAACCTTGTGGCTCAGTGAGGTGAACCCACAAAATGACCCGTTGCAGTGTGGCACCGGGGACAGTGAGAGGAGGGGCCTTGGATGCCATTCTTTTCCCTCTTTGCAGAGGAGGTTTTGAGAGGGAATATGTGTGTGTTTGTGGGGGGCGGTTACTCTTTACTCTGCCCTTCCCGATGAGGGTACCTGGGCATTCCCAGCACACAGCTAGATCAGCACCGCAGGTGGAAGCCAGATCATCCTTCTTACGGATTAGCTCCCCGGTGCTGAGTTCTCCCAGCCAGAAACAGCAGCCAGGGCCCCCCGGAGAGGAAGGGAGTCAGCAGGGGACCCATGATTTCTTATCCTGTGACTGAACCAAGCCTGCAGTCCTAGTGTCCGTCACCTTGGCAGTGTGGTCACAGGCTTGTTACTTGGACTGGGAGCTGGGCCTGACTGGTTCCTGGCACAGGCCTCCTATATACCTTCTCTCCTCTTCCTCTGTAAGAACCCTGCCCAGAGCCTCCCAGAGTAAAGACTGCTGTTCCTAGCGTCCGTTGTGAGTAGGTATGGTCTTATGACCAACTTAGGGACAATGGGCTAGAAGCAGAAATGGTTTGTAATCCTTCCGGGAAGTGTCCTTAAAGGGAGGGTGACATTCTCCCTCCCAGTTTCTTCTGTCTTGCTGGCTGCCATGCAGCTGTCATGACTAGCACCAGCGCAGCCACACTGGGCCACAGGGTAGACGTCAGAGAGGTCGTGAAGCCACAAGGCAGATGGAGCTGATGTCCCTGACCCCAGAGGCACCATAACAGCTCTGGACCCCCACCTGGGAAGTGACACCTAAACTCCATCCAGATTTTTAGAGCCTCTCCCTTGCTGCAGGACCTGGAGCAGTGGCTTGGCCTCTCTAGACCGCGCCTGATTTTGGATAATGATAACTGCATGTGGTGTGACTCCTGTGCGGGGTGTCAGGAGTGAGTGGGCAATAGGGGACAGGACGTGGAGAGGCCAGGGGCTTGGTTCAGCATTAGCTGTTTGGGAAGAAGGTGGCGGAGTGAATGCGGAGGCAGCCTAGAACAGCGTTGACTCTTGGTTTGGGCTTGCTGTCCATGAACCCGAATGTCCTCATCTGTAAGTTAGAGACGGTGGTGCCTGCTTCACAGGTTGTGTGAGAATCAGAGGCAATGTGTGTCGGGAGCCTGTGCTCTGCGGGAGGCAGGTGCTCTGTGAATGGTAGCCCTGACTTCCGTCCTTGGTCTGAGGGTCCAGAGACCTCAATTTTTGAGGGTGCCACTGAGGTCATGGGAAGTCACTTAACTCTCTGGACATCTTTACTCACTTGGAAAATGTGGGGAGAGCTGGTGATTGGATTGCGTGAACTCAGAGGGTCCTTTTCAGCCCTGGTTGTCAACCCCCTTTGCCCACACTTTTTAGACAGTAAAACTGAGACTTCATGTGGCAGAGACAGATCGCTATGCTTCCTTTCAGGGTGGGGTGAGTGGGGAGAGCAGCTGCCCCACAGGGGAGCATCGCCCTGTTTGCTTCTCCCAGAGGCAGCGTGAGCTGAAGGCACGTGTACTGTTTCTGGGCCAAGATGGTTACCACACGGATGTATCTTCCCCACCCTCTCTTCCCCACCTGCCAGTTGGAAATCCAGGCCCAGGGCAGCCTGGGAGGATGGTAGAGCCCCTCTCGGCCTGCGCTGTCGATGACGATGGGGGACGTGGTGCACGGCACCCTCCCCCGTCCAGCCCTGCTTTGGCCTTTGTGCGAACAAGACATCACTTGGCTGAGATTTCAGGGTTCACCTGCGAGAGCAGCCAGTGTTCTCTTCACCAGTACACTCCGGAGCTAGAGTGACTTGTCCAGAATCTATGCCTTCTCTCTGGTTCTTGGTGCCATCCTGTTTGACAGTCTTCTCCATGAGGTTGGCTTCCTTGAGAGCCAGAATAGTGGCTCATACCACCGCAGACTGATGACACCCAGTGCGGGTTGTCTCATCCTCCCGCAGGGATGGCCTGCCTGCGGGCACCAGGCAGGGGCTGATAAAGACCTGGTAATTTGCACTGAGCATCTACAGGGCACACACCTGAGTCCTACCAGGCCGCAAGCTGATCCCACAGATCAGGTGCTGTACCCCATCACGTCCCTGCAGGCACCAGGGTGTGGGAACCCCAAAATAACAGGCAAGGGAGCAGCTAAACTCTCAGATGAGGGAAGCCGGATTAGGGTAGGACCCAAGGCCTTGAGGATCTAGGAGGGGTGTCTGTGAAAGGGGGATTACTTTGATACTTTGTGGGATTGAGGACGGACATCTGGACTGGGGCCAAAGCCCTGATCTGAGTCCAGCTCTGCCCCCAACTTGTGTGTGACCTACAGAAGACCAAGGTCACCAGAGAGTTGGTGATAGGAGCAGGGACCAGAATCCAGGCTCCCCTCCAGCCACGGATGGGTTCTTTCTGGAAACCACCACCCCCTCACTCTCTCTTGCCTCCAAGCCTGGGCATCCCTGATTAGGATGCTAATGGAAGGAGGGGGTGAGGAAGTGAGGGAGCCGCAGAGCAGGGAGAAATACCGGGGGACTGGGGAGCCAGTGGCTAATTAAAGTCTCCATGTCAAAGAGGAATGCCAAGTAGGTAATTTCCATGCCATTTGAATAATGGGAAAACATTTACCATTTCTCAAGTTTGCTTGTTGAAGAGAGAGGAGAAGAAGGAAGGAGGGGAGAGGATTGTGGCCGGAGGGGCCTCTCCACACTACTGGGGAAGGTGGGCGTGGCGCAGGGGGCCCGAATTGCTCCAGGGAGGCAGAGAGAGAAAGGGAGCAGGAGGGGGCCAGTGCTCTGCCTTTCTCCAGAAGGTCCTGAGAAGTTCCTGAAGCCCGGCTCAGGGAGAGGGCAGCCATGCTGCATGGTGGTGATGCTAGGTCCTAGCGGAGTTCGGGAGAGCCCTCCCATGGCTGTGCCACACTTCATAGTTGGCATCTTTTGTCCACCTAGATTGCCTTGAGGGGCTGCAGAGTAAGCGAGGAATGGGTGATGGTGATGATGATGGTGGTGATGGTTCCTATCTTAGAGGTATGTAACTGAGCCCCAGAAAGCAAGAGCGCATTGCTTAAAGCCACATTTATGCATTTATTCATTCATCAATTTGACAAAACAGTTTCTTGGGGCAGGAGGGCATGCCAGGCCCAGTGCCATGTGACAAAGGCTGTGGATGAGGAAGATATGGCCCTGCCCTCCAAAAGCACAGTCTGCAGGGGAGACGTGGAGGTGAAGGCACAAGTCACTGGGTGCTGTGGGTGCCAGGCCAGACAGCCTGAGCTGCTTGCCTGAGGCAGCTGGGTGCATCCCAGAGGGACAGGCATTATGCTGAGGTTTCAAGCAGGAACTTGCCGAGTGACTGAAGGGACGGGCATATTCCCGACACATGCAAAGGTGTAGAGTCCCAGGAGGGCTTTTCTTGTCTAGGGAACGGTGAGAGGCCCCATGTGCGGGGACAGTGGGGCTCTGTGGGGTGGGGTGGAGTGGGAATGTGGCTGGAGGGCTTGGTGGGAGAGGTTGAGACCACTGAGGCAGATCCTGGCCACATTGTGGAGGGCCTGTGTGCTTTGCTAAGCCACGAGGATTTGATCTTCCGGCAACAGGGCCTTAGGGAATGGCTGAGCAGGTCCTGGTGTCACATAGCTGAAGCTACTGCTATCTCCTTGCTTGAAGCCAGCCCTAAGAACCTGTTTTCCCAGCCCAGCCTGCCCAGCCCAGGCTCCTGGGCTCCTGCAAGTCATGGAGGCCCATGCATAGAAAGCCAAGCCGTGGGGTAGAGGGTCCCTGCTGCTCTGGCCTGTTCCTTCTTATAGCAGTTAGCTGTTGATGCATAACAAATTACCCCAAAACTCAGTGGCTTAAAGTGACAAGCAACATTATTGTCTCATGCTTTCTGTGGGTTAGACATTTGGCAAAAGCCTAGCTGGGAAACTCTGGCTCTGGGTTTCTCTTGAAGTTATGGTCAAGATGCTGGCCCAGGGCCACAGTCATCTGAGGGCTGGGCCGGGGCTGGAGAGCCCACCCCAAGATGCTTCTTTCCGAGATGGCTCTCTCACATGTCTGGCTGGTGTGTGCTGGTGGACCCCTCTAGGGCTGCTTAAGGTCTTCACAATATGGTGGTGGGCTGTCCCCAACGTGAGAAAGAGAGAAAAAATGGCAGTGGCAATGGCGATGTCTTCAACGACCTAGCCTTGAGGTCACATGCCATCATTTTGCCATAGCCCCTTGGCTACGCCATGTGGGAGAGGATTATCCTAAGGCATGATCCAGGAGTTGAGGCTAATGGGGGCCATCTTGGAGGCTGCACACCACTCCCTTCTTAAGGGAATTGCATACAGCAGCTCCTAGAACCCCACTAAGCAGCCTGGGCTGGGGAGATAAGGTGGCTTCCTTGGAGACGGAGGGCAGGTCACACCTGGCTCTGCCTCCAACTTGCTGTGTGACCCTGAGCAGTTTCCCAAGCCTTCCTGGCCTGTTTGCTGTCTCTGTGATGCGGGAAGAACTCGTCTGCTCTGCAGGGCTGAGGAAGGCATAGAGGACCCCGTTTCTGAGGGATGGATGAGAATTGCAGAACATGGAGTCTTCTCTCTTCTCATTCTTAATCCTGTTTCTTCACACAGTTGGATAATCAGTTTTCCTGGAAGTCTTTGCAGCAGTCAATTTGCATAACCCCAAAATAAGCACGGTTCCTTCCTTTAAGCTAACTCTCAGCTGTAAATATCCAGCTGGCTTTTTGGAATTTGAACCAGTGTGGTTTAACTTTCCTCTCCCACAGACCACCTTGCTCCCTGGGTGGCTTGGAGGAGAGGCGCAGCCCTGTGTCCCTCACATGACCCCAAGCACTGTGTGGCTAATGCCCGGGGGTCAGTCCAGGCCAGGCCAGCTGTTTTCTCCTCTCCTTCTCAGCTCTCCTTTGTGGTGAGAGGGGAAGGGGGTGCTTAGTGGTGAGGGCCTCAGGATGCCAGAGCCAGAAAGGACTTTGGGGACATCTCATGCAACCCTTCCGTTTTTCAGATAAGACTCAGAGAAGGCCAGTAAGAGCCCAGTGTCACACAGCAAGTAGAGAGCAACATTGGGCCGAGAATCTGGACCCCATGTAGAGCTCTTTCTGGTCTCACTCCTGGGCATGCCTGGGAGGTGCTCTGTGGTTATTGTAGTTGGGCCCTGGGCCTCTGTGGCTTAGATACCCTCTCTAAGAGTCAGGGCAGGTGCAGGGTGTAGTGCAAGGGTGTTATCAGTTTGGGCCAACCAGACCCACACTTAATGCGCACACAAGAGGGGTGGGGGTATAAACAAGAGAAGAATAATAAGTAGACCAAATCTTTGAAGACTCATGCTCCATGGAAAACAACAGAGAAGGAAAGAACCAGAAGACCAGTGCAGAATGACCTATACTCCATGAACCTGGGTGTAGAGGGGCTTGGAGTTTGGCTTAAATCTGAGAAGCCCATGTGAAGGGGCAGGGTGAGTTGAGTTCCCAGTCTGTGGAATGTAGAAATGGGCAAGGCAGGAAGAGGCAAAAAGGCATGACCCCTCAGTGGGCCAGCAGCTCCTTCTCCCACCTGGCTAGGGACATCCCTGCTGCTCACAGCAGTGGGGGTGCCATGGTTCTCTCTTGCACGAATCAGTAACCAGCCCTGTGGCCTGTGGCCAGTGCTTCCTTCTTGGTCTCTGAGGTCCTTAGGGTGGCCTCATCATCTTCTTGTCCCTTTTACTTCCTACACTGCTCAGTGGGGTGAATGGTCCTGGCCCACTTCTGGCTGGTTGACTCAGTAATTTCTAACTCTTTGCTTTTGGTCATTCCTCTTCCCTAAATTGTCTTTCATTGTGAGCTCAGAGAGGCAGATTCACTTGGATCTTGGCTTGAGTAAACTTCAATCTCAAGGAAAAAAAGTCAGCTAGTGCTAGGACAGTATCATCCCAGGTACCCAAGAGTAAAGGGCTTCTGAATTACTCAGGCACGAAACTTCTGCAGCCTAGAAACTCCCCAAGGGCAGGGTTGTGCCTGTCACCAGATGGCAGGGAAGAGGGCAAAAGGTCACACGCACTGAAGGCCTGTTTGTGCCAGGCACATCCTACCTTTGTCTTTCATTGAATGTTCCTTGGTGTGGAAGAATTTGTGTCTCCATTTTATGGCCAAGGAGCCCAAAGACCAGAGAAGGCAGACACTTGCCTAAGGTTGGACAGCCAGTTTGTGGCAGAGGTGGGTTTGGGAGCTAGGCTTAGGTAACACCAAAGTCCAGCTGCTTTTCTGACATGGTGCAGGCAGGAGGAGTCCGCCCTTCAGGCCCTAGCTCTGCAGTTGCTGGTCTTGCCAAGATCCTCAGGGAGCTGGGGAGGAGAGGGGCCCCTCAGGGCAGCTAGATTTGCCACCTGCACAGGGAAGGGTGAAAGAGAAGCACTGACACTAATTAGGGAGCAAGAGCCCCCAACATCTTTATTTCTTGTTTCGGCTGCTTGGCCTGACAAAAGGCCTTTGTCTTATTTGGCGCAGTGACAGCATCATGTCATGTTCTTCCTGCCTCCTTCAGCCTGGCTCCTTCTCAGGGCTTTTCATGCTTCCCTGACTCGCCATCACCATTTCATACACAGTCGTGGGCAGGAGACCTGGGGGGACTGCCCAGCCAGCTACCCTCTAGCTGTGTTATCTTGAGCAAGTTGCTTAACCTCTCTGGGTCTCAATTTCTCCACCTGCAAAATGGGGATAGAGGCTGGAGCAGATATTTGTTAAGTTTCCCTGGTGATTTCCTTCCCATCTTGATGACTGGTGCTTGGGAAGGCAGTGGGACATTAAAGTCGGGGCCACTTCTGAACTCTGGCTGCGGGATGGGGGACATCCCCAAGCAGAGGGGTCTTTATCCAATCGCATTATTGTTAGAGTGATGCTATTTGCATATAATTTGCACTTTCTTTTAATGTCCAAATATTCTGACATACTTACCCTAATCTCTCCTTCCCTCCTTCTCACCATCTGTTTTCTTCCTTCCTTCCTTCCTTCCTTTCTTCCTTTTTTTTTTTTTTGTTTAAGATTTTATTTATTTGAGAGAGAGAGAGGATGAGCAGGGGCAAGGGCAGGGGCAAGGGGAGGGGCGGAGGGAGCAGCAGACTCCCCATTGGGTAGGGAGCCCTATACGGGACCCCATCCCAGGACTCCTGGATCACGACCTGAACCTAAGGCAGATGCTTAACCAATGAGCCACCCAGGCACCCCTTACCACCTATTTTCTATTGCCCACCCTGTGTCAGCCCTAGTCCTGTCTGGCCAGCTTGCCCCTACCGCAGCCCCTGCCTGGCTTTTACAGTGTGACTCAGCCTGGTAGCGTCCACAGTATGTCTGGACACTCTGTGCAGTGATCCTCATATTCAGCTCAGAGAGGTCAAGCAACTTGTCCGAAATTCCAAGTGAAGTGGCAGAGTCAGCATTCAGAGCCCTGAATGCCTGACTCTGGGACAGTGCTTTCCTCCCTGCTCCTCAAAGTGAGGTCTGTGGGCCAGGGGCATGGACATCGCTGGGCACTTGTTAGAAATCAGGCCCCATTACAGACCTGCTGAATCAGGTTCTGCATTTTATCAGGATCCCCAAGAGGCCACATGCACACCAGAGGTGGAGGGAAGCACTATTCTAGAACTCTGCTTGCCACGCTGGCTTCTAAGTTCCAGAGCTACTTGATGCTTTCTGGGGGCAAACTTACATGGTGTCAGAGCCAGAGAAGCCCTCAGATCTCTTTAATGCTGGTGGTTTCACCATTTGTGCTCTTTGGAGTACTGGGGTTCCCAGAGGTGTCTTTGGGGCTTCTCTGGTGTGGGGTGGGTGCCCAGCAGGCAGGACTGCCGAACTCCCATGCTTGCTTGAGCATTTACCCTTGGATTACATTTATAAACTCATGGAATACAATTTCACCGGAGTGGGTGTGATTGTTAGGTCTATTGGCTAAAAAAAAGTCTTTTTCAAATCATGCTTTATTTCATCCTTCTATTTTATAAGTGAGGAAATCAATACTCAGAGATATGTAGGGATCTGCACGAAGTCACACAGAATGTGAGACCAGAATCCGGCGATATCAGTTAGGATTGTTTTTGACTGCAAGTAGCAGCAAAGTTGACCTACAGAGACTTGTGTCAGTAAAGAGTTTCTTACAAGAAGTACCATGTTCGGCTCAATGAGGCATCAGGAGCCCTGGCTCTTCCTGTTTTCCATTTTGCCTGCTCCCCTCCCCATCACAAAACATCCAGCATGGAGTTTTTATCCTCATGGCAGAAAATGGTTGCTTTTGCTCCATGCCTTACATCCATGTTCCCGGTGGGAAGAAGAGGGATGGATGAATGTGCAGAAGGCATTTTTCTAGTTAGTTTCATTTTTTTTTTTTTTTAAAATTCAGGGAAGGATGCCCTCCCCTGTGGCTCCAATTTGTTGTAGGCCTGAACTGGGTTACATAACCACCCCTAGCTGGAAAAGAGTCAGGAGTAGGAGAGTGGGGAACGGGCTTGGGTGAAACCATCAGATGGTGAATGCTTCCCTATCTAGGGATCCTGTCCTGGTAAGCTGAGAGACTCTTCAGGGTCCAGAACTGCAGGCTTTGGGATGGGCTGGGCTGGGATATGTCTGAATCCGAGAGGCATATGTGCTTAAACCTCAGGGCTTGTCCTCCCCCACCACCATCAACATGGTCCTTTATGGGAACCATTTGGTGTGGGGACCAGAACTTTGCCAAACAAAGACTTACATACTTGGGGGCTTGGGGGCAGAAGGGTTGGATTAGAGGGAAAACCACAAGGGCTAATTCTAATTCTCTGACTATCTCCACTGCTCACAACCCCTAATGAAAACATGTGTAAGAAACCCGCAGGGTTAATTTTGCCGAAAAAAATTCCAATAAAGCCCCATTAGATTTTCACGTTAAATTAATGTAATGGATGCTTAAAAGCCATGCTAATTAGCCTTTGTTATTAACAGGAGTGTCAGGTGGATGGGATCTGGCCCAGAGCTTACATTTTTTCCTGGCCACCTATGGGAGATGGATTTGTCAGTGGTCGGAAAGCACCACACCATCTGGCCCCAGCAACCCAGCTCCTGCTCATGCCTTGGAATGTCTTTAGTCATTTAAATTCATTTGCCTGGAACTGGAATATTTGCCTCATCAAGATGACAGGCAATGAACTCTGTTTTCTGTTGGTTTTTATTTTATTTTGGGGGGACATTTCCCAATTTTCCCTGCCAGGAGCTGTCCTAATGTTTCTGCTAGGTACATGGCTCTCATGGGTTCCTCCCTTGCTCAGAAACATTTGATAGCTCCTCGTTGCCTATCAGGTATCTCCAGAGTCTCTGATTTGGCATTCAAAGCCTTCTGGGATTTAGCCCTAATTCACTTTTCTGGGCCCCCATTCCTCTCCATATGTACTAAGGGCAGGCTCCTCGCTGAACTTGGCCTTTCCAACTCCTCTTGACTTTGATTACAACCCCCTAACTCCATCATCTCAGCCTTCCCACACTTGTGCTGTTCTTTCCACTTTACAGATGGCAAACTTCACCCTGATCACTGATTTCCTTACATAAGGCACCTGGCATGTTTCGGGTGCTGAAATAATTTCTGTCTCTCATTTTTCTCCCTTACCCTCAACCTGTCTGCTGGGCCGGGCAGGACAACTTTAGGGTGGCTACTTCTCCTGCACCAGGGCTTGGGACTTGGGAATTCCAAATGCCAAGTGTGGCATTTGGGAAAAGGCTCTGTTTCGGAAAGGGGAAATGTACAAAGCCAGGATGAACAAGAGAAGGGAAGGCCAGGGCCCCTGCTCCTCCCATCATCCTGGGTTTTCTGGGCCTTAACACTAGAGGGAGTTTGCATATCTTAGGGAGGCACTGACCCCCAACTCCAGGCTCATCTGCTTGTTTATAAAACCTCTACTGCTTATCTCCAGGCAATCTGGACATGAATACCAGCTGTTGAGAGGAGTTGGCAGTATATCTGGGCTGCTGGGGCTGTGGGCAGTTGCAGGTCAGAGGTGGGCCGGGGGGAGCCTCTGCCCTGTTGGAAGCTGAGCCTGAGGACAGCCACCTGTGGGCAGAAGGACACTCTAACCTATTTCTGCATCATAGTCCATGCCCACCCCTCAAGTTTCAAGGACATAAATCTCTTCTCTGGGACCACTGGTCTCTCCAATCTGAACTAGGACAAGCAAGAGGTCATTTAAACCCCTTCCTTCTCTGTTCTTTGGGATCTCTCATGTCTGTGTCCAACCCATGGAGTTGGCCATTCCCCTTAGGGGTGAGTTAGATTTTCCCTTTAGGGTCACCACCAGGTTTGGGGTCAATTGCACAGCATCTGACAGGAGAGCTAAGGGGTTGACTTTGGTGCAGGGGCGAGTCTCACATGGCTAGGATTATTTGGAAGGGAGAGGGCATGAGACTTGGAGGCTCATCAATCATCCAGATGCCTGTTCGTTGAGCCCTGAGAACTCAGAGCAAAGAAGAAGGGACAAAAGAACCCCCTAGTCTCCAGGAGGCAGCTGGAGAAGCTTAATAGTTGAGTGCTCAATACTCTGAGTGCGGAGGATTTTTGAGGAAAACCTAGCCATGATAGGGATGTAACAGGACAGGGAAAGGAAACGGGGCTCCTCTGGGCCCCAGTTGCCACAACTAGAGGAATTGCTTAAGATTGAGATGTTTATTTCTATCCCAGCAGCCAAGTCAAGTCAAAGGCCAGCAGGCAGAGTGTGTGTGTGCATGTGTGTGCATGTGTGTGCATGTGTGTTTGTGCATACACACACACACACACAGTGTAGTTAATGCAAGGCCTCCCACCGCAGAATAAATTGCCCGACTGACCCCAGGTGCGAGGGGACATGCCTCGCTTCTCTTGCACACTGGAGATTTCCCCATGACTGAGCCTGTCAACCACATTGCCGGAAATGCAAACCTACACTGGCCATCAGTAGATGGCCTGACTCTGGTGCACCATCAGTGGAGATGACGGGAGGCAGGAGGCCCAGGCCTTCCCCAGCTGACTCCATGCCTAGTCCTCCCTACCCTCCACTAACGCTTCGTTCTTAATGAAGGCCATGTGGCCTTGTGGAATTTGCCCCTGAGCCTTTGTATGACAGGTGGCACCCAGATGGGACCCACCTTGCCTGACACCCTTCTCCATGAGCCTTCTTTAAATGCCTGGGTAATCTCTCTGCCTCACAAATCCTGCCCAGATGGCAGGAAGGAAGTCCTGGCAAAGATGCATGAACCCAGATGTCCAGGGTCTAAAAGAAATGAAGGGGGGAGGGGGAAAGGGAGAGGTTGGGGGAGAAAGTGTGCTGGGAATCTAGGAGGAGAGGGTATGAATTACTAGCCTGTGCAAGGATGAAGGGGAGAAGGAGTCTCCATGCACCAGGACATGCCCTACCCAACCCAGGCCAGGCCATCTGCCTGGCTCTTCCATCTTGGCATTTGGCACAAGTGGACACAGTTCTGAGTACCTCTCAGAAAGGGGGGGGCATTGGTCCAGCCCACTGCCTGGGGCCACTCAGGCCTCTACTTCTTGATGCACAGCTTATGGCTTGTGAGGTCACTGAACAGGAAGGTGAGAGAACATGAACTAAGGAGGGAACACTGTGGGGGGATGCCCATGAAACCTTGGCTTTTCTGGGCGGGGGTGTGGGGAAGGGGAAGGGAGGACCAAAGACCAAAGGGTCTCTGGAGGGATCTGTGCCTATGCTCTGGGTTAGAGTCCAGGCCCCTGGGGAGATGAACCCTTCCCCTGGATCTTCCTGCCTCCTGCAGTAAGAGGAGGCAACAGAACATTGAAAAGAGACATGAATAAGGTGGCCTGTGTCTCTTTCCTAGACCTTGGGGGTTAGGACTCTCCACATGACCAATAGAATAGGAATCCTAAAGTTTCCATCTATCGGCTTTTTGACAGCCAGCCGCCCTCTGCCTGCTTCTTTCTTGCTGTCAGAACTCAGGTGCCAGCAGCCATGATTTTCAGGGAAGCCTGGGATCCTCCTGACCTCAGGAGTGAATCCCGACTAATCCGAGCCAAGCATGGCAATCCCATTTCCTTGGCTGGTGATGTTCACGCACAGGCACGTCGTGCAGTTCTGGCTAGTGACAGTTAAGAGAGGAAGCTTGTTGGTGGAGAAGGGGTACATCTTCTGGGAAAAGCTTTCTGGATCTGAAAAACTGGCTAGACAAAAGAAGCAGCTACTCCTGTCCACCACCTTAGGATGTTGTTAGGTTGAGGATGTGATGTCTGGAGCTTTGGCAGCCACATTAAGATCACAAAGGAGGTAGTTAAGATGCTGAGGAATGAATGGAAAGAGAGAATGAATCTGGGCTCTGGATAGTATCCTAGGACTCAGCTGAATTAACCCAGACTTGGAATTGCCTTACCTCCAGACTTCTTAGTATAAGAAATTATGAACTCTTTATTTTTAAAATGACTAATAATTGAGTTTTCTATTGATTGTTGCTGAAAGCAGCCAACCTCATCAAATTTCTGAAGTTTGGATGAAATAATTTGGATTGTCTGCTCTGATTCTGTCTTTGGGGCCAATGAAGATGTCTCTGAGCTCCCTGGAAGCTTAGCTTAGCTGGAACAGCCTCCTTTCCCTCTGGGCAAGTGTTGCTGAAGAGTCTGGGAGTGGGAGCCAGAAGAATTGGGTTCAAATCCCACACCTTTATGCAGGCACTGTGTGATTTTATGTTAATTAGTTAATTAATTATTTAAAAAATTATTTTATTTATTTATTTGACACAGAGAGATCACAAGTAGGCAGAGAGGCAGGCAGAGAGGGAGAAGGAAGCAGGCTTCCCGCCGAGCAGAGAGCCCGATGTGGGGCTCGATCCCAGGACCCTGAGACCATGACCTGAGCCGAAGACAGAGGCTCAACCCTCTGAGCCCCCCAGGTGCCCCTATGTTAATTATTTAAACCAGGAGTTGGCAAACTGTTTTCTGTAAAGGGCCAGATAGTAATTATTTTAGACTTGGTGGGCCATACGGTCACTCTTGGAACTGTTCCACTTTTGTTTCAGTTTGAAAGCAAACTGTGGATAACACACAAATAAATGGGCATCCCTGTGTTCCAATAAAACTTTATTTACAAAAAACAGGCGGCCCACTGGATATGACATGCAGGCCACTGTAAATCAACCCCTGATTAAACTCTTGGAATCTCAGCCTCCTCAGGAGGAAAATGAGGTTAATTTCTGTTTTCTTCATGGGGCAAATCTGTACATCAAATGAGTTGACTTTATCACTATATAAAGTATAATGTACATGGGGCCCCCTTTCCTGAGAATCAAAGGTCCTGACACTCAGGGATGGAGAAGTGCTTGACTCTACCACCTACTACAGCTGTGTGGTTTTGGGAAAATAACCCAACTTCTCTGAGCATCAGTTTCCTTCTCCCAAAGTGGGGATTCTAATACCGACTTTATACAAGGTTGCAAGGGTTAAGTGAATAATGTGTCTAAAGCTTTGCACAGATTGAGTACCCAAGGAACCATAGTAAGTGTTATTAATGAGTAAAGCCCCCCTTTTACTGACCTGGCAGATGCCATCTTGTCTCACTCTACCCGTGTCTTGACATTTGGTAAATCTCCATTCCTCCCATGGACCGCAGAGCCCTTGGGGGCCTGCAAACCTCCCCTTGCCTTGCACTCTCTCTTTCTCGCCACCACCCACCCAATGCCCTCCCCACCACACCCGCTTCCCCATTTAACAGAACGAGTAATTAACAATGTTAATTCTAATCTCATTTGCTAATGAAGGCAGTCTAATTGCACCATAATTGGCAGCGGCAGCAGCAGAAAAACACAAAATAAACCCTGCGTGGGTAATTCGGTTTAACTTCTTTATAATTACCTTGCAGGCCGGGACCGGGTGACTGTGAGTGGGATGGGGAAGTTGGGGAATTAGGAGAGGGGAGCCAAGACCTGAGGTTGGGGAGAAAGGATGAACAGAGCCCCTCTCCTGTCCCACTCTCCTGCTTACCATGAGACCTCTAAGATAAACTTCCTTCTTGATTCCCATTTTCTCCTTTGGTGGGGGCTCTTCTACAAGCTGATTTTCAAGTTGTGACTTGCGGATGCACCAGATACACTGAGGCTCAAGGACTTACCAGCCCTCCAGTATCTTTATGAACCCACCTTTCCCCGGTAGCACCTCTGTGAGACCCGAATGCAGGTCCGGGATCTGGCCTAGCCTGTCTTCCCATCTGTATCTCACAGCTCTGACCCGATATTCCACACAAACCCAACTGTTGGTCCTGCTTCTGCGTAGATTCTGCCCTCTGATTGGAACGCCAACCCCACACTTCCCTCCACCCCCTTGGACAATCCACCCCTTTAAGCCATGTGAAGGAAGCCTTCCCTGACTCCCAAAGGCTAATTCTTACTCCTTTTCACTTTACCTAGTACAAACCTGCACTCTACCACACATCCCATTATTTTACATGGGCCTGTTTACTGTTCGCAGGCTTTCTTTGTCACTAGATTGTGTCATTTTATTTATGGGCCGCCAGTGCCTGGCCCAGAACACATGCTGGATTCTACTTTCGCAGAATGAGTGAATGAGATGTAGGTGATCTTGAAGAACATTCTGGAAGCTTATGACAAGGCCCTGGGTTCCGATCCTGGCTCTCTGGCATAACCTGCTGTGGACCCTGAGGCACTGCTCTGTCTTGTGAAAGTCTCATGCTCTATAATTTCTTCTTTTCCACTTCTCAACGTCGAGGACTTCTTGCATTATCATAGTTGAAATTCTTTCTCTCTTCATAAATAAATAAATAAATAGATAGATAAATAAATGAAATGTAAAAGTTAGCCAACCTTGTAATATCCACTCCAGGCCGTCTTTGTCACTGGATGCAAAGTTTCCGCCTCAACTTCTTGTGCATTCTTCTCTATTTCTGCCAGGTAACCTCACTCTGATGTTGAAGGTTCTGCATAAGTAAGTAAACATCTTGTCTGGACCCTAATAGAATGTCTCCCACATCTCAGCAAACTAAGCCATACCTTAATAGCATCCCGTGCCCAGTTTTGGAAGAGAGGAGTACCCCAGGTGTTTGCTCTGCTTATACATACAATCATTTCCATAGCAACCAGCTGTGATTTAGGAGGAGCTAGGAACTGCTTTCAGTGAAGGGGTGGAAGCAGAGGAAGTCTAGCATTTCTGGTCTAAAGAAAACACTTTATAATTCTTATGTTTAAAGATTTTATTTATTTATTTGACATAGAGAGATCAAAAGTAGGCAGAGAGGCAGGCAGAGGGAGAGGGGGAAGCAGGATCCCTGCTGAGCAGAAAGCCCGATGGGGGGCTCGATCCCAGGACCCTGAGATCATGACCCGAGCCAAAGGCAGAGGCTTAACCCACTGAGCCACCCAGGTGCCCCAAGAAAGCACTTTAGAAGGAGGGCCCTTTTTCTGAGCCTGGAGTCCCCACACACTGTATCAAACGTGGGCATCAGCTCTCTGGGTGTTTACAGGCATCTGTGGTCTCTTGGTTTCATTTTTTTCATTGGAGACATCCCTTGTAGAGTCCTCCATCCTTCTGCTCTCTCATTCCCTGGGTGGACCTGCAGTCGTTAATCCTGGGGTTTCTTCGATACTGCCTGGAAATCTCCTTTGCCTCTCTTCTGTCTGGATATCATGTTCCCTGGTCCCCATAGCTCCATTTCTACTTGGTTTATGCTCTTATTTTGGTGCAGCATGGGAGATACAATTTCTGAGACTGCTTATGAGAAATTTAATGCCATGCAGCTTCCTGATCTTTTTTATGGAACCAAACTTTCCCCCTTTCTCTCTGGTGGCTTTAATAATTTCATCCTCAGTGTTTTGAAATTTTCCCATGAAGTGCTTTGGTATCAGGGGCCCATTAATCTGGAAACTCATATCCTTCAATGCTAAGACATTTGCTTATGTTACTTCTGTGATCATTGTCTTACCTCTGATTTCTTTCCCTTTCTGTATTGCCTATGAGTTAGATGTCGGATCTCCTGACTTGGTTTTCTGAATTTTTAAATCATTTTTCTCCTGTATTTTATTCTCACTCTTCATGTTCTAGGAGATTTCCTCAATGTTATTCATCAACCCTCCAGTGGATTTTTCTCTCTCTCTTTTTTAATTCCAAAGTTCTTTTTATTTCCTGAATGTTCTTTAAATTTTTTTTTTATTTTAATAGGAGCCTGTTCTTTTTTCAAGGGTGCAGTATCTTCTCTTATACAAGGATAACTCTAGGGTTTTGAGATATCCTCCTTCCTAAATTGCTTCTCTTTGATCTGAGCCTCTTTCTCCCAGTTTTTTTATTCTCTGTCTTTTGTATTGGATGCCCTGGATTCCTGGAAAGCCCATGTGCATGGGCCCTGTGTATGACAAGAGAGTCGAGGGTGTTTGGGGGGACACTTGCTCTTGGTCTATTCTTGGGCTGTACTGTTCCATCTGAGATGAGTCCCCCTAAGCTGCAGCCTGGGTGGTGGGAACTGTGCTGCCAGCACTCAGGAAATTGCGTGGGTGTACAAAGCATGTAGACTTTTCCTTAATACCTGTGTTTTCTGTCATCACCTTGCCCTCGGTGAGGACTTACGTTCTGAAATTTAAAGCCTTTCAGATTCCATTGCTCTTCTCTCTTATGAGGAAGAATGGAGGTTGTGCCTGTAGGGTCTGACTCCTCCATATGCAGATTTTCCGTCTATGTCTGACTTGAGCCGAGCTCTCAGAGCAGCTGGTTTTCCTCGTATTTGAGACTTTCTGGGCTTCTGCACGAGGAACCAGCCAGCACCTGGACTTCCCCACGGCCAACTTAGGTTTCAGCCTTTTCTGGCCTCCTGAGTCAGTTGTTACTCACCCATCTGCTCCTCAGCCTTGGCAGTTTTGTTGCTGTTGCTTCCTCTCCTTTTCTCTTGGTCTGGTTTATGTCTGAACAAAATCCCTTAGTCATATTAGTGGGTGTTGGGAGGAAGCAAGGTTAAGAGTGACTTCCTCGTGTGTGCACAGCACCTTAGCGTTTCTGCAGTCCGTCCCCATCCACCCTCTCATTTTATCTGCACAAGAGCCCAGTGGACCAGGAAAGGAAGGAGGTTTTCTCTACCACGTTTAGCCAGAATTCTGAGCATCACCCTTTCAGCAGCATTTAAATGGAAGTGAGCAAGAGTTGGAAACAGAGGTGAGGGGTGGTTTCACCAGCATTTCCCCTACTTCTCCATGCTCCTCATGTGGAATTTGCTGAGAAGAGAAATGCCATCGGCATTGTGGACCCAGTGGGAAGAGGAATTTGGAATCAGAGCTGCTAGAAACTCTGGGTCTGGGGCACCCGCGGTAAAACTGCTTTGATGTAGTAACTGGTGATGTGAAAATTAAATGTTTGAAAATAAAAAGCAAAGCCAGATAGTGGTGCGGGAGGCATTGAGGGGGGCCTTTCCTCAACTCCTGTTTTTCTTTCTGGACCAATCATTTCTGCTTGTTGGCACAGGTGTGTATGTGCGTGTACATATATATATGTATTTGGGTGCACCCTTGTATGTGTGTGAGCACACCTGAAAATCTGTGTGTGTATGCTGCTGTGTGTGCCTATGTGCGTGTGTGTATTCATCTCTGTGTTTGTGCGTACAGATATGTGCATATGCATGCACGTGTGTGTGTGTGTGTGTGTATGTGTGTGTTGGGCAAGAGTGACAGTTTGTGAATTTCAACTTGGTGAAGTGGGAAAGTGAAGGATGTAGAACTGGATTCAAGGACACACCTGCTCATGTTATCACAGGCAACTCTTGCTTTTCTCTGAGTCCCTACTTTCTTATATATAAAATGAGATTTATGATGTCAAATCTGGATACCACTTGTGGGGTGGGTAGTGTGAGAGTTCTAGGGGGAAGCTTTGTAAAGTGTCAAGGATCATGCAAATGTCCTTCGTTCATTCATTCATTCATCTGAGACATACTTTTTGAGCTTTTCCTACTGGGACCCTTGTTCTGAGGAATATACTTTTACTTGGGATAAATGAAGACACAGGCACCTAAGATACTGTACAGAGCCTGGAGGAGCACCCAGGAGAGCACTGAACCCAGTGAGAGGAGGAGGAGACCCCTTAGAGGTCAAGGTTGGAAGTAGGGGAGAGGGCATGTGTGAGGGACTGATATTGCAGACAGATGGAGGCAAGAGGCCTGGGTTAAAATCCCTTTAGGCAGAAGAGCAGAGGGACAAAGGCGTGGATGTGAGAGTGTAATCTCTCCGATTTACCAGGGAGTCGGTCTCAAGGGGCTCGGCACCGTGCGGCGCAGGTCCACTGCCTGCCCTCCTACTAGGCACAGTCAGGCAGTGTTTACTCTCCAGTGGTCATTCTTTGATTCACTCTTGAATGTAACAAGCATTTATTAAGCCCCTACCCTGCTGTCCCAGTTGCAGGCTTTGGGGATGCAGGAGCAGGCCGACCTGATGGAGCCCAGAGCTGTGCAGGGCCCCTCTCAGCAGCCTTCCCTGCAGGTGCACCTTCCAGGCACAGGCTGGCTGGGAGGGTTCTCCCGGAACAATGTCACTGTGGAGTTTTATGCTGTTTTATCCCCTTCCAGGGGAACGTCTGCCAATGGCTTTTACGATGCTGAATAAAAAGCCTCTTTTTTTTCCTTTAGATATTTTTATTTCACCTTTAAAGGATGTACAGTAAGGGTGAGAACATCTCGATGAAATCTCCGCAGTAAATAACTCTTGGATCCCTTTCTTATGCAAGCAGGAGGACAAAAGGACAAGGCATGCTGGGAGTGGCCTCCTCGCCTTCCTCATCCTCGAGGGGCTTGGGCTCAGTGAAACCACAAGTAGGTGGTGAGGGTCTGCCCCTGCTCTAGAGGAGGGGTGGCAGAACCTCTCTTTGGCCCCTAGGGTCCTTCTCCCTCCTCCGTGGGAAGGGGTAAAGTGTGGTTGGCCACCTCTGGTGTGTGCCACACACTGTGCCAAGCATTTACCTTGGTGTGAGAGGGTTAAGTGGTCACAGCTAGATCTGGTCTGCTTGGATTTGGCTCCTGCCTTACCTGCTTGCTAACTGTGAGACCCCGGCCGAGTGATTTTCTATCTCTGTGCTGAGTGGTCTGCCAACATCAGCTGGTGGGACAGCAGAGGACAGTGGGGCTGAAGGAGAAGTCCCTTCTTGGCATGCAATTCCCCAAAACTTCTACTCTTGAGGAGTCGCTTTGGGATTTACTCTGGGAGCTAGAAGGCAAGCCCGGAAGGGGGAATGACTTCCCCAAGGCCAGCATTGCCCCAGCACAGAGCTAGGGTCTGTGCTCCTCCGTCTGTCCTGACTCCTGGTCCCAGGCTCCTTCTTCCCTGAGGGACCCCTATCGGATGTGGATGCACCTGTTGGGGGGCCTCAGACTGGAGAGCTTTCCCCTCACTTCCAGACTCAGGGCAGTGTGGCAGGGGAGGGGCCCATGGTGGTACCTAGTGCACCCTCAGACATGTAACTCAAAGCTGGGGTGTCCTGTATGTTGTTGTGGGGGTGCGGGGAGGCGGCCAGGGCTCTGGGGTCAGTGATGACACATGCCTGTGTGGTCTGCTGGACTGAGAGGCACCAAAGGCTGTTGTTAATGAAACTGTCAGCTGGGTCACTGGTTACTGGGGAGCAGACTGGGCATAAAACCATCAATTTAAACAGAATATGAGTCAGAGGCTTGGGTGGGGTGAGGGCCTGGAATCATCAGGGCAGTCCTGTAGGAGCTCTGTGGGGAGACCATGGCACCACAGACAGGCTCAGCTCTGGTGGCCCGAACCCTCCCCCTTGCCTCTGCTGCAGGGGCCCCCCATGCTGTTTGGGTCTGGTCTTGGCCTTGGCATTGTGCCCAGAACTGAGCCAGTGCTGGGGGCAGAGGTAGGAGACGCATCCCTACCAACAAGGAGCTCGGTCCTAAGGGGGAGACAGAAGCTGGAGTAGTCCATGGTTGTGGCTGTGAGAAAACAGCAGAAGAGGGCTGACTTTGGAACTTGACTGACTGTCTAGCTTGTGGTCTTGGCTTAGCTCCCTCCTAGCCTTAGGGCCTCGGGTAAGTCACCTAGCCTGGTGGTGCCTCTGTTTTCTCATCTGTAAAATGGGGTGGGCTCGCATAGATTTGTGACTATTGTTGCCGTGTAACAAGCATCCCCAAAACTCAGGGTACAAACAAGCACCACGCTATTGTGTGTTGAGAGATTCTGTGGTCAGCAATTTTGATAGGGTGCAGTAGAGATGGACTGCTCCACAATGTCTGGGGCCTCTGCTGGAAGATGTCATTGTTTAGGGGCGATGAGCATGCTGGGGGCTTCTCTCTCATATATGACTCCAAGGCTGGGCTCAAGTGGGGACTGCAGAGCAGGGCTTGGACTTGGACTTAAACTTCTTCCCATGTGGTGGCTGCTGAGAGGGAGCCTCCTGAGAGAAAGTGCCTGGACAGCAAGAGTCCAAGGTGGAAACTGTGTGGTCTTCCGTGACCCAGCCGGGGAAGGCACCCAGTGTCACTTCTGCTGCACTCTGTTGGTTGGCAGTCACAAAACCACCTAGGTTTAAGGAATGGGGTGGTAGGGGTGCATTGTCAAAACTGACATGCTACTCATAGTGCTGGGTGATTACATTAAATGAGACACATGTAGTGGGTTTAGGATAATGCCTATAAGCATCCAGGACATATTAAGTATTAGAATTAGTGCTCTCATGGGGAGGAGGTGGTAAGGAAAGGCGTCAGAGTCAAGGTGGTGTCCTAACAGGGCTTTGAAGGATGAATATGAGTTTGCTGTGTACCCTAGTGAACGCAATTATTCATGTGGAGGAGACAACTTAGGCAAAGTGAAAGAAGGCTTGAGACAATGCTGTATTCAGGGAAACATGAGTAATTTGGCATTGAGAGGCTTTGAAGGCAAGGAAGAGCGGCCAAAGATATGCTTGAAGGGCGGCAGGCTAACAGGAGCCAACACAGCGTCTTGTGGGCCTGACTGAGAAGTCTGGGTTTTGTCTAGAGGGTGTCAGCGAGCCATGGAAGGTTTCAAGCAGGGAAGTGACATGGCCAGGTTTGTCAGAAAGATTATTCTGGCAGCCTTGTAGGGCATGGGTTGGCAGGGTAAAAGCTGATGCTGGGGACCAGTGAGAAGGCCGTTGCAGAAAGAGACGAAGAGGTTCTGACCTAAGTGGGTAACCACGAGGACGAACGGAGCCAGAAGGATGCAGTGCCACTTGAGACATAACATGAGCTAGATTAGGGGTAACTGGAGGTGGGAGGAGAGGGAGCGGCCTGCCTGGGGGTGGATCTGTGTGTGGCAGGAGGGTCAGGCTGGATTTGGGTGGGTAATATTGACCTTGCCCCTAAGGGGGGCCAGGGCACCAGGACAACATGCAGCCTCCTCAGCTAGGCCTGATCCTGCTACTGCCTCCCTGGAGGATGCCTTCAGCTTACCTCTGAATCCTTCCAGATCGACTCGGGCCATACCACTTGGGGTCCAGCTGGCTGTGGAGGTGAGGGAGAAAGAGAAGTCGAGGATACCCCCTCTTGAGGGCAAGGGCATTATCTTTTCCCTCCTGTGTCCAAAGTTTGGGAAGCCCTTCCTGAGAACAAGAAGTCTCTCTTCTTCTTCTTCTTCTTCTTCTTTTTTTTTTTTTTTTTAAGATTTTATTTATTTATTTGACAGATAGAGATCACAAGTAGGCAGAGAGGCCGGCAGAGAGAGAGGAGGAAGCAGGCTCCCTGCTGAGCAGAGAGCCTGATATGGGGCTCGATCCCAGGACCCTGGGATCATGACCCCAGCCAAAGGCAGAGGCTTTAACCCACTGAGCCACCCAGGCGCCCCAGGAGTCTCTCTTCTTAGAGCCTTGTCCCAGGCTGAGTTCAAGAGTGTCGGTGACTTTGGCTGGGAGTGGCTCTGGCTCAGAATGGCAGAGTTCCAGAGTACTGGAAAGGAAGAGTCCTGGGAGGAAGCCCTAGGTCTGGCACTAGACAGGACCGTGTTTTATCTGTGGCTCTGCTTCTTCTTGGCTGTATGGACAGGGCACCATGTAGGACGGAGGCCATGTCCTCACCTTCCTCACAGGATTGATAAGGGGTCTAAATGGGACCGCAGATGGGAACAATGGGTGGGTGGGGGGAAATATATATATATATATATATATATATGCACATACACATATACATACATACATACATATACTACTGACCCTTGAACAGCATGAGTTTGAACTGTGAGTCCACTTATATGTGCATTTTTTGCAATAAAGGCAGTACAGTGTTGTAAATGTATTTTGTTTCTTGTGATTTCAACATTTTCTTTTCCCTCATTTACATTGTTGTAAGAATAGAGTATATAATATGTATAACATGCAAAATATGGGTTAATTATTTGTCTATGTTCTCAGTAAGGGTTCCAGTCCACAACAGGCTATTAGTAGTTAAATTCTGGGGAGTCCAAGGTTATGCATGGGGAGAGGGGATCAGTGTCGCTAAATCCTGAGTGATTCATGGGTCAACTGTAAATGTGTATACATATGTGTGCATCTCTAGCTATGTATCTATAGCTCTCTCTCTTGCTTATTATGAGGACTCGGCTCACACAGTTACAGAGGCTGAGAAGTCCAAGATCTGCAGGTGGCAAACTGAAGACCTGGGAGCCGACAGTGTGAGCTCCAGACCCGTGTTCAAGCTCAACAGTCAGGCAGAGAGAGTGAATTCTTCCTTACCCTGGCTTTTTGTTCGATTTCAAGCCTGCAACAGATTGGATGAGGCCCACCCACACCGGGGAGGGCAAGCTGCTTTACTCGTTCTATTGATTCCATTTTTAATCTCATCTAGAAATACTCATGCAGACAACTCCCAGGATAATGTTTAACCAAATATCTGGGCACCCCGTGGCCCTGTCAGGCTGACATACAAAATAAGCCTACCCACAAGAGATTGCTAAGGGTTATGCTGCAAACGTGTGGCAGACCCAGAGCAGGGTCTGATCCAGGCAGAGATGGGGGAGGGGAGTGCAGAAAGCAGAGATTTTTTTTCTTTTAAGATTTTATTTATTTATTTGACACAGAGAGATTACAAGTAGGCAGAGAGGCAGGCAGAGAGAGAGAGAGGAAGGGAAGCAGGCTCCCTGCTGAGCAGAGAGCCTGATGCGGGGCTCGATTCCAGGACCCCGAGACCATGACCTGAGCTGAAGGCAGAGGCTTAACCCACTGACCCCTCCAGGTGCCCTGAAAGCAGAGATTTTTGCCAGCATCTCTACCCGATGGCAAGAGGACAGAAATGGCCTTCTCCCCAGAGAGTGCTGCATCTGCAGCCAGGTGGCCTGGGTTCTAGTTCTGGCTCAGCTGCTTTCTAGCGGAGTGACCCTGGGCAGTCCCGTGTTAGGGCCCCAGTTTCCTCCTTTGTGTAGATAAGATGTGTTGTGAATTTATTACTGTTGAATGGCCATGTTGCATGTGACAGGATGATGAGGGAACTGGGGACAAGAGACTACCATCTAGCAGAGAGTGTAGAAGAGGGCTCAAGATGCTGCTGGAGTCCGCCTTCCCCAGCCACCAACTCTGCGTCCTTGCAGGAGGTACTTAATCTCCCTGCACCTGAGTTTCCTTATCAGCAAATGGGGATCCAGTGAGATAATGCATTCTAAGTGCACAGTGTGATATGGAGCTCATGCAGACCTTCCAAGAATATTAGTCATTAGGATTTGTTGAGAGCCTTCCATGTGCCATGCATCTTATTTATTTTATTTACATAAAATCCTAGCTCATCAAATCATCCCAATAGCCCAAGAGGTGGTATGGCAGAGGCAAGACTATGTGTTCCACCGTTTCCTTTTCCTCCAGGACAAGCCGTGGACTACACTTCCCAGCCTGCCCAGCAGTAGGGCCATGTGACCTTGAGCTGGCCAATGGACTGTGGGCAACATAATGCGCTCTGCAGCTTCCTTGGCTGGCCCCTATAAACTGCCTGTGTGAGATGCCATGTGTTCTCTTTTTTCTCCTCAGTTGGTTAGCTGTGGAGGGCCCAAGCAGAGGTTCTCAGAGAAGGTGGTTCTGTTCCCTCTTCTGCTGGGGATGTCCATTTGGCAGTATCTGGAGACATTTTTGGTTGTCAAAAGTTGAGGAAATGCTACTGGTGTCTAGTGGGTAGAGGACAGGGACGTTGCTAAACATTCCAGGATACATAGCACAGCCCCCACTGCAAAGAACGATCTAGCCCTGATGTCAGCAGCACTGAGATTGAGAAACCCTGGTCCAGAGGTCCCAAGTCCCTGGGGTAGTCTAAGAAGAAGAGCCTGGGTTCTTGAATGGCTGTAGGGGGCACAGCTCTCCTTCCCCCAAGGTGTAGATTGCAGGTAAGAAATAGGTCTTTAGGGCGCCTGGGTGGCTCAGTGGGTTAAGCCGCTGCCTTCGGCTCAGGTCATGATCTCAGGGTCCTGGGATCGAGTCCCGCATCGGGCCCTCTGCTCAGCAGGGAGCCTGCTTCCCTCTCTCTTTCTCTCTCTCTCTCTGCCTGCCTCTCCATCTACTTGTGATCTCTCTCTGTCAAATAAATAAATAAAATCTTAAAAAAAAAAAAAAGAAATAGGTCTTTAAACCACAGAGATTTCAGGGATTATTTGTTAGAACAATTGACCTATCCTGACTAATGCATGTGGCCACTGCTATGCCCATCTCATTGATGAGACAACTGAGACGGAAGGTCGCAGAACTTGTAAGTGACAAAATACGGGTTTGAACCCAGGTTTGGCCTGCTCTAAAACCCATGCTTGCTTCAGTGTTCATGCGGCCTCTTTTTGGCTCCTGGTTTCAGGGAGAAGCCTCATCATAATTTCTGTCCCCTCTGTCACATCCTCCCGGGGATTTAGGTGGAGGCAGCCATAGAACAAATCACTAATTTGCTTCCCGGGCTCTTCTGCTCGGAGGCCTCCTGCTTTTGGGTGGAGCACGCTCCCCAGGACAAGCTGGCTGTGCCCTCCTGTCCCAGCCCAGGCAGCCCACGTCGAGTGATCGGTGACACTGGATATCCCCCTAAAAAGGGCTGGTGCCCACCCCCTGCCTGTGTCCCCTGTCCAGTGCGTGGAGACCCGTCCCATCATAGGCCCTGCCTCCTGAGCCATCCCCCACCTGCTCCAGGTTTGAATTTCCGGGCAGGTGTCTGCAGGCGTCTTGGCTCCCTGTTAATTTCCTGACTTGGCTTCCTGAAAGGCCGAGGGCTCCGAGGTGGCTGCCTGGAGTGATGAGGAGATAGAAGTGTCTGCTCTGGCTTCCTGCCTGTCTGTGGGGGCACCGCTGCCCGGCAGCCCGGATGCGGGGCCCTCCCCTCGCAGTGCCGCCACATAGAGAGAGTTCAGGAGCTGGTGAGTCTCTCTGGGGTGGGCTGCAGAGCCTCATCAGGGAGAAACACATGTGTTTCAGCCTCCAAGATACGTGTGTGTGAATGTGTGTGGTGGCGTGTGTACCTCCACTGAAACCCTAAAAGATTGACCTACACCTCTGCCCACTAAGAACTATAGGAGCTGCCAACAGGTCATTCGGCGTAGAGGGTTTTTCTGTGCCCACACAGGTTAGCACCGTTGTAATGCTTTTTAGGCAAGGAGACCCTTCCTTCACAAGGGTGAACTCAAGCCGGGGCGGGAGGTCCTTCCTTTAGTCTACTCCAAGTTCCTCTTGTTGCAGTCTGCGCCCACCATCTTCATGTTGTGGAAAGAGATGACATCTTTTTGCCTCCCTGGTGTCCATGCTGCAAGTACCCGAGAGCAGAAATTGAGCTCCACCTTCAAAATACTTCCCAGATTCTCTTTTGCAGTCCTAGCAAACCCACCTCCCCTTACCTTTTTCCACCGAGAAGGATGACTTCTGGGGACACGCACAGTATGAAAAGTGTGTCTGCGAGTTTCCCTTCCTTTCTGAAATTCTTCTCTCCTGGTGTAAGTCGCCGTGGCTACTGAAAGGCCATAGACTTTGGGAGCCAGGCAGACAGGCATGCCGACTCCGACACGCTCATTTACAAGCTGGGCAACCTTAGCAAAGTTTTCTCTGAGCAAGACTCCATTCCTGTACTTTGCCCTGAGCAAATCCCAGAACACATGCTGGCTAAATGTTTATTTCTTGCCCCTACCTTCCCCCTCTCCTTGTCAGCTCACCAACCCAGGGAATCAGGTACCCATGCTCTCCACGCCACCTCTCTCCTACTTTCTCTCTGGCCCTCAGCTGAGAAGGGATCAGAGGTACTCAGGCCTCCTGCCCAACGTGGGTGCAGGGTAAGCATGGGCCAAGTGTGTTAGGGAAGCTAAGCGGTCACGGTAGACATCCCAGTCATCAGCCATGGGGTGGATGAAAGGGAAAGGAGCTTTCCACCCAGGAGTCACCGAGTCACTCTCCTGGCATCTTCTCTGGGGGCTTTCGTTGGCCCTGATACCTCCTCTCTTAAAGCTGTGGCCACAGTCCTGCCTGTCATCAGGATGTGCTATGGTCTGGGGTCACTCGATTCCCCTATAACAGGATGCCCCAGGTTAGAGTATTGTAGCTGTTTTCCAGATAGGAGACAGACTCAGAATGGGGCCAAGATCTGCTCAACGCTTCCTTGAGTGGGGTGAGACTCAGGTATCCCGACCCGGAGTCCAGTGCTGTCTCCACTGTGCTAGTTAAAGGGGGAGAGCAACTGTGACTCTTACTCCCTGGGAACCGGGTGGTGCAAAGGTCCCTGAACACAGCAGGGGCTTGAGGATATTGTGTAAAGAGTTGCCTTTCTGGACGCCTGCGTGGCTCTGTGGGTTAAATGTCCGACTCTTGATTTTGGCTTAAGGTCATGATCTCGGGTCCTGGGATGGAGCTGTGTTGGTTTCCCTTCTCAGCAGGGAGTCTGTCCCTCTCCCTCTGCTGCTCCCCCTGCTTGTGCTCTCTCTCTCTCTCTCCCAAATAAATAAATTAAATAAAAATGTTTAAGAAAAAAATCAAGAGTTGTCTCTCTTCCTTTTCAGGAGGAGAGAGAAGGTCCAGGCATCCCTGAGCAAAGGAGCTCTCGGGAGGACCACAGCTCATTTTCCTGAAGCCTAAGGTAGCATTAAGTTCTTATATCTGCAAGCAGCCTTTCAAATTGGCTACTGCCACTGCTGTCTGTGTGTTACATAAATCCTCACAGAGACAAGAAGCAACTAGGGAGCGGGTGGGGAGAGAGCGAGCGAGCACAGAGATTCAGGGAGAGGTGGAGAGAGAAAGTGAGAGCTAGAAAGGGAGAGATGGTAAAACACAGAATCATACTCAGATACAGAGACACAAAGATAGGTAGCAGGACAGATGGGTAAACAACAGAGAGACTGAGGAGAAGAGAGAGGAGAGACAAAGCAGGAGACACATGAAGAGCAAGGGTAAGACAGAGGGACACACAGATGTACAGACAGAGGCAGAGAAAGCAGGAAACAGGGAGCGCACGGATGGACAGGCAGGCAGGCAGACAGCCACACACCGAGACACAAAGAGAGGTCAAGGGAGAGAGAAAAAGACATCGAATTAATTAGAAACCCAAAGAGACACAAAGACATAAAACAAGCAAAGGGATCCAGAGAGATGAGCTTTCTTTCTTTTTTTAAAAAATAGATTCTTTATTTATTTGACAGAGAGTGAGAGAACACAAGGAGGTAGAGCAGCAGGCAGAGGGAGAGGGAGAAGCAGACTCCCTGCTGAGCAGAGAGCCTGACATGGGGCTCCATCCCAGGACCCTGGGATCATGATCCGAGCAAAAAACAGATGCTTAACCGACTGAGCCACACAGGTGCTCCGAGATGAGTTTTCTTTTTGCAAAATCTGGGGTTTTAAATTGGTTTGCACATGAAGGGGAAGAGGAAGTGTTTGTTCTTAGAATGATGAAGAAATTGGTTTGGGTGGAGGAGAGTTCAGGGACCAAATGCTCACCTGCATGGAAGTTTCCATGTTCACTCCCACTTGGGCTTTGTAGGAGCTCTGTGAGTCCGGCAGACAGGGATCACTGTCTCCCACATGCAGAAGGCGGGAGACTGGAGAGGCAGGGAGTTCCCGAGGCCCCCGCCCAGTAAAAGCCAGCGGTATTGGCACCTGCATGGGTGGCACCAAGAACTTGCCGCGGGCATCTCTTGGAGTGCTCCCGGGGAGGCTGATGGGTCATGGGGCTGTTCTGGATTCTGTGCCTCGTGCATCTGCTCATGGGTGGGGCTGGAGGGCACTGAAGAATAAGGGCAGATTTGCGATCCATACCGGTATTTTCCGTGGGGGTCGCTGGTGATTGGAAACTTGCCTTCCCCCTCTTGGAAGTCAGAATCCTCCCTCTGGGTAGTGTTGAGCATTGGATGTGCCGAATGAACTGTGTGCTTCCCGTCCACCTAAAATCCCAGCCTTGATTTGACACCTGCCTTTTTCTGAGAGGAAATGTCCAGTGCCTTCAACGGCAACCAGGGACTTTGGGAAGATACTTTCCTTCTTCCCTCCTCTGCTTCCATTCATTTCCCAAATGCTCTTTATGTGCCAAGTGACTGTTGGTTGTCAGTACTGAGGGATTCAGAATGAACAAAACCAGTAAAAAATAAAATAAAATAATAAAAAGGACACCTTGCCTTGCCCCTAAGAACTTTGCATTTTAGAGGGGGTGACAAAAACAAACAAAATTAATTTTTTTTTTATTTATTTGACAGAGAGAGATGACAAGCAGGCAGAGAGGCAGGCACAGAGAGAGGAGGAAGCAGGCTCCCCGCTGAGCAGAGAGCCCGATGTGCGGCTCGATCCCAGGACCCTGAGATCATGACCTGAGCTGAAGGCAGCGGCTTAACCCACTGAGCCACCCAGGCGCCCCACAAAATTAATTTTTAATGATGACTCATGTTATGTAGGAAAAAAATAAAGCACTGAGGGGGAGAGAGGGGGTGTTGGTGGTACAGTTCATAGATGGTGGCTGAGAAGGCCTTACTTGGCAGATGATCTGATTAAGGATCTGGAAGGGGGGAGGGGCATGTGAGTATCTGTGTATGTGCAAAGGCCCTGAGTCAGGAGGCAAGGCGTAGCGAGGAGGCCAGTGTTGCTGGAGCAGAAAGGACTCAGGGGAGAGTGGTAGGTGATTAGAGCAGAAGACCATGAGGCCTAGAGCACGCGGGGCTCTGCAGGTCATGGTCGTGACTGGCTTTTACCCTGAGTGAGACGGAACCATTGGAGGGTTCTGAGCAGAGCAGTGCCCTGACCTGACTTCGATTTTAATGGGATTGCTCTGATGGCTGGATGGGCCTCGTGTGAGGAGGGCAAGAGCTGAAGCAGGGAGACAAATTTTTCCACATTAGCGAGGCTCTGTGAGGCCACAGGATGAAAAGGCACTATTTCTGCTCTCAGAGCGAGTTGTACTTGGTTGAAGGTGTGGGGTTCATGGGGACAGGGGACCTTCACCTCTACGCTGTATGCCCCAGAGAGAAGAAAAGGCTGAACGTGCAGCGCAAGCTTCTGAGTTAGGTGTAGGAGGAAAAAGCAATTGTGTTAAGTATATGGTAGGTATTGAGCACTGTTCCTACCAACGCAATTTAATTTAAATCATCACACCAGCTTATGAGGTATTTTCTCCTCTCTCTAGACAAGGCCCCTGAGGCTCACAGTAGTAGTCAAGGAGCTTGACTGGGCTTCCACAGAAAGGCAGGAGCTTTGCTATCAAATAGAGTCAGTCCACCCGGAAAGGCCTGATTCGTGCGTCTGGGCCGGTGGCCTTACCTGGGCATGCTTGCCCTTGGCCCCACGGCACAGAAGCCTCAGGGCCTCTTGGTTCCTCCCAGCTGCCTCGGCTCCCTCTCTCCCTTCAGGGGAGGCTCAGCATCGTCCTTGAGTGAGTGAGTCGAACTTTTCTCTCCCAGGGAGCTTTGCGCAAGCTGTTTCCATGGAACACTTCTCTCCAACCCTCTTTCGTGGACAAACCTCACCCCACCCCACCGCCCTGTCAGGTCTCAGATACCAAGTTGCCTTCCTGCGGGGCTTCTCCAGGTCCCTGCGTGACTCAGCTTTCCCATCCCGTGCCTTACACTGCACTCGAGATTTTTCCTTAAGCGCTCATCCCGGGACAAAGGCAGGAATAGAACGGGGAGGGATGCTGTCAGGGAAGAAGTGGGATGTGAGGCATGGGGAGCCCGGCAGGGTCAGGAATGGTCTGCTGCTAGTGCTGCGGAAGGCTGGGTCCAAGGACGCGTGGACCTGGCCGGGTCACACGCGCGGTGTGCTGTGCACCGTGCCTGCACTCTGTCCCTCTGACTTTAACACAGTAAGATGTCTGATACCTCTTGGCGTTCTCAAGCAGGTGGCGTGGGCGAGCCGGGGAAGTGGGACCTGAAAAGGTAAGGGCCTGAACCCATCCCACCTCCCAACTGGGCCCCTCCCTGTGAGCCACAGCCCTTCCCTATAGGTAGGGCGAGGCATTAAGTTTCCTTGCTCACGTTCTTTCCAGCAGTGGAGAAATGGAGGGAACCACTCAGCCTGCGCTCTGTCATGCAAGGGGACTGGGCTTGTCTCTTCTCTTATTGCCCCCTGCAGTCCCTGTCCCTCCCACGGCAGCCCCACAGTTCCTGGCTCTTCCTATTGGTCTCTGGCAGGGCAGCTGCTGGCAGAGGCTGTGGATGACCGTGACAGTGAGTGACTTTGGGGCGGTCAGGGCTACCCCACCTCTCCTCTGGGGAATCTCAGAAAACAGTATTGGAAATGGAAAGTGACTTTGGTTGTACGGTGCAAGAGAAATAAGACCTCAGGCCAAATGAAATCAGGGATCAAGCTCGAAAGAAGTCAAATTCCCTTTTCTTCCTTTTTAATCTCTTATGTTCGGTGCCCCTGGGACTCCAAGTTTTGAAAGCACCTGCCGGCTGTCACTTAATCCTAGCAAGTGGGGGTGTCCCGGGGGCCAGGGCAGGGAGACAATGCTTGTAGGTATTGAGGAAGGTCAGTGTTGGTGAGAGACAGTTTTTCCTGGACTGGTCTCAGGCACTTTGGTTTTGTTTTTGTTTTGTCTAGAGAAGAGCTGCTCTAGCATGGTGCTTATTATTTCTGTCTTTTCCTTACTGGAGATAATTGCAGTTGGTGCTGGTTTCTTGTAGCAAGGCATCAGAGAGGGGTACAGTGGAAAGGCCAGGCCAGGTAGTAGGTGACTGCGCTTTGCCCTAAATGCTGTGTGATCTCAGTTCCTCATTTGTCCTCTCTGGTCCCTATGTCTGTGGGGCTAGGTTTGACCCGCAGTCCTCAGGCCCCTGGACTGTGACAGGTTAGTATGGGAGAGGATGTGGCCAGACCTTCTGGAAGGTAAGTCTGGATCCCTTGGGAGGTGAGGCTTCCTGTGGCCACCACATCCTGAGTGTCTGGTGTCCTCTCCTGCTAAGAAACTCCAGGCTGGTCTCCTTTTGCTTGGCTTACTCCCCCCTGCCCAGGCATCCTCAGTGAGTCCCTGACCTCCATCTGTTTCTCATTGCCTGCTGGGAATTTCCTTCCAATAGTGGTGGCCTCCATGAATCTCAGCTCCTCCTGGACTGGGGACACTTTATTTGGCAGACTGGAGGCTTCTGATCCTGTTTCTTTCTTCCTGACCCTCTGGCGAAGGATAAGTGTGGAAACAGATGGAATGTCAGATTTGAAGAAGGATGCTTCTCTCCCAGGCCTGAATATCTCTGCTTCATGGTAGTGGAGGAGGAATGGGCTCTCTTGGGAGAAACTGGTTCAGAGGGATGCTATCCCTGGAGTTGGTAGTAGGAAGGAGTACCAGGGGCTAGAAGACAGGGTGCCAGTCCTGGCTTGGGTTCTAACTCACCTGAGCATCTCTACTCTTTCTGGGCCTCAGTCTCCCTATCTGTAAAATGAGGGGATTGGACGATGTATGCATTCTTGAGTGATCATTCTGGGCGACTGCCTTAGAGCCACCTGACTGCTTGTTAAAAATGCAGAGGACTGGTGCCTTCTGTAGACCTTCAGCATCAAAGCTTCTGGGCAGGGCCTGGGAATCTGTATTTTAATAAATCCCACCCTGTGATTCTGATACACGTGAAGTGTGACCCTGGCTGGAGCAGATGACCCCAAAGGGCCCTCCAACATTGCTGTTCTCCTAGCCCGCCTGCCTCGTGCTCTGGCGTGGGATGGAGTGTTGAGTGCCATGTACAAATGTTGCGTCACCTGACATCCCATAGGAGGATCTAGGGGGGCTTCTCTCTCTCTTAAAAAAAAAAAAAAAAAAAAGGGCACGGCACTTTTTATTTTCTTTCATCCGAAAAGAAGCCCTTCATTTCTGGGAGGGAGACTCTAGGTGGGGACCAGATGCCTCACCTAGAGAAGAGATCATGGAGAAGGAAATAGTCACAACTCCGGGAGATGCTCCAGGGGACAGAATGGCCTTGTTCTGCGAGACCCCGGGGGCAGGTGTAGGGCTATATGGGCAAATGTGGAAGGAGGGAAATGCTTTATAACAATGAGAGCTGCAGGCTGCCTTCTGCGGTGGTGAGTGCTGGGTCAGGGAGGAGGGTGGGTTGATGTTGTGTGCTCTCTTGGGGGAAATATGGTGGAAGGGCCTCAAGCAGCAGATGACTGTGAAGACATTTATGAATTGCATAAAAGTCAAGCGCGCTTTGCCTGCCTAGGATTTAAAGCAATGTGCACATACCCAGCACACACACGCTCACACACACACGAAGAGACACTCATGTGTGCAAACCTCCAGGCACTCGTGTACACATACTCCCAAGTGCATGTTTGCCTACGTGTGGCCGAGGCATGTTCTCGTATGCAGTGAGTGCACACAGGCACACGAGAAGGAATACATGTGTAAACACACGTGGCCAGACATGTGTTTTACATGCTGTATACATCTGTCTCGGCTTCCCTCCTCTGGCTGTTTATTTCCCCTCCCCACCAGAAAACCCGGGGCCTCCCTGTGCAGCTTCCAGGCTGGTCTCTGGAGTCAGAGCCTTATTTAATCTCCATTAGCTCTCTTATTTCCGGCATCAAATTAAAAGTGTGACCAAAAGTTAATTATTCTAATTCAATTTGGCCCTAATGCGGTGCGTGCGTGATGGGAGGCCCTGGGCGGAGGTGAGGCCGGGTGTGGGCAGGAGGAAGAGACCTCAGGATTTAATACGCCTTAATGATTCTTACAGGAAAATGCCCCAAAGCCTTTTTTGCCTCTGCATCTTTCCTTGCCACTCCCCCAGTCTAGATTTCTTAGAAATCTCAGGGTGCTCTTGGGAGCTTGGCTCAGGGATGTATTTGAGGAGATAGCAGTCCTCTCTGGAGGCCAGAGCAGAGGTGGAAAGGGCTGTGCACATGTGTGCATGGGCTCTTGTACACCCACACGGGTGTGTGCCAGTGGAGAACATAGTCCAGACTCTCATGTCAAAAAGCCTCAGGAGAACCGAGCCAGAGCGTCTCATGAGAATACACTATGGAAATCCCTGGTGAGCCTTTCCCCTGGGATAAAGCTGAGAGAAATGAAGATTACTGACTTTGCTGGACACTTGGGAGCAGCCAGCTCTCTTCTCCTCCAGCTCAAACTGCTTTTCAGATCAGTCTCCTGCTCCTGCCTCCACTCCCCGCTCAGACTTGGCTGTTCATTCCCCTCCCTCTCCCGCTCAGAAATAGAGATTTTGGGCTCAAATCCAGCTTTCCCTAGTAACCAGGCATTCCCCAAACACTGAGTCTTCCCCCACATGGGAACATGGGGCCCTTGATGGGTGCTGGGGCTTGGAGGAGCTGGAGTAGAGTAGGAAGGAGAAAGTTTTCGTGCCCTGGGGGCTTTCTGTCTCACTTGAGGATCAAGCCTGGGCTTTGGGGAGATCCTGAACCCACGGAGGAGGCAGCGCCTTGTTTGGGAGAGACATATTAAAATCATAGAATCTAAGTTTTTGAACACAGCTTCAAAATAGGAAGCTGATGTCACGCTGCGAGCTGGTGCTCGAGTAGCTTCTATAGCATTCCTACCTCTTTGCACACCCCCAGTGATGGGAGCTCACTATTTCCTCGGGTCTCCCTGTGTCCACTTCCTCCTGCCCTGTGTCTAGCTGTGATCTGCATCCTTGTCATTTCCACCCCTGTTGGTCCTACAACGGCTTTCTGGGGTCACACAGGACGACCCTGCCCTCTAACTGTGCGTAAAGTATTTGAGGATAATGTGTGATGTTCTCTGCGAAACCCCCTCTTCTCCAGGGCAGCAGTTGCTCAGTGGTTCCCCTCACGATGGGCCTGCAAGTCCACCTGTGGTCATGGGGACAGGCTAACTGCTGTGACATACCGTGTCCCAATCTGCAGGGCTTCACTGACACAGAGGAGTTGACTTCTCATTCACGTAACTACTGTTCCGTGCTGATACTCAGCAGGCAGGCTTTCGTCTAGTAATTCCACATCCTTATTTCCTTCCTCCTTGGGTTCTGCCCTCCTGTAGAAGGAGTCTTCTCCATTAGCCAGGGAGCGGGTCATGCCTGGAAATGATGCACATCCCTCTCGCCCACACTCCCCTTGGCTGGAAGCCAGTCACATGGCTGACCCTAAGGGCAGAGCAGGCTGAGAAGTATGGGCTGGTGGTGCATCCAGGGAGAAATGGGAAATGTTTTGGTGAGCTAGCCAGTCTGTTCCATATCATCCTTAGGTCACCCTTCTCAAAGCATGCTCCAACATGTGCAGGGGAGTGGGTGGGATCAGTCGGGCCAAAGCAGGGCTATGGCCCTCTAGACACTACCCACTGGCATCCCTGTGGTCCTGCACAGCAGGGGCTGGGGTGTAATCATTAGGAGCACTGATCTGTAACATGCATTAAGAGGAAAAGAAGGGAAATTAAATTTTGTTTTTAATCCAATTAAGGAAAAATACCAGGGATGGCAGGTTTGTGTGTTTGTTTCTCACTGGCTCATTCAGCCATTCATCTAAACATTCTGGTTCAGCTACATCACTACAGTGAGGCAATTGGCTTAAGGAATAAGTTTGCAGCCTTTGGGGGCTGATGGATGAATCTGGAAGGAGACTGAGGGGTGCTTGGCAGGGGTGCATATCTGGGATGAATGAGAGGTGGCCTGAACTTTACCTTTCATTAAGGGATTCTAACACTGGCCTGTGGGCTGAACAGTAGGTTTCTAGGTCCCAGCCAACAGGATGGAACTTGGCAAAATTTTTCCCTGTCCTTGATGGTTGGGCTGGATTTATGATTTCTGGTCAACCTTTCTCCTCTTCTGCTTCCTTTTATCCCTCTTCCTTCTTTTCCTTTTTTTTTCCATCCTAGAAGATGGTGAGGAGTGGCGAGGAGTTTCCAGCAAGGGATTCAGCATGAATAAAATCAGGGAGAGGCAGAAGGCAAGAGGACGGACCATCCTAGCTGGAGGAGGATCGCGTGGGAGAACACCAGGGGGTGGGAATGGACCAACTGTGAAGGACCTTGGTTGTCAGACTACGAAGTCCTTGATGTGTATTGTTCACTGTTGCATCTCTAATACCTGGCACTGTGCCCAGCACATTGTAGGTGTTCAAGAAATATTTTCTGAGTAAGTGAATGACGTTCTGTAGCCAACGTGAAGCCTCAACTTCAGCCAAATGAAGCTGGTTGAGGGGTACAGTGGCATAATCCAGACATGTATCATGTGCCCACAGATTGTACAGTGGAAAAGGAATGGGAGTTTGGGTTCTTGCCCTGGAGGAGCTCGCTGTCCATTTGGACGGCTAATCCACTCATGCATGAAAGATTCTAAGGCAATTTATGTGAGAAATAGCACAGACATGCTGAGGCCCGCCAAAGTAAGGAGCCTATAATTGTGAGATACGTTAGGGGAAGATTCTTGGAGAAAGTCGGACTGTGATTTGATTGGTGGAAGGGTGCTGGGAGGGCACTCCTGGTAAGGAACAGCCAGAGCAAAGGCAGGGAGCAGTAGATGTTTGTTGGGAGGGGACAGTGAAGAGACTGACCCGTCATTTTTTTTTTTTTTAATGACCCGTCATTTTTAATAAGATCCTAGAACCCAAAGACCGTTTTTTTTTTTCAGAGCAGCAAACTGAGGCTCAGAAAGGGTAAATAAGAAGCCCAGGGTCACCCAGCCAATGCTAAGAGGATCAAACTTAGGGCTCTCAGTCCAGTGCTCTTTCTTCTACACCACGCCACCAGCTACCCTTTCAGGCAGAACATGGAGTAGAAATTTAACAAACCTAGTCACAACATGTCAAAGAAGGAGAAGAAAATCCCCAAACTTTGGGGCCTTTTCTGGGCATGTGCATCATTCTAAATGCCTTGCATTTTCAAAATATTTTCCTTTGGAGATACTGAAAAGACATGGGCGATGGGGGGGGCGGGTAAGGAGGAGAGAGAGAGAGAAAGAGAAGAGAGAGAGGTATGGAGAGATGGTGTAGTTGGGGTAGTTAGTTTGCCATATGGTAACTCTGGGCACCTGTCTCTTTGGCTTTGACCTTGACAGTGGAGGTAGGTAGTTATGCACAGCGTAGGCTCACTTGCTCCTCCTCTGGGATTTAGGAAGTTGGTCTAGAGCTCTGTATTTGAGCTGTTAATCTTTTTTCCTTTTGTGGTTAAAGTTTTCCCCATTATGATGGCTTTGGGGTAAGTTTTGCTTTTCCTTCAGCTGATCCCCCACTGGCTCAGACTTTGCGGTATGCATATCCTATTTCTTGGGGCTGATTCTGGCTTTGTTTCTGGGACCTCTGCTGTTTTTTTTTTTTTTTTTTTTTAAGAACAAAGCTGTCCTTTCACTTCCAGGGAGTGAGTGCAATTTGCCAGTATCTCCAGAAAGATAGTGCTATGAGGAGTGGTAAGGAATAGATTATGGGACACTTCTTTTCCTTGATACTGTAAGAGAAATATCGGAGTCAGAGCCTGCCACCCATTATCTGTGTAACCCCCTTCTCTGAGCCTCAATTTTATTCCTGGGAATATGAGACAACTGGAATAGATTTTCTCTAAAGTGCATTTTAGTTTTAGCCATTTAGAATTCCATATTGGTGCCTCAATTTCTCCCTTGGTTAGAAATATTTATTGAAAATATCTTCTCTATAAAATACCCTGCCTATTTTCCCTCTCTACCACCTCCATACATGGAAAGACTTAAAACACAGTTGCAAAGTAATGTAGCTCATTACACATCTCATTACATAAGCAATGAGAGGGAACGTTAGCATTAGCATCTCTATCAAGGGCATGGGCTCTAGAGGCAGACCTCTTTGGTTAGAATCCTGACTCTACTACTTACTGGTCTCTAACCTTGGGCTAGATCCATAATCTGCATGGATGTCAGTTCCCTCATCTGTGAAGATAAGGATGTTAATAATATTCATCTATGTGGAGAGTACCGAGGTTATCTAGGTAAAATTCTTAGCACAAATCTTGGCACATAAGAAGTAGTCAATAAATGTTAGCGATTAGTATAATTTAATGACTGTTTTGCTATATATCACAACACTCTCCTGCCTAAAATTCCCCATCCCCTCCCTCTCTGTTGCCCATACCTACAGTCTAGACCACTTAGTGTGGCTCACGGTGTTTTCTCAGACATGAGCCCTGAGTCTGTTTTGAGTTTCCTGTCCCTCTTTCCTCCAAACAACAACAAAAACCATGAAAACTTTATGCTAACAATTCTCTGAAATTATGATACCAGTTCACCCTCAAATGTCTTTGTGTAAGTGATTACCTTTGCCAGGAATGTCTGTCTTCATTTCTCTTCAATACCTGGTCCAGATAGCCCCTCATTTGTGATTTCTCCAACCCTTCAAGCCGGGACCACCACTTTCACTGGAGGAAATGAGGGGCCCAGAGCACACTTGTTATCTGATGGATTCCCCTGGAACTGACAGTAGTTACTAATCTACCTTCTTTTCTATGAGCTTCCTGAGAGTGGAGACAACTTCATTTTTATTTCTATCCCTGTGGTAAATACAGTGCCTGAGTTCACTCTCCTCCCAACCAAGTCATCTTTCGATTGCACATAGAACTTAGAGTTGGTGCTTGATGAAATTTTCTGAGCTTTGTATGAAACACTGAAAATGGATGTTGGATATGGAAAGAGCAAAGAATAAGTTGAATGGTGTTGGATATGGAGATGCAGGAATAATCCAAGAAGCTTTACTGAAAAGATGAGTCTTGAGCTGGTTTTGGAAGCTGGTTCAAGATCTCCTTCATGGGAGCAGGTGCATTTGGGGGCTTGTGTCTCGGTCACTACTTAGAAACAAAGGAATATATTATCTGCTCACCTAATCTTCATGCCCAGTCTAGGTCCCATTACTTCCTTTGTTCATACCTAGAAGCTGAATGAGTTAGATTGCTCTTTCTCTCTCAACCCCTTTGTTCTCCCCCACTCCAAATATTGAGCCATAGGTTTAACCTCTAAAATATTTCTCCAATTCATTCACTTTTCTCTCTTTCCACTGCCACCACTCCAATCCAACCTGCCCTTACTCTTTGCCTGGATTCTTGTAATAATTTTAGAGTGGATATATCTGCAGGCACTCTAGAGCCCCGTATTAGTTAGAATTAGCTTAGAGTGTGAGTATCAGAGACCCAAAAGTCTGTTAGTGGGCAGTTCAGGACTACTATGGCGGCTCTTCAGGTGAGCAGTTCGGGGATGACATGGTGGCTCTGCTCCACAGCATTGTCAGGCCCTGAAGCTCCTTTTTATTTTAGTGCTCTGTCATTTTTACTTTGTGACCTCATGGACCAAGATGGATGCTTCAGCTCCAGCTATTATATCTGCAGTCCAGACAACAGGGAGGAGGATAGTTCCTTTAAAGATACTTCCTGGATAGTGCTTCTGCCACTTTTACTCACATCCCATTGTCCAAAACTGAGTCATATGGCCACACCGAGATGCAAGGGAGACTTGGGCTGGAGTTGTGTGCCAACTGGCAGAGCAGAAGCACTGAGGAAGGAGGTGAGTGGTAGCACTGGGGGACAATTAGTGGCTTCTACTACAAAACTCTACAACAAATTCACCATCATTTCACTTTCCTGCTTAAAACCCCTCAATAGCTTTCAGATTCTTTTAGGGTAAAATTCAAAATCTTAACACAGCTTACAAGATTATGATCAGATCCTACCTTTTTGGCCTCAGGTCCTTCCCCAGACCCTTTGTGTTCTAACCATCTTCTCTTTCACCTTTGGGGGGATAGGTAGGGGGCAGGAGTCAGTGAACAAATGTCTCCACCTTCTGTCCTTAGAGAAACAATTATAAAGTGTATTCCACATGTTTCTTCAGGGGATCCCAGCAGGGCTGAGGCTAGCTGCCCACAGTGTAACCAACTCAACCATGTACCTTTTATTGGTACCTTTATTGGTTTTTCTCCTTCCTTGTCTCACTGTCCCTACTCTCGTTTCCTTACTCTGGTTTGCTGGGATCATCTTCTAAGTAAACCATCTCCCAAGACCTTGTCTCAGGTTCCACTTTTAGGGGATCCTCAAGTAAGACAGTTAATACTTGAAGTGGTCCTAGAAAGTACATCCTCCACATGGGATTCTGGAACAGCCCTTACCAGTGAGATGGCAACAGGGACTCCATTATAGGTGGGTAGTGAGGGTTGTGAATACTTTTGATGTTCTGAAGCATCCTAATTACTGAAACTTTGACTTAGTGGATTGGGTTAGGTACAGTTAGAGGCCAGACAATGCTGAAGCCCAGGCCCAGGAGTTAATGATAAGAGAGGCAGAACTGCAAAGGAGACTGAGTGTATAATCTCCACAGGCCTCCTATGCTCAAGTCAGATCTGTGATAGAGAAGGAATGAGACCGCAAGTATGGACAGGGACATTGGATGATGCACCCAAGAACACTGAACTCTCAGATTCCCCTGAACTCTCTTGGCTGATGACAGTAGTTCCCTCCCTCTATTAGAATATGTCAGCATCTCTTTGAAGACCATGCAGAAATGTCTTCTGAGGTGGCTGCCTTGTAAGCTGATGCTTGTCCAACCTCAAGATCTGCCCTTCATATTCCTACCCAGATCAGTAACTAGAGTCAGATCTTAGCCTAGCTCAATGGAAATATAATCTCTATTGTGGGAGGAAATGGCTTTTCACTGAAAGAGTTGCAGAAGAACCTGGCTAGTATATGACAGTATGAGCTGGGAAGTCTGTATGGGGGTAGAATTTGGGGGTCGACTTGGAATGGCGTGGAATATAGCCTGCAAACAGATTTAGTGATATAGGGACACTGTCTCATGACTCAGGATTTAATGTTCTGGAGAGGGCTCCTGGAGCCAGTCCTAATCTGCTGTTGGGATGGCTCCTTGAAGATGTCAGAATAGCCAGAGGAAGGGGTCCAAAGGTTCAGAGAGGTGGATATATTAGAATGGATTTATTACATGAAACCAGGAAACCACCACCTAATCTATATGCCCAAGGAAGGCTGATAGAACATTCACCATTAAATTGATAAGGAATGCACTAGTGAGGGAGGCTCTAGCACCATTGAACTGCTCAGTGGGGTTATCTTCTGGAGGCCAGGGCTGTAGTGGGAGGTGCAGCCATAGGACTGGTTCCCTGTGTCAGTGGGGATGAGAAAGTTCTGGACTAGCAGAGATCTGGTGGTGGCATTCATCATCGGAGGCAGAGTGGACATAATGATCATAGTGGGAAGCAGGACACACAGGGAGCCGTGGTGATGGGTAACACACTATGGTGTTCCTAGGGACTAGATAGGTAGGTGGCCAGTTAGGCCATGACTTGTATAATCAGGAAAAAGTAAAAAAGTGGTTATCTGATGATCAATATCAGCCATGGCAATAGAAAAACATGATTTCTCATTCATGCTCTGGATTTGAGTGCATTCTCAGACCTAGTGTTCATCAAATGATGGAAAGACCAGGTTCTCTTGAAGAAGAACCTGCAATGCCACAAATATATACAGTAAGTATTCCCTTAATTCCTTCCCAAAGAAAGAGGAATGCCCAGACCTTTTAAGGAGTATTGAATACAGGGTCTGAACTACCAGTGATGCTAGGGACCTGTAATACCATAAAAGTTCCCTAGTTATACTGGGGGTATGTGGGAGCCAGGTGATAACGGAGTCCTGCCTATCTTCACCTTACAGTACATCTCGTAGGTCCATAGACTGTTCTTGCTGTCATTTCTCTAACCCTTGTGTGTATTATTGGGATAGATATACTTATTCATTGGCAGACTCCTTACATTGGTGCCTTCAACTGTGAAGTAAGAGTTTTTATTGTAAGAAGAGCCAACCCGAATGTCCTGTAACGTCCCCTCTATCTAGGCAACACAGAAAGTGGAAAGCTATCCAAGTGGAATTGCAGGAATTAGTGCCACCCTCAAAGATCTAAAAGATGCAGGTTGGTGGTCTTCATTTAACTCTATTCAGCTCACCTGTTTGGCTTTATCCTCATTAGATTTGATTTGCTGTTCCTGGTTACAGTGCTTCCATTGGCATTATTATCTGAGGGACTAAAGTGTGCCTGATTTATCTACATGGGATTCCACAAAAACATTATCTCAGACCAAGAGACTCATTTCACGGTGAAGGAGGTCGACATGATCATGAGATGTGTTGGTGCTGTGCCTCCAATAGCTAGAATACACATGTCTGGGAAACAAGGCATGGAAGTAGGGTTGGGTCCACATATCATCATTTCTAATAAACTTTGTGGAGAATGTGTGCTTTCTGTTGCCACAAGTCTAGGCTCTGGTTCCTGTGGGGAACACTTTCACTAGGAGAGAACGTAGAGGTCCACTGTGAGTGACACTATGAGTATTCCTGGTCACATAAGTGGAATAGCAGGGAAGAAAGAGGTTGGGGTCATTCACTATGATTTTCATAAAGCTGGGTTTGGTGTTACCTAATGAGGGAAAGGAGGACTCTGTCTGGAGCTCAGGGATTCACTGGGACATCTTTGGATGTTTTCATGCCTGATGATAATAGTGAATGGGCTGTTATAGCAACCATAGCATGATTAGGACAAGGCAACCAAGGGTTTACACCCCTCAGTGAGCAAGCAATGCAAAGCCTCTGAAGTCTGACTTGAGGATGTAGGAAATATAGGGTAAGTGGTAAAGGATGTAGATTATGAATATTGATGGTAACTTTAGGATCTCTACAGCAGTTGGTACTGTGTCTTGATCCACTAACCTTCCTGCTTAAAGACTTTTTTTTTTTTTTTTTTTAAAGATTAAGGCCAGTTATATCTTGAAAAATCAGTGACAAGGCGCACTTGTTTTGGGTCATGAGCAGATCTGAGCACTACAAGGGGCGGACTGTAGCAGACACTCCCTGTGCCCCATGCCACATTCCCTCAGTTGACCTGATTTCAGTTCAACTCTGGTGGACAATTCTGGGCATGCTGCCAGCATCTTATCTCAAGCCTGCAAAGTGGTGTGTCTGCTTTTTTAATTCAGGGCTTTCTCTAAAGCCAGAGAAGACTGCTAAGCCTGCACCTATGCAGTGTGGATGTGCAGGAAAATGCATACCTCGAGGTCACTCTGAAACACCGGGGACAGGAGTTGGAGGTGAATGTCCCAGCTTCTTCCCTTCAAAAGGAGAATTCGGAGATTCATTTTGCACGGTTATTCAGAGGGTCCTGAGTTTTCTCTATAAGTAACTAGTTCAAGGGACGCCTGGGTGACTCAGTTGGTTAGACGACTGCCTTCGGCTCAGGTCATGATCCCGGAGTCTTGGGATCGAGTCCCGCATCGGGCTCCCAGCTCCATGGGGAGTCTGCTTCTCCCTCTGACCGTCTCCTCACTCATGCTCTCTCTCACTGTCTCTCAAATAAATAAATAAATAAAATCTTAAAAAAAAAGTAACTAGCTCAATAATCTGCACTTTCTTTGCTTTTTTCCTTCTCTGTCTCACTCCCCTTACACCCTTGCTCTGCTTTCCCAGGATTATCTCTCAAGTGAATTACCTGCCCCCGGGGACCTTGCTTCAGGGTCTATTTTGAGAGGAACCCCAACTAAGAACCCAAACTCATTTTCTCCTTTGAGCTTGTATGATTCCTATTCAGATTTTCACCTGTGTCACTTCTTCCCAAATTCTTCCCCAACCCCTAGGTCTTGGTGAGACACCTTTCTTACTATGGCTATGCTCCCAGCTCCTAGAAGAGACCATAGTCTATAAAAGGCTCTCAGTAAATATTTGTGGAACCAATGCCTCCCCCCATGGTCTCCTCCCAGCAGGACAAGAGTCCCTGAAGACAATTCGGGGTCTTGGCACCCTTTGACAAAATGCTGCAGTCCCCAAATACACCAATGCCAGCTCCCTGTGTGGGACAGAAGTCCATTATCCGCTTATATTAGAGTCTAATACTCCTCAGCAAGGGGCCTTGGTAACTAGGCTGGATAAGTGGCGCACAGAACACCGTCTGCCCCTCTCCTGGCCTCCTCCCCTCTCCCCTCCTCACAGCCAGCCACATTAAGTGAGTAAGTAATGAGAATGGCTAGAAATTGAATTTTATGAAAAAGTAATCTGCAGCTTAGAGAACAAGCAGGGAGGAAGGGGGAGAGATTTGATGAGATGGGCCAGACGATTTTAAGGGCCGTCAGAGGGAATGAAGGAACATGGGAGCCGACAAGGAGAGTCAGGTAGGAGAGTCATTCAATTAGGGAGGCTGAGACAGTGGCGGAATTTTGTCCCCTTTTTCTGTTCTTTGCTTTTTTCCCTCCATCCTTTTCATCGTATCTGTGGATATTTTGTCTCCGTGTTCCTGGGGTGGAGGGGAGGAGGACTAAGACAGAGATGGCAGTCGGTGGAGGGCAGAAGATGCTCAGACTGTGGGATAAATTACTCTGCCTGCAGCTCGGAGAATATTGGCATCCGGGGCATCAGGAATGAACAAGGCGGGAGGCGAGGGGCTGAGGACGTGGAGGGACGGCTGAAGTGCTGGTATGGCCTTGACTCGCCCCATCCCAATTTGACCTCCCTCCCAGATGGTCTCCGTGGCAGTCCTGGGACGGTCACTGTGGTTGAGTCACACTGGGACGGAGAAGTTGTGACCAAAGTAAGAGCAAGCAAGACTAGGTACTTGTTACAGGGAGAAGAGTATATTTGTCATGGATCCTATGATGTGTGAACCCCTCACTGGGTGTGTCTCTGAGTGATCACATGATATCCTGACAACAGCTTTACAAGGTTTCCACTTTCAAAATGAGTAAAGTGAGGCCCGCAGAGGTTAGCTGAATTTCCAGGGACTCACAGCTGGTAAGATAATTAGCGCACTCCTGGAAGACTGAGAGCTGCCTGGATATACCCCTGGAATTGTGCCAAAGCCTGTGCTGACTGATGTCTGTGCTTGTGATTAGAAGATGGTCACTTTAGGGCTGTGATTGTGGTCAGGGCAGACCTGAACCCTTGCTGTATTCCTCACAGTTAACCAGCCTTCCTGACATGCTTACACACACTTCACCTGCCTTGCCAGCAGTCCCCCTACCTTTGTGTCTTCTTACAAGCCCCCCCAGACCCCCTCTCTGGGCTTCAAGCCTCTCACTCACACACCCACTCCCCATTGCCATTTGCAAACAGCTAAGTGGAGCACAGCTTGAGTCTGATGCTTGGTGATGATGAGTTTCCCAGCAGGGGAAGGGTTTGCTTTGCAGAGACAAAGACCAAAGCAGCAACATTAAATCTTCCTGCTCGTCCACACTCAGAGCTGCAAGGAGGCCCAGACAGCTGCCTTTGGGAAAGCAGCCATGGGGTAGAGCCAGAGCAAACAGAAACCCCAGGGGGTTAAATGCAGCCACAGAGATGCCCAAAGCAGGGCTGATGGGATAATGGAGGTGGGTATATGCATAGCCATTAACTGGCCTATGCAAGGACAGAACCACAGAAGGAAAAGGCCACAGGGAGTGGAGAGACAGGGTAGTAGGGGGCTGGCTTCTAGCTGGGGCTCTGTCACCTAGTCATGGGATGATTCCTTGTGTCAGGGAGGTGTCAGGGAATACATGTTCTCATGGACTAGAATGTACCTTCTCCAGCTTGGAGTGTCCACTACATGCTAGGTCCAGTAGACACAAAGATGTGTTCAAAAGACAGTCCCAGGCCCGGATGTGCTCACGGCCTGGTGGGGAGTAGGCCCTCGACTCCCCCAGGACACAGTATGATAGCTGTTAGAGGCTGGCACTAAGGAAGCAAAGAAGAGTCGCCCCAGAGCTTCCTGTCACATGCGTACTGATGGGTTGGAGCTATTCAAGAGGATTTATAGTTCCCTGCAGCCCAAATAGGCCAAAGGTCCAGGTGCCCAGCTTCTGGGGCATGGCAGGTGGGTGCGGGAGCCGGAGGGATGATCACCGCAGCCCAAGGAGGCCAAAGGTCCAGGTGCTCAGCTTCTGTGCTGGCAGGTGGGTGTGGGAGCCGGAGCGAGGATCACCGCTCCTTGTGCCTGGAGGCTGCGACGCAGAAGCGCAGGCTGGAGTGTCTCCGCTGGCCCTGGCAGAGGCATGGCTGTGCTCGCAATTTACAGCCCGCTCTCTGCCGCCTAATTGCACCATCAGCGCTTGGTGTCGCAGGGCCGGGGTGAGGATGGATGGGCTGCAGTCAGGGGCCTAATGGCCGCAGTAAAGTGTGGTGTTTACAGCGTTAAATAGCCCAGCCCACCCATGCTTGAGGGCCACCCTCCAGCTCCGTCTTGGGGCCAGGAGCTCGGTGCATCTGGGCTGGGTTTTGAGAGAGATTTGAGAAAGGACTCCCTACTCTGTCCCTGCATTTCCTTCCTAATGTAGGCAGCAGAGCTCTGTGTTGGAAACACAGGCCTGGCAGTGGTCCTCTTCCCCTCCTCTCTCGGGGTCTCCGAGCCAACTGGCAGCTCTCCATGGGTAGGGCTGTGCCCTTACCAAAAGGCTGGGGCTCCCCGCTGGGCTCCCCCCAGGGCGATGTCTGCCTGACAGGACTAGGGGACTCCCACCAGCTAGGGCTTTATACCCATTAGCCTAGTGGGGGCTACATCTCTCTCATCAGACTTGGGCTCCCTGAACTTGGGGCATGTCCATCCTGCATCAGACTGACTTCTCTGAGAGGATGTGCTCTGTCTCCCACCAGAGCCCCTGGGGTGAGGACTCTATGCTTTGGTTCTTCGCCCCTTTAAGCTTCAGCTTGCTCATCTATGAAATGGACTCCCAACCCTCTTGCAGGTTTGGTTGTTTTGTTTTGCTTTTACAGTGGGCATTCAGAGCTGCTCCTCAAAGCGTGGTCTGCAGACCAGCAGCCGCCTGGGCGTCACCTGCGAGCTTGTTAGAAACGCCGTGTCAGGGCCGCCTCACACCTGCAGAATCAGGGTCTGATCTGAACACCACCCCAGGGGACGGTCACGCACACTGCAGTCTTCGAGGTATTGATTTCCAAAGCTCCGAAGGCGGTGCCTGCCATATGGGGGCCTCAATACTGCTTGTTTCTTCTTCGCCCTTTTTGGTGTCCTGGTGTCCGTGGAGAGGCACTGTCGTGGTCGCGAGTGGGAGGAGATGGGGAGCCAGTCTTGGGGGCTGGGCCATAGTACATGTTCAACAGATACTTGTTGAGTGCAAGAAGGGGCCACTGCCTCTGGGCTCTCCAAAGCATCCACCATGCTCGCTAGAGCTTGGCCCCTGCCCTTCACTCTTTCTTTCCCAAGTACGTCCCCTCTTGCTGGCCGGAGAAAGGGTTAAAATCCAAGGACCAGCAAACCTTCCATGTCATGCTGGGTGGTGCCTGCTCAGGCCACATCACTGGGGATCTGGCAGAGGAAGGGTAGTGGACAGGTATTGTGCTGCCCTCCGAGAAGGGACTTTAAGCCCCTGGACACGGCGTCAATCCACTCTGGGGAAAGGGACACCAGCCCCTCTAAAATATATGGGCTCAGAGGGTGTGCCTCCTGACCTCATACGCAGTTCCAGAGTCCCCTTTGCAGGGCCCCCGATGGGGCAATGCCAGTCTCTGCTTGAGCATCCCCAGTGCTGGTGATGAAGTTTTAGAATGTAAGTGAGGTTCGGTGGGGTGAGGTCTGGAGCCCATGACCAAGAAAGAATTCTTGAGACATCTTTGGTGCAGAATGGTGGTTTATGAAAGCCCGGGGTCAGGACCTGTGGGCAGAAAGAGCTGCTGCCCCGGGATTGTGAGGGGTGGCCTGTATGTACCAGGGGGTTGGAGAGGTAAGGAAAAGAGAGGTTTCAACTTTCATAGAGAACTTTCATATAGAAAGTTCAAGTTCATATAGAAAGTTTCAAGTTTCATATAGAACTTTCATAGGCCACAGAGGACCTACAAGATACCAGATACCAGAGGCCTTGCCATTGTCAAGGTCGTCTTTCCCTTTTTAGCAAGCTATTAACATTAAGAAAGTTGGGAGATTCCTGAAGAATGTCACATATGTCCCACCCAGGAGTGGGGTGGGGGAACTTTGCAGGGTGTCAGCTTTTACTTTGTCCTCAGCCAACCTTCTCTTCTCTCCTCACTGGGGAGTTCCCTCCCTCACAGGGGGGCCTCTCCACCTGTGGAGTGCCCCCATGTCTACCAGGTACCTGAGCTACATCCCCCCCTGTGTTCTAGTTCAGTGTGACTCAGACAAAATCAGGGCACGCGTTAAGGCTCTGGGAGAAGACATTGTCCCTGCTTTCAGGGAGTACTCAGGGGAAAGAGGGGCAAGTTAGACTCTAGCACGGGGCAGAATGCGGTTATGGGTTTGATAGCGATATCAACGGTCTGAGAACATGGAGCAAAGAAACCGTTATTGTTGTGGGTGTGGAGGAAATCAGGGAAACTGCACAAAGGAGAGGGTGTTTGGATTGGACTCTGAAGACTGGGTGAGATTTCAGTGGATGTGTCTGCCCTTGGATGTCTCTCAGATCCTCCCCTCGTGCTAGCTGCCTCTGCCTTGGTTCCAGCCTCAGCCCTTCTCACCTGGACCAGTCCAGTGGCCTCTTAACACTGGCCCACCGCTCTGTCACTTGTCCCAACGCCTGGAGCCATCTTGCACTCAGCCTCCAGGGCAAGGGACCCTGGCCCAGTGGCATGCCCCCATGCACTGTCAGACCCCGATGTTCCTTGTCTCACCACTACTCCCCCACTCTTCACAACCCAGCAACCACAGACTGCTCCAAGCTTCTCCCGCATGTGTGTTCTTTCTGACTCTCACCCACTGCACATGCTTTTCTCTTTGCACGACACATCCTATCCTCAGTTGTCTTACCCAGCTGCTAAATCTCTCTTCACCCTTCAGGATCCAACCCTGGACTGAAGGCGTCCTTGGTAGCCCTCTCCCTCCTGTCATGGCCACCATACTATTTTTAAATTACTTTTGGGGGAGAAGGTCTTCTGCTCTATCAGGCAGGGACTTGTTAATCTCATGTTATTCGGTGTTTTATTAGTAGTGCCAATGGTAGGTGCTTACTGCGTGTTGAAGGCCCAGATGACTAAGTGAGTGGCATTCCAGGCAGAGAACACAGTCTAGGCATAGGTGTGGAGGACGGACAGTGCGGTGAGCTGCTTGCTGTGGCCGGAACGGGAGGTGAGGGAGGAGGTGGGCTTACAGGCAGAGGCTGCAGCCCTCTGGATCCTTACCCTGCCCTTTGGGGAGGGCCCTTCAAGCCCTGGGTCCTACGCTGGAATGGGTGGGATCCGCCTGCCTCCTTGGCCTCTGCCTTCCTCACTGAGCTCTCTCGCCAGAGACAAGGGGGAGGGAGAGGACTCTGGGTGGCGGCTCTCAGATGCATCCTTCCCCAGCACAGGGCGTGCGTGGCCGCCCGTATATCAGGGGCCGTGTCGGCTTGTTGCTTGCTGGAAAGGGAAGTGGGGGAGATAATTGTGTCTCCTAGGGAAGAAATATGGGCTTAGACAGCAGCATCTTTCTTCCAGCTTTGGGAGAAGAGATGTCTACTCAGCATCCTTCCCCAGAGTGGGGTGGGGTAGGAAAGAGTGTTTAACTCTTTCCCTTTAAATGCCCTCTGCAAAATCAATTGCCAAAGGTGCATTGTGTCTAAGGAATTTGGAATCATCCAAAGAGGTGGTAGAGGGAGAGTTCTTGGCATGGGGTGGGCTGATGGCAGGTGCAGGATCACAGTGGTCCAAGGGGGCGGTGGGCAACCTGGAACAATATCGGTTGAGGGAGTGGTCATGGTGTTCATTTCAGTCTTCCATGTTTATTCCACTGTCATCCTTGTAGATTCTCCTACTTCACCCAGCCTGGGGCATCTACTTCCTGCATCACCCAGGGGGAATCTGAGCCCTGCTCCAAAGCCGGAGGCTGGCTCAGAAGGTCCTGGAGGGGCTCTTGCTCCAGGCCAGGCAGCCCTCCTTCTCCATCACTCGGTTAATTTGATTTCCAAATGAGTTTATTCATGCCATTCTCCTTCACGGCCCCAATCTGCAATTTCCATTAATTAATGATTGTAAATTGCTAAGTAACGAACCACTTGGTTGTGCTGCTATTATTAATGGCTGGGAGTGGACCTAGATCAGAATGTGGGGGAGAAGGTTCATTAGCCTTGTATGGAGAGAATATGTGCCCTGCAGACAGGGCCAGCGGGCCATGGGGAGGGCAGAGTGAGGGCATGACGACTCTCGGGTCCCATCTTCTCACCAGCTTGGGAGGAAGGAAGCCTTGGGCCATGGGACACGCCCTGGTCATAGTCCCAAGATCCTGGTGCCAGGGTTGGGGACTGAGGGAAGTTGTGGTAAAGCTAACCCTAGAAATGGCAGGTTGGGAGATTGCATAGGGTCTGGCCAGCTGGAGCAGTGAAGTGATCCAGCAAGATCGCTGGTGAGGGCTGGGGGTGGGATGGGGGTCAAGCCTGGGCCCCCAGCTCCTGCCGGGAACAGACTCCAGGTGCTCAGAGTTAACCCAGTCATTCATGAAACATCCAGACGGGAGCTGGGTTCCAAGGCAGCTCGAATTACATGCTCGGCAGGGACATGACTCTAGGGACAGGGACATGACTCTAGGGCCACCAGAGGTCGAGGGAATGGAATAGTATATTCTGCCCAGAAGAAGCTTGGGGTTCTCATGGAGAAAGCGCTATTTGAACAGGAGCTCTGAGGGCGGGAAAGAACTAACATGGTGAGCGACAGAAGGGCATTTCTGGAGGAGCTTCTGCAGAGCGAATGCTGGCATGTTCTGGTGGCAGCGAGGGATCCAGTCGCCCGGGTGGACGTGCACGTGTGCGCACGTGTTTGCAGGCACGTGCGGGGTAGGCGATGAGCAGGGAGGCTTGAGAAGCCAACCTTGGTGAAGTGGGCAGCTCGGAGCCCAGCCTGGCATGGTGGTTAAGAGTTTAGTCTCCCCGTGGGTTGAATCCCAGCTCTGCCACTCACGGGCCATGCTCTGGGCCTGTGGCTCAACTTCTCTGAGCCTCCTCTGTAAAATAGGGGTAACGGCAGTAGCCAACTGACGATAAAAGTTGCTGTGCGGATCAAATAAATTCATACACGTACAGTATTCCGGATCGTGCCTGTCATAGAGAAGGTGCTCTACGAGGTCAGCTATTACTGTTATAATTATTCTGTAAGAAACACAGTGTCACTGCAGGATTTTCCAAGGAGGACAGACACAGAGGAACTGAGAACAGAGGGCCCAGAAGGGCATCCAGAAGTGGGGTGTTTTGGAGTCTCACAATGACTGGGGGCCACTAGTTAATGAGGGTATGCTCCTGACTGGTGGTCTAGCAACACAAATTTGCAGATGTCACCCTTTAATCCTTCTTTCCTTTCTTTTCCTCTTTTTTCCCTCCTCTTTCCCTCCCACCCTTTCTTTTCCTTTTTCTTTCCTTTTCTTTCCTCTCTCTCCCTTTCTCTCTCTCTCTCTCTCTCTCCCTCTCCCTTTCTCTTTTTCTTTCTTTCTTCTCAAATACTGTGAAACCCCGGGGACAAAATGGCAAACAGGTCAGCATCTCATGGAGCTTAGATTCTAGAGGGAGAGACAGACAAACAGGGTGTGATGGGGACGTGTAGCATGGGAAACTTTAAAAATGTGAATCTAACCCAGTTCTGGGTTCTGTCCTCAGACCTTTGGACTGCAAAGAAACAGAGACATTCACTCAAGTTTTTCAACAAATGGAACTTATTGCAAGGCTACAATCACAGCCTGATAGGAATCCTACGGGAATTACAGGATTGCAGCCATCCTAGTCATTGGATCTGGGGAAAAATTCTGGGTCCGTGGCAACTACTGGGTCTAGTTTTCTTGTTTCCCCAGCAGCATTGAGCACTGCTGAGACTTCAGGAATATAACTCAGCCATGCACCACATGGGCGCTTCTCTCTGGCTCTAGCAGCTTCTCTCAAGAGCTTTCTTCTCCTTTTTTCAACATCTGGGTGCCTCTACTTAACTTGTAACTTTATGTCACCCCAGGCAGCTTCATGGCTTTACCAACTTTGTGTATCCTCCCATTCAAATTCTGTGAAGAGAATCTGCCTAGCTGAGTCCAGCCCTTTTAGGGTAGACCATACCTAGGTTGACCACCGCTGAGGAGAACACACGCCGTGCAGGTGATGGTGACTTGGCCATGCGGTATGTGCCCAACTCAGCACAGCAAGCTTCACTGTCTTGTCCAAGTTACTGGGCTCTTCTCAGTCAGTCCCGAAGCAGTCCAACAGGACCTTACAACCACATGCATGGTAGCAAGGGTGTTGTCCTTCTTTCCGAGAATGGTGATGACCCAAGTTGTAACTGTAACCAGAGGTGAGGTCAGACAGTCTTTCTACGAGCTCTGTCTGAAAACTCTGTTCTCTCAAACTCGTCTAATTCCTGCTGCCCCGATGGTGAAACTCCAGAGTTTTGTTCAGGCCATATTCAGCCTCGAGTCCACTGGCACAAAGGCCAGAAGAAGTGGGACATAGCATGATTTTCCAGGGACTTGTCCCTGGTGGGCCTCTTTCCCTTCCTGGAATGTGGTCTGGCTGAAAATATAAACTTTGGGATTAGGCGGGGGCTCTGTCCCTTACGGGGCTTCCTGAGTCTCGGATTCTTCACCTGTAAAACAGAGACCCCCATAGGGACAGCAGAGGCGCCTCTTGAGTGGCTGGCCCATGGGAGTGCTTGTAGGCTCTGCTTGTAGGCTCTGCTCAAGGAAGCTTGACACTCACTGTCTCCTTCCCCATGGCTGTCTCCATGTTCATTTCTCTGTGTTTCTCTCTACTTCTCCCCTGTTGTGAGGACTCACGGCTGAGATGCCACCACAGGCCCTGTCCTCACTTCTGCCACAGTCTCAGGGAACTGGGTAGACATGTGGAAGAACTTCCTGACGTCCCATGTCGCTGGGGCAGCATGTTGACCAACCTTCCGAGAAGGTGGTTCTTGGGAGACAGATGCTGAGCTGCGCGCGTGTCTCATGGGAGCCAGCGGGGTTGGGGGCAGGGGTGGGCGAGGAAGAGAAGCTCAGCGGGATTTAGGACTCTGCTCTGGGGATTCGAATGCAGTATTGTTCTCTGATCATTCACTCTCCTCCATTACCGCTGGATAACTTAAAAATCTCAAAAAAAAAAAAAAAAGAAAAGAAAAAAAATGATATTAAACAACTCTTGGTGAAAAAAACCAAACGTATCCCAATTGAACAATAAGGATATTTTCATCTCTCCTCATCTCCTACAGCCTTTGTTAATGCACACATTTGTTTTGCTTGGTGGTAAGCAACGTGTGAAGACATTTTCTGCCTTTTCCGCTTATCATTATTTCACCTGAACGTTCCTCTGTATCTACTTAGTCCACAGAGCTGTCATTTTTAATAACTACAGCACATCAATATGACCACCGTTTGCCTACCGCTGTAGTTGAGTATTTGAGTGCCGGCCAAATTTCCAATCTTGTGAACAGCGTTGCCTCGAACACCTTTGTCAAAGGGCTTCCCCCTCCTCTTTCCTTTGGATTATTTCCCAAGGGTTGATTCCCAGAAGGAGAATTACCAGGTCAAAGGGCACACATAGTTTCGTAGCTCTTTTTCCACATTGCAGATCTCTCCCCCTGCCGATAGACTTGAGTGGTAACACTACCACCGGCATCCACAGGGTTGGAACAGTGGGGACGAGGGCTTCCATTTCTTGGGACTAGAGTCTGTTCCCAACTTGCTGTGTGATCTTGGGCAAGTCGGCTCCCCTCTCTGGATCTGGGTTTTGTCTGGGAAATGAAGGAGTCGGACGAGCTGATCTGTAATGAGGGACCCTGGACTGCAGGATGGTTGGGATGGCAGACACTGGAGCATCAAGCTCCTTGGGATTTGCATTCCTTTCCTCAGCAGTGAAGACGAAGCTGGGATGATTTGTGGTTTATATTTCAGATAGATTGTATTGTGTATGTGTGTGTGGGGTTGGGGTTGTGCTGGGTGCTGGGTGCTGGGGAGATGTAGCGTGACCATCCGGGGGCCCAGTCACTTAGTATCTCTTCAGGTTGGTCAACACCCGTGCCATGTTGCTGGTTAATATTTTGAATTTCATCCCTGGGCATTCACTGGGGGTCAGACAGAATCGAGTTTGAAACAGACCTTGCTTGACACTTGTTGGGTTTGTGGGATTTGAGCAGATGACTTAGTACCTTAGTTCCTCATCTGTAGAGTGGGACTCGAAACACCCACCTCACAGATTGTTCCAGAGCGACACGAGACAATTCATGTAAAACACTATGACAGTGATTGTCCCGCTGGAGCCAGACCAGATTAGTAATGTTTTCCAAGGACCTTGTGCCCTTCCCAGTTTGGTGTGACACTTGTCAAGCTGGATGCCCATGGCCCAGATTGCTGCTGCCTCCTCTCCTGAGGAGGACAGAATGGGCAGGATCTTACAGGGTGCCTGAGAAAGGCCTTATCTTCCTTGAGGGTAGCCCAACCCTGGCCTTCTCTGAAGAGCCCTGAGCTGGGCTGGCCCTCTGGCTGCTCCTCCTCCCTCTGCACTCACCAACTCCTCACAGAGCTTCTGGGCTCCCAGGGCACTTGGAGGAATCAGAGACGCAGGGGCCCAGCCAGCATGGCGGCAGCCTGTGCTGGATTTGCTCCGTCTCCAACTCCCATTTCCAGCCTATGCTCTGTGCTCCATCCATACCTCTACCTTTTCCTGGAGTCTCTCCCACAACAGAATTGGGAACCCCTGGAACAGCCTCCCGCTTCCTGGAGAGCCCTGAGCCCATCCTCAGAGCCAAGCCCCTGCCATTTGTGACTTGCTCCTTTTCCTGCCTTGGCTACAAGCCGCTGGCCAGGCTCTGCCAGGTCCAACTGCTCAGGCTCTCCCCTTCATCCATCATAGTCTGTAGATTTTCCCAGAATGCTTGCCTTGCCAGTGCCCCTCTCCCTCCCCACCCCTGCCATGGGAGTGTCTGCTTGAGGACAGAAGCTGGGGGAAAGGCCTCCAAGGGATGGCCCATCCCCTGGGAGATGAAACCAGGGCCCCAGGACAAGAAGTTTCCAGGCCTGTAGTTTTGACAAGGGTGGTAGCCCGATCCGGACAGTAAACCATGGAACATATTGAGGGAGGTCAGTGGGGAGCAGCCGGGAGACATCCGCATCTGGGGCCCGATGAGGACTTTCCTGTTTATACAGGCAGTCCTTCCCATACTGTTCTAATGCCCAGACGGGAGGAGGATATGGTACCACATCACAAGAACTGTGCTAAGTCCACGGACGGACACTGAGGACAAGATGAGAGGCCACCATAGAGCTTATAGGCTAAGATTCAAGTCCTCACCCTCCTTCCTACATGGTCACTGTTAAGCCCTTAAGTCCTGCTTGGCTTGCAGAACCAGCCTCTATAAGTGCCTACTTGTGCCAGGGACAGAAGGATTGAGAAGAGGCAGCGTCCTGCTGTTGCTTGCAGGGAACTTTCTCTATTCCAGGGTTGGAAACCCCTGGCCTGTGGGCAAATCTGGTTCACCATCTGCTTTGTCCATCAACTTAGATTATAGCCAAGACCGTTGTGTCTACACTGTCCAGGGCTCTGTTCCCCCAATAATGGCAGAGGTGAGCTAGTGGTTGTGACAGAAACTGGATGGCCCATAAAGCTTGAAATACTTACTGCTAGCTCTTTACTGTCTCCTGAATGTTCAGGGAGCAAGTTGAGCCCCCTGGAAATTCAGGGACTTGCTGTATACTGGCTGTGAGGGGACAGCCTGAGGGCTGCCTGGGCCCAGGAGGACCAGGCTGGAGCTAGCAGTCCAAGCACAGACCCCCAAGCCCCTCTGCTTGCCAGGCCCCTCGTGAGCTGAACAGCCCCCCACAAAAGGGGAGGTATTCCTCACGCTCCACTGGAACCTTGGACCTCCCCTACCTCTTTGCACACATTTCCTTCTTCATGAGTGGAGGGAACTTTGGGGGAGAATCTGCCCTGATCCTGCCCTCGGCCCTCCATCCTGCTCTTTGGGTTCCTTGCAGACAGGAGCACTGTGGAAAGGTGCCCACGCTGCTGAATCATTGTGTTTCTCTAGTCTCGGTTGATCCTGTAACATGGAGATGAGAAGACTGCTGGGTTCTTGGGTCTTCCAGAAGGAAATGCACATCTTCATTTGGCAGTCAGGATGGCTGCAGCATAGTTCATTTGTTGGGGAGGAGAAGAACAGGGTCTCTTCAACCAGAGACCCATGGTTTTTCCTACAGTGAGCCCAAGGCAGTAGACTCCCATTCCTAAAAAGTGTCTTTCCAAGTAACGGAAACAATGTAATTAGCAGCCTCTTTGTTCAGGGTGTTAATTAACTTGTTTTTTTCTGAATACACCTTTTTCCAGGTACAGCCCATCATCTCTAGGGTGCTGGCAGGGGGAAGGCAATTAGATCCTCGTTACTGTGCAATTAATTATGGCGTGGAAACAGCTCAAGGAGGCTGGGGGGAATTCCTCAATAGCACCAGCCCCAAGAAGGGGTCTGGCTTAGAGAAGATGCTGAGCTGAGCCTCTTTCGTGGCACTGGAGCAAAGGCTGTGGAGCCTAGTTCAGGGCATTGCAGAAAGGCAGATCTGAGCACCTCACTCCCCTGCTCAAGATCTTTCAGTGGCTCCCTAGTCCCTATCGAGTCAGAGCAAACTCCCTACTTGAACATTGAAGGCCATCTATTACCTGGCCTAAACCCACCTTTCCAGAGTTATCTGCCATTATAGCTACCCATAGTCCATTTTCCAGACTAACATGGACTCAGCTACTTGAATGTGTTTTCCATGTCTTTGCCTACACTCTTTCCTTACTTGGGGAAAGCTCTCTGTCTTTTAGCTTGAATGGCATGATCATCCTTAAAAATACCTACTCCATCCTGGAGCTTTTCCTAAGGGCAGGAGGGGTCTTAGAAGGAGTAAGGGCTTTGGACTTAGATAAACTTGGCCGCAAGTAATTAACCTCCTAGAGATTCAGTGCCTGCCCCTCCACTGCTCCCAGTACAAAGAGTACCCTGGCACTGGCCTCATGGACAGTGTATGACAAGTGCCCAGCTTGGACATGTCGCCTTTGTGCACAGGCGCCCCAGCAATCCGCCCCCGCCACCCGCCATCCTCGCCCCATGATCATGCTGTGGCTGTTAGCACTGCCTTGGTGGGAATGGTGACTCCTCACTAGATCATAAACTCTGCTTTTCTCAAACGGGTTTTCATCTTTTGTCCGCAGAGGTGGGCAGCTGCACTCTGGACACCAACTCTGAGAGAGGGTCCAAGGTGGTGGTTCTCAGTGAGAACACTGCTGCCCCCTCGGGGGAATTTGGGACAACCACCATAACTGGAGGGCGCCTGACCTCGGGCGGGGCTAAAGATGCTTCATGTCCTGCCAGATGTGATGCCTGGAAAACATGTGGTGTATATGCCTGGGGCTAGAACTTGACTCGGTGTTACTTATGGCTCCACTATTTGGGGGCATGAGTTTATATATAGATATAAATATATTATTGTGTATTATATATAATTATATATATTTACATATGAATATAGATATGTCTAATTTTCCAGCAATGTAACAATGAAGTGCAATCAAAGGAAGGTTGGACTTTGTTTAGATGAGTATTTTACTAGGAACTGTTGGTCAGCTGGAAAACCACATCACAGATGGCGAGGCTGCTCATGGTGTCTCATTCCCCCAAAGAAGCTACGGAATCTATCAGCATTTGTAGGTTTTATGTTCATGAGGCATTCAGAAGCAAGTGTTTGACTCCTTCCTGGGTCTCCACGGGTGCCCGCGCTCAAGCATGTTCATGCTGAAATACATAGTGTTTTATTATAATCCCCCACTTATTTCTCCTTTATAATACAATTAGATCATTTAAAAATTATGTATGGAAGCAGGTTGTATTCTCTATGAATTCCATTTCACTTCAAGAGGGCATTCCCAAATATTTGTTATAAAAAGGGATGATGGTACACCTGAGGCTAGCCCAGCCTGGAAAAATTCCTGGTTGGGCCCCATCCCTGTTTGGTGAGGACTAGGGACCAGGTGGCACATGGGGAGGGGGTGCAGCAGGTGGCCTCAGATCTCCACCTCCCCTCCTCCCCACCCCCTGCACCTCCACTGCTCTATGTGTGTGCATATGTGTGTGCACATACGTGTGTGTGTGTGTGTGTGTGTGTGTGTGTGTAGATGACTGCTACGTGTGGCTGTTTTGCAAGGTGTGCCCGCAGGTGAGCCAGCCTAAACATATTCCTAGGTGGCAGGAGTGTGTGTGAATGGCAAGGCAGGCCCTGTGAAGATACACACTCTCCCTGGGGCACACCTGTTTCTGGGTGTACCTGCAGGAGTCCTGCTGGCGGCAGTTGCCAGCTGGTCCCACTTGGGACCAAACAAGAAGGAAACATTTGTTCAACTTCGAGGGGAGTCCATCACACAGCCTTACTGGGAAGTGACAACAATTTCCGCTAAGGAGAAGCCTCCTGCCCTGCCTGCTGCTGCCAGCCACCCCCTTCTCTAGGCTCCCTGCCTCGGGTCCCTTTTCCCAGCAGATCCCTCCACTCCTCACCTCCTCCCGGGGTAAGTCCATTAGCCAGATCCCGGTTCCTCAGGGCTCCTGGCTTAAACCGAGCTAACCCAGGAGAAGCTCCCCTGCCCCCACCACATCAGGACTTCGGACAGCTCCTTTCCCCAGCATGTGCCTTTGATTCCCCACCTGCACAGTGCAGGTGTCTCCCTCACTCTCACATTTCCCTAGTCTGTCACTTTTTTTTTTTTTTTCCTTTCAATTTCAAATCTTCCTTCCACACCTTTACCCCTCTCTTGGGCTCCCTGCTGCATGTGAAGTGACTTAGAGTTTAATAAAGGGCTTCCAGAGTAGGTTTTCTTCTTGCTTCTTGTCCCATTCCAGGCCAGCCCTACCCTGCCAGTCCTTCTTCTGGGCTGTGTCTGTGTTTGGAGTGGGACGCAGCTCCTGATAGGAAGCTAATGTTCCAGAATGGCAGTGCCAACCTTTTGGGAGTGCAGGGTCCTTGTTACCCTCATAGCTAACTAGCCGGTGGCTCTGAGGTGACAGCTTTGGGGGCTGTGGGTGGAGTTGGAAGCCTCTTTGAAGATCAGGTTTCTTCCTTCCTTCCTTTTTTTTAAGATTTTATTTATTTGAGAGAGAGAGAGAGTGGGAATGAGTGGCGGGGAAGGGCAGAAGCAGATTCCCTGCTGAGCAGGGAACCCAGACACAGACTCAGTGTCAGGACCCTGGGACCATGACCTGAGAGGAAGCAGATGCTTAACAGCTTAATGGCTAACCTAACTGACTGAGGCACCCTGGCGCCCCGTGTATCAGGTTTCAGTTTCCAAACAGTGAGGTGTTTTTCTTTGCACTTGGGAGAGCAGGGAACTCGGCAGTGCTGGGAATATTAGTCCATGCATGTTCGTGTGTGTGTATGCATGCACGCACATGTACACTTGTACCTGCTCGCAGGCATGTGTTTAGGGATGGGCTATGGGATTGAAGGGATTTACACAGTTGTCTGTGGATGGCGATCTTGAACTCCTTCTCAGACCTGGGCCTGCAGTAGGTCAAGAGATTCTGCCTTTTGGCCCATCATTTCGGGTTGGACCACCCAAGGCAGGAGCCCCTTAAGGTATAACCAATTACAGGTCCTTCCAGTCTGTAACCTGGCAGCCTTGCCCTAACCATCTGATCTCATGCCCACCCCTTTCTCCCTGAAGAGTAGGGAGTCCTGCTTTGCTGCTGAGGCCTGTGGGGCCAGGAGCTGGTCGTTTGGGGGGCTGTGCAGTGGTTTGAGATGATTGTCACTAGTGGCTAGTGCTACAGGCGGCTGGAAGCTGATGCCCTGGTCTTCCTTCATAGATGATCTCCCTGTAGTCGTCCTCCTGTTCCCCTCTCAGAGGCAGCAGCAGAGAGTTGCAGGGGAAGGCCCCTCCTGCTTTCAGAAGCCCAGAGGCTGGAAGAGCCTTTTTTTTTTTTTTTTTAAATTTTATTTATTTGACAGAGATAGAGATCACAAGTAGGCAGAGAGATAGGCGGGGGTGGTGGGGGGAAGTAGGCTCCCCGCGGAGCAGAGAGCCTGATGTGGGGCTTGATTCCAGGACCCTGGGATCATGACCTGAGCCGAAGGCAGAGGCTTTAACCCATGGAGAGGGTTTTATCAGATGAGGCTTTTATCAGATTGTTGGGCCCATGCTGAATGACACATACTTCTACCACACACATTATTTGTGGTTGAAATTCCAAATTAACTGGGTATCCTGTTTTATTTTTGAAATCTGACAAGCATGGAAGGGCATCTGGTCCACCAAAATTAGGCAAACTAGGGTGATGCGTTTTGACCTTGAGTGTGGCCCATTGTGCTCCTGAGCCTTCTCATCTGTAAATGGCACCATGATGACAAGGTGGGCGGCTGAGGAAGACCACGGGTTTTAAGACTTGGGTCTGACAGCCTCCCGGGCTCCTCTTTTGCCCCTTGTGTTCCCAGAGGCTCTGGGAAGGCCAAGGCTGAAGAGGTCTGTAGAGGTCGCACAGCTTCCCAAACTTGGCTGATCCCCATTCTCGGAAGGACTGATTCCCCAAGCCGGGGCTCAGGCACCTGTGTGACTGACAAGCTATGAGGTGACTCCAAGGCTCTCTCGGGACAGGCAAAGGCAGATCCAGGCTGGTGTCCCCGCTGCACTGAGGAGGACACAGAGGCAAGACCACACCATGAGCTCAGACTGAGCCAGGTCTCAAGGTCAGCTCTCCTGCTTCCAAGCTGGAGTTACAGGACCTCGTTCTCCCTGCCTCATCCCAAGCAGAAGCCACAGGGAGAGGCACCGAGCAGAACCGCACATGGAGGCCCTGGAGAGACAAGGCATCTGTGAGCCCGGGGCTGCGCAAGGGGCTCAAACCCTTCATCTCACCGGTGCCCCCCGCCTCTCCCCAGCCTGGGTTTGCCACTCACAGCAGCCCCCTCCTCACTGCCTTGCGTGCCTTCATCCCAGCACCAGATCCTGTTCCTCTCATTGCCCCTTTTCTTCCTTTGTGCCTCCTCTTCATCTTGAAATTGTCCTGGACGTAGTATGTCAGAACTCAGCCACGCAACCGCAGTGCCCAGGGCATTGCATGCAGTGGTGCTCAGTGAGTAGCGGCTGAACAGATAGATGGGTGGATGGAAAGAGCCTGGAGTTAGAGTTAGGAGACCTGGATTCTTACTTCAGCTTGACCCCTAACTGGCTGTGTGTCTCAGGACAGATCACTGAACCTCTCTGGGCCTCCACTGTCCACTCCCCAAAGCTGTTAACACAGAGTCAATGAGGAAACACAAGTGACTTGTTATTTCCTTATTAATGACGTCTTCTTGGCCCTGAATTCTCAGGACATTTTCTTCCTTGTGCTTAACTGCATGTAACCACAGGAGAACTTGCGGTCACATCCTGTGTGTGCCTCGTCTTCCAAAACAGGCAGGCTCCAGAGAAGCCACCTGTCTCCAGTGAGCACCTGTTCCCTAGAAGTCCCCAGTCTGAACCCCCAGTTCTGCCTTCTCTCCTAAGCCGTCCTAAGGCCCAGCCACCCATTACCTGACACTCGACGGGACAGAAGCTAAGCTTGGCATCCTCTTCTCCAGACCTGCTTTCTGCCCCTCGGTGCTCCCTCCTTGAGGAATGGCCCCATCATCCACCCAACTGTCCGGGTGGAAGCCCAGGAGGCAGATTTTCCTGTAGGTCTCCACCACACGCATCCACCTAGTTCTGCTGACTTCACCTCGTACCTCCTCTCCGGGCCTGGCACGGCCTCTGCTCTGTCACCCAGGCCTTGGGTGCAGCCTCCAGGCTCCAGGAATAAACCCCTCGAGGCCCGCTTCTGAAATGCACATCCGATCCCGGCACTCCCTCGTCTCTTGTCCTTCAATGTCTCCCTATGTTCCTCAGGGTCTAATCCCAACCCTCTCAGGGTGCCTTACCAGTAGCCTGGTGTGTTCTGGCCCGTTCCACCTCTCCAGCTTCAGCTTTCAACACTCCCCTGCACCCCGACTTCCGACTCCTGATTCCACTGTTCTGAAGGAACTGCCTGCAGGCTCCTAAATCTGCGGTCCCCTCTCCCTCTGCTGGTCCTTTGCAAGAGCTCCTCCCTGCCTCTTTACCTGGATGACCTCAAGTCAAACTTCAGGTCTCTTGTTTCCAGAAACTTGCCCTGACCGAAGCTCCCCACCCCTCCAGGCTCACGCAGGGGCTCCTTCTGTAGAATTCTACAGTACCAGGCTCTTATCACATCTTGGCATATCTTACCTTATCGCCGCGCACCACAGTGTGTTGTCAGGTCCCATGTATCTTCCCTAACAAGTCGTGGACTCCTTGAAGGAACTGGTCTGGTTCGTCCTTGTGTCCTCAGTGTGCAACCCTGTGTCACATGCCAGATGTGTGGAGGCAGTCGTGCACAGTGGTAAAGAATCAGACTGGCTTGGCACCATCCACCATAGCCGCCGCTTGCTGCGCGCGTGTGGCCACGGAGCCCTTGGCGATGTTGCGAGTCCACACTGGGAACTGTAGTGACTGGCAAATGCACTCGGGATTTTGAAATTTGGCTTAGAATGAAAATAAGAATGCGGAGTATCTCATTCATACTTTGTTTTATATTGATTATATGTTGAAAGGACAAAATTTTGGCTATGATGCGTCAAGTAAAAGATCTTATCAAAATTGGTGGCATCAACTTATTTTTACTTTTTGGAATGGGATTCCTAGCAAATTTGAAATTGCACACACAGCTCACCTTATACTTGGATTGGACAGCACTGCCTGAGCTCCATGCCCCTGCCAGGTTCAAGTACCCACTCCTGGGTTCCTCCTGGGTCACATGGCCTTGGGCATGGTGCTTAGACAGTCTGCGCCTCAGTTTTCACATCTGTAAAATGGGGATAGTATTTGAATCCTCTGCACAGAGTTGTTATTAATATTAAATGAGTTAACTTGTGCTATGCAGATAGGAAACCCAATATAAATATTAACTGCAGCCATGGTGATTAGTTACTCAATTAACATTTGTTGAATAAAGCATTGAATTCCTGAATCCTAACCTCCTTGCCTTCACCCTATCCCTGCAGCTACCACTTATCTGTCACTCAACATTTATTCAGCAAATATTTATTGAGAAACTACAGTGAGTCAGGCATTGTGACGGCCACTGCCGGCAAAGAGGAACATTTAATCGATCAATTAATTAATTCAGTGAATCTTCGGGTAGCGTATCTTTTGTGCCAGGTGCTGGCTGGGCTCTGGATACACAGAGGCTGAATGATGCCCTCCAGGCACAGGGAGGAGACAGATCTCAGCAAGGTCGTGGCTGGCACTGTGGGCTGTGCGTGGGGACAGTGCATGCATGGGGTGATGGAGACAGGATGGACCAAACCCAGCTCGGGAGAGGAGGGCATCAGAAACGCTCCCTGGAGGGGGTGACTGCTGTGTGAGCAGGGTCCAGCCGGGCAGAGGGGGGCCGTGCCTGGGAGAGGAGAGACATTTCCTCCACCATCCATCAGATGCTGAGCAGAGAGAAGCAGGGTCACACAACTTAACCTGAGCCCCGCAGCCCACATCAATATCAGTCGAGGCGCCTGTTTGTTCCTAAGTGGACAAGCCAGCTGGTTGATTGAATTTTTCACTCATCATTAGGATGTTGAACAGAATCTAGAAAACACAGCCCTGCGGCCAGAAGCCTGGGTGTCCCTGGGCTTAAGCTTGGGCTCCCAGACGGCGGTACCCCTCCAGCTCCCCAAACCTTTAGAACCAGGCTCCTCTGTCGTTTAACGCACAGCTGGGAAGTTAAAAGCAGTTTAGCGATAATGCCACCTCCGCACTGAAGACTTCCAGCGACTGTTAATGAATTTAAATGCTGGGGATTTTCTCTGATGCCTCATTGCATATGCGCCTCACATTAAGATGCTAATGAGGGATCTGTTGGACAGAGGTGCTGGAGCTAGACCCAGTCCATGGCGGGGGTGGGGCCGCTGGCTGGTGAGGCCTTTCCTCTTTTCTTATTGGCCCTTCATCAGGGAACTCGCTTACCAGGTTATCTGGCTGGACCCTCTGTGGGGACTGACATTCTGTCACCTGGGGCTGGCTTGGCCTGGCTCAGAGAGAGCTTCTCTTCAAACTAGAAGGCTGCCAGTCACGGGCCTTAGGAGGCGAACAGGGGAGTTGCTGTGAGACTCCTGGGACCCCCATCAGAGAAGCTGTGCCTTCCTCGGGGACTGAGCTGGCCTGTGGGGAAGGGTGTGGGCCACAAGTCCATGTTCTCGGGAAGCTTCCCTCTGGAAGGGCTGCACGGGTTCTCATAGGTTCCGGCTCTTGAGATGGAAGTGGTCTGAGAGATGGTAGGGGTGGGAGGAGGACCGGGAGGTGTGCAGGAGGCCTTGACCCTGACCCTGAGTGGCAGAGGTGCTTCGAGACTGGGGGATGGCCAGATGATACTAGGTGCTGTTCCTGAAGACAGCATGGGAGGTAGCTGGTCCCCAGGCCCAGGCGGATGGGAGAAGGAGCCGGGGCTTCCCTGGTCTCCCCCCTTTCTGACAGACGCCAAAAGGAGGAGAAAGAGAGAGGCAGGAGACAGAGGGGAGGTAGAAGAGCCAAGAGTTTAAGGGAGTCGATTTCCGGGGGCCACGCAGCCTGGCTTAGGTCCTGTCCTATCTCTACCACTTCTAAGCCGTGTGACCTTGGGCCGTCAGTGACTTAAGCTTTCTGTGCCTCAGTTTCCCCATTCATGCAATGGGGAGAGTAAGAGCATCTGTCTCATTTATGAAGGTGATCTGGTCAGTTTTGTCAGTTATGCCTCAATAAAGCTGAAAGAAATTTAAAAAAAAGAGAGAGAGAGAGAGAAAATGAGTTACTGTACGTGTGGTGTCCAGCATGCTGGAAACACTTCCTCTGTATCTTAGAATTATTCTTATTAGTGGCTGAAGTTGTCCCTGACTGACCAATATTGGCGTTCTGTTTCCTAAAGAAGAGACTGGGGCAGTGCAGAGAAGCAGGGGCCCCACCAGGAGGTGCTAGGAAGGGGCCCCTGCCTCCTCCCCAACCCCCCGGCCGCTCCCCCCACAGCAGCTGCCAGGTCCCCCCAAAGCCACTTCCCTTGGCTTCCTGCAAATCCACTGACAATTTTGTAAATTTGCTTAAGGATTAAATTAATAAGCTCCTGCTTCTTGGCTCCCACAACTGTACAGACTGGCAATTCTGTGCTCTGGGAAATGCCTTCTGAGGCAGTGTCTGGAGGAAGTAAAGCCATTTTTAAGCTTACCTCCTCCTCAGGGGTGGCTCCAGGATTGATCTCAGCCCTTCCTTCTATCTACATGCTCCTGTCCTCAGCACCCACCCACCCACCACCCTCTGCCAGTGGGGCAGAGGGCAGGGAGCCGTCTCACTGTGTGAGCCTTTGGGGGTCCATCTCTGTGTGTTTGTCTTCCTCCTTCAGACTGGGTTGTTGACCCCACAACTCCGTCTCCACCATTGGGAGCTTTTGTAGGGTAGGGTCTACATCTCTTCCATCAGACTGCACTTCCCAGACCGGAGCTTCCCACACCTCCCAACAGGGAAATTTAGGGCCCAGAACCCCTGCCACCTCTGAGTTCTTCTGTGAGAAGGGGGCAGAGGAAGAGGGGCTGGTAGAGCTCCTAGCACACCCTGTTCTGGACATTCCCTTACATGGCACAATCCCAGTTAAATACCAAAGGTGAGAAGGATCTTGGGGGTTGAGTGTGGGGGTGATCTATCCATGCCACCTTTCTCCACATTTAGGGCTGGTGGCTAAAGAACCTGGGTGATGTGGACAGGAGGCTCCCCACAATCTCAAGATGGCCCCATGTACCACCCAACCCCAGCACGAGGCTGTGCTTAGGGAGCAGTGATGCTATGGCCTCAGTGGCCCACTTCCCCACTAATACCAAGGCCAGGCCTCCCTCAGCTGGGCTGGGGGCCTCGCAGGTGCCTGAAGCTCTGGTTCCCTAGGGCTATTCCCTCTCGTCCATCTCTGTCTCTGTTCCTTCTACCTCTTGCCACCACGTGCACTTGCTGCCCAGTCACTGGAGCTGGAGAAAGGGCTGCATCCATCCAGTCACTGTGCTCTGAGCCTTTGATTAACGGTCAGGGAGTTAACTTGTTGCCATTCAACATGCGGAGGGGAGGGCTGGAGGCGTCCTGATCCCTCTCGTCTCCCAGCTAGTAACTCTGCCGGGAGAGCAGCAGATGAGAAGAGGATGTCCTGCGGCTCTGGGGAGACCAGGGGAGACAGAAAGTGGGGAGCAGGGCCCCTCCATTAGTTACCAAGCTTCCTGTACCCCAGCTCTGTCCCTGTACCTGAGAGGCACTCAGCCCAGCCACTCCCAGGGAACCTCAGGCTTTGAGAAACTGGAGAGATCAGGTCTGACTTTTCTGTAGAAGTTCCTGTGGTGAAGGCTGTGAAGATCCAGCCTGTGCTTACATGCTTACAGGGACGGGGAACTTACCACCTCCTCATAGGGCCCGTACATTTCAGAGTGGGACAATTCTGTCTGTTAGAAAGTTTGTTCGCTCGTTCTTTCTTTCTTTCTTTTTTTTTTTTCTTAAATATTTTTATTTATTTATTTGACAGACAGAGATCACAAGTAGGCAGAGAGGCAGGCAGAGAGAGAGGAGGAAGCAGGCTCCCTGCTGAGCAGAGAGCCAGATGTGGGGCTCGACCCCAGGACTCTGGGATCATGACCTGAGCCAAAGGCAGAGGCTTTAACCCACTGAGCCACCCAGGCGCCCCTAGAAAGTTCTTTCTTATCTCAAACTGGAATCTATTCTCTGGCTGGGTGTTGGCCTTTGGAGACATGTAGAATAGGACATGGCCCTTTTCTGTTACTGGACTTCATGTGTTTCTTCGCTTCATGAGAGCATCGTCTCTTCTTTGCTGTCTAGACACTTCTGCCTCCTGCTCTCCTCCTAGAGAACCCCCATGGACTTTGAAGCCCAGAGAGCGTGGTCCCTGCTCATCCACGTGGCATCTTTGTGCTTTTGAGTATAGTATGTCCTGCCTTTGACACTCAGCTTCCGGATCTGTAACATGAAGACAGGTTAGATGAAAATGGGCATGAAGTGTCTTGCACAGCATCTGATGCCGAGTAGGTCTTCAAGACTCCATGGTCTCTCCTCCTTCTTCGGCAGAAAGTGAGCCCTCCCCAATCCGCAGCCTTACTCAGACACAGACCATCGCTGGCAGGCCATCTCACCCTTGTCCTGTCTCTGCCCCAGCCAGGCTTCCCTCCATCTCTTCTCTGCCATCCATCCATGGGTAAAGGAGACATTCCGGGCTGTGGTCTAACAGTGGCCCCTGGGGTTGAGAGGGGCCCACGCTGGCACTGAACTCTCTCTAGGTGCTGCACTTGGGTATTCTTGTGGTGAGGCTTGTTGGAGAGAGTTCTCCAAGGAGGGCTGCTGGCATCCTCCTCCTCCACCTTCTCCTCTGTCCTGAAGAGCCCTGACTGCACCGTGGATTCAGCTTGCACAGGGGCATACGGCATACTGTTTTCAGAGGGTGTTTTAATTACCCCTGGAGACAAGCCTGAGTTATAGAGCCCCGCGGGCATGTGACACACACTGTTTATGTTCTGCCCTAAGTCATCGTATCTTTGGTGAATTATGCAGTCTCATGGAAAAATACAAGGTTGGTGGTGGAACGAGAGATGCTAAGGGGGGTCTTGCCTGCCTCCTGGCCCTTGTGTCTGCCAGCTCCACTCCTGAGGTGGCACTGGCGGCTTGGGGCCTGCCCTGGTGTTTCCAGAGGACTCCTCACCATCAACCTTCTGCCACTCTGTCATGCCGGTAGAGCTCCTCCGCGTCCCCATTTTATCACTTGGTCTGGTTGGTGCCTTCATTTGAGACTATCCCCCTTCCAGCAGACCCCAAGTAGAGGATTGCCTAATGTGCACTAATCCCTTCCATCCCTGTGCACACACCCCTTTACCACAACTCCCACCCATAGAAGAGTCTGTTTCCCCAGCCCCGCCATGGACTGTGACTTGCTTTGAGCTACAGAATGCAGCAGAGGGTGTCTGGGGAAGGCCTCAGGAAGCTTGCCGCTTTGCCATCTTCGGGGACTATCGGCAGATGTCACGCGAGGAAGCCAATCTAGCTACTGCAGAATGAGAAGTCAGGGGGAGGAGAGGGGAGTCTCTCTGGCCGACAGCTAGCACCACCTGCTCGATATGTGGGTAGGGTCCTTTGACCTCCCAGCAGAGGAGACCTTCTAGCTGAACGCAGCCACATGAACAAGACTCTGGAAAACCTCAGAGGAACACTGCCCCCTTCCTCCCTACCCAGAATCAGGGGCAATAAGAAATCCCTGCTACTTCTGGCCATCTGGGGGTGGTTTGCTAGGTACCAGTCGTACATGACACAGAACCTGGGTGTAAGTGATGTTTAGGAATAGTCGCAGGAGGCTTAGGAGGGGGGCAGTGAGCCTGTGGTCAGCATTTAATGAACACCCACCATATCCCCAGCTGCTTCTAGGTTCTGGGAGGAACACGTTCATCTGACCTCTGATGACTAACAGTCAGGAGAAAGAGACAGACAAACTAGAACAGGAATTCTCTGCAGTGGGGGACGCCTGGGTGGTTCAGGCAGTTAAGCGTCTGCCTTCGGCTCAGGTCATGATCCCAGGATCCTGGGATCGAGTCCCACTTCGGGCTCTCTGCTCAACACGGAGCCTGCTTCTCCCTCGGCCTCTGCCTGCTGCTTCCTCTACTTGTGCTCTTGCTCTCTGACAAATAAATAAATAAAATGTTAAAAAAAAGAAAAAAGAAATTCTCCATGGGGACAATGCCAGCCTTTAGGGAGAGTTTTAGGAACAAGTAGGGACATCTTCAATGGTCACCATGATGGTAGGAGATGCTCCTGCATTGACTGGGAAGGGCAAAGGCTGCTGAAAGTTCCACAACAATGGGATAGCCCTGCCCAATGAAGAATCGCTCCATATCCTGCATGAGTTTCCAAGATCCTGGTTGACATTCATGAAGGTGAAAAACCTGCCTATAATTATCGGAGCCTAGGACCTTACTTTGTCTTGTCTGTAAACACAGAGCATTTGTGTCATGGATTTAATATACACTGAATTTTCCAGGAATACAACCACTGTGTAAATTGAAGGAAGATTATACTTTGTTCTGTTGGAAACATTACCAGGAGTTATTCATCATTTTTGGAAAATCACAGTTCCAACGGCAATGCTCATCGTGATATTTGAGTTCCAGATGCAACCCCTGAGTGTCAGGCTGTGTTTGAGGCTGAGACTGAGGCCCTCCTGGTGATCCAGCATGTGGGGACAAAGCTCTGATTCTCCGCCATGTCTTCCATTTACATATTGAAATACATATTTTATTATAAATGATCTTCATTTTACTTTTCTATTACAGTTAGGACATTATATTGATTTATTTTCAAATGATGTGTCTAGGTATGTTATACTATCCATGAATTTCATTTCAAGATTGTAAAGGAGCCATTACAAACTATTTTTCTAAAAGTTGGGGGTGGGAGATTTGATGGGGCCCCAGCACTAAACCAGCGTTTCAAGCCAATGACACTACCGTGGGGTGTGAACATGAGGCTTGGGGGCCCTGAAAGAGGGAAGGTTTTTAGTGGGGGTGGGGAATACTGGGAGGTGGACAATCAAGGAGGACTTCACAGGGGAGGCGGCATGTTAGCTCGTCCCAAAGGGTGAATCTGTGGAGCTCATTATCCCCCAAACAGTTCTGAAGAGTGGACCGGAAGGGAGTCTCTGAGCTCTTGGTAAATTAAACCCTGGCCCAGGAATGAATTTCACAAATGAGCAAATTGCAGACGGAAGCTTGGAGAGGGGAAATGACTCACCAAGATCATACAGTTCTGAAGTCACTGAGCTTATCGCGTATTTCCGCGGTGAACAGTTTTGGCCTGCCCGCGACATGCTGTGTACATACAGGAGCTGTCAGGCAGCGTACATGTACTGAGCATCTACAGGGTGTCAGTATGGTGGTCTAAGGGAGAATAAGACCTTCTCAAGTGGGGGAGATGGAAAAGAAACGTATGGACCAGGACTTGTCAGCCTTGGCACCGCTGACATTTCAGGCTAGACAATTCTCTGGGGTGGGGAGGCTGCCCTGTGCATTGTAGGAGGGTTAGCAGGGAAGTGGGAAGAGAGTTTCCTCCACTGCTGTTGTTGTCATCGCTGTCACCACCGTCATCGTCACTTCTGATTATATATCAGTTGCATGGGCCAGGCACTGCTCCTTACAGACACCGACTCACTGACTCCTCTCAAGCCCCTTCTGAGACAGGGGTGGCTATTGTCTCCATTTTGCAGATGGGGAAACCGAGGCACAGAAGAAGCAGCAAAGATCTCGAGCATGGCATGTCTTAGGGGCCAAATGATGGTCGGTGTGGCTGGTGTAGGGAGTGGTGGGAGATGCCTTGGGGGTGAGGAGGGCAGAACGCACAGGTCTCGTGGGCTGTATGGAGGGGATGCTGGGCTGCCCTCTTCTGCCAGTGGCAAAGAAAATCTCAGCTAAGACCCTTCCTAGGAACTGTGGTCAGCTCAAGAGAGCTGCCTGGTCCATGGAAGGGTGATGGGGGGAGAGAGCCCACAGCTGCTGTGATTGGTTGATGTGGGAGTATAAGGCTTGACCACCTTCCCAGGACCGCTCTGAAGGGCCACCCCTACCTCAGAGATCCCGTGGGACTGGCTCCAACTGTATCGAGACTCACCCTTACCCCGCATCTGTCCTGTTTCCTTCTCTGTCCCCACAGGTATGAACCCGAATGTAGTCCCTGGTAATGTAGTTCCTGCACTCTCTTTTCCATCTCAGGGTCAGTCCTGGGGGAGCCTGATCTGCCAATCATGGTCAGGTATCAGGGTTTTACTCTGGTGTTTAAGCAGGGGCCACACAGTGGGACCCGTGTGCATTGGGGATGTTTGCTCTGGCCGCTGTGTGAAGCAGTGGGGAGAGGTTAGGTGTGAGGGTTGGGGGGCACGCAATAGTACAGGTGAGAGGGTAGCAGAAGAGGAGCGTGGTAAGTGGTCAGTGTGGGGCTGTGTTTAGGAGCAGGAGCTAGGAGGACTCACTGTCCGGTGTGACAGAAAAAAGTACCCAAGGATACCTGTTTGGGTATTTGAACCACACTGGTCGATGCAGGTGTTACTGCCCGAGACACAAAGGGCCTAGAAGGAGGAGGAGGAATGGATTCAAAGCGGAAATCAAAGGTTCTTTTTGGACAGGTTAAGTTTGAGATGCCTCAGAGATTCCAGGGCAGATGCTGAATAAGCAGGTGGATAAGTGCGTCTGCAGGTCGGAGGGATGGTCAGAGCCGGAGCTATGCGTGTGACGGTGGTCCGCACACAGATGATGGATGAGAGCCCCTGGGGAGACTGGGTTCCTACAAGTAGCAGAAGGGGGCTGGGGCTCCCCCAGATTTAGGGCCCATGCAGAGGGGCAGCCGGGACTGGAGATGGGCAGGGAGTGTCCCTGAAGGGGAAAAGCAAGCAAAGCAACAGTTTCGAAGGGAAGGAGGCTCAGCCTCGAGGAAGAGTCCCCAGCGGTTCACATGAGGTGAGAACAAGGAGGTGACGGTAGATTTTGATTAGGTGTGGGTTATTGGTGACCTGGATCACAGCTGTTTCAGTGGGCAGGCGGCCACAAAAGCTGATTGGAGGTAAGGGAAGAGTAGGGGGTGAGGAGCTGGGGAAGTGAATGTGTGTGAATCTGGAGGAGGTTTTCTACGAAGGCAAGTGAGAGAGATGGGGCACCGGCAGGAAGGGATGGGGGGGCCCTGGTGGCATTTTTATTTATTGATTTTTAAAAGTTTATTGTTTGTTTGTTTATTTAAGTAATCTCTACACCCAAGGTGGGGCTCAAACTCACAACCCTGAGATCAAGAGTCACATGTTTTTCCAACCGAGACAGCCATGCACCACCTCCCCGCCTTGGGGGCATTTTTCAGACACACTCTATGAAGGCATGTTTGTGTGGTGATGGAATGTTCCAGCAGATCAGGGAACGGGGACAATGGTAGAAGTGACATCCTTACGTTGGCAAGAGGGGGTACAGAGAGCCCAGTGGGGGAGGCTGGTGACAGATGGGAGCAGAGGCTTTCCCTGCATTATTCTGGAAAGGAGGACCTAGTAGGTGGGTTGAGATGCGGTGAGAACGAGGGAGTCAGAGTGGGGAAGACAGGCAGGCTTTTTATTTCTGAGTCTATTTTTCTCCTGTGAAACATGAGACAAGGTGACGGGGTGAGAGAAGCGTGTTAGAGATTTGAGGAGAGATGTGGGAACCAGTTGTCTCAGGCAGTGGCAAGGTGAATTTTCCAGGGGGTTGTAGGAGAGGCTGGCAGTTTTGAGTGCCCATCAGCATGATGTAGGTCCAGCCATCATGACTGCCTGATTTTCCTTCGTGGTTTTCAGCTTTCGGGGGCCGGCACAAAGTAGGTGGGTAGCTGGGTCTGACCGCAGTCAGGGTCGTGTTGGGTAATGTGGCAAAGGCGAAGAAGGACAAGGGTGTGGGGGGCACCTGTGGTGGGACCTGGAGTGCCGCCCTGGGGAGAATGTGGAAGGGCGTCTCACGGAGCTCTGTGCCCTGCCAGGACAGGGAGCCAGAGTAGGCCAAGTGGAAGGAGAGGAGGTGATGGCCAGAGGCTTCTCAGAGATGTTGACGATCCAGATCCCAGGGAAGGCACAGGTGAGATGATGGAAGGTTCGGAGAAGGAGTGTATGAGGGGAGGGAGGAAAAGCTCACAGGCTCTGAGGAGATCAAAGAACTGACAGGTGTATTGACTAGATCCTCTTCCTGGATGCTGAGGCGGGGTGCTGATGGAGGGGAAGAGGGTGAGGGAAGTGTTCAACTCACCAGCGTGCGCGGTCTGTCCAGGACTGCAGGGAGTGGGGCGGGCGGCAGATGTCTGCGGCTGCGCCCTCCCAAGAAGTTAATAGAGGAAGCTAGGGACACTGCTGGGAGGTGACACCTGGAAGTAAGGGGATGCGTGTGGTGTGGGAGAAAGTAGACATCATTGAAAGGGCTCTGAGAGAACCCGATTCTCCGAGAACCAGTCTTCTCGGAGCAAGAAGGCCCGGAGAAGCGCAGAGGGCAGGAGTAGTGCGTTTGCAGAGGGTTTGGTGGGAAGGCCTGGAGTCTCGGAAGAGGTGGGAGTTGGGTTGGACTAGGCCATGGGCAGGACCACATCGGGATAAGCCCTGGGCCAGGCTGGAGGCTTATCAGAGGCCGGAGTGTATCAGCAGGGGGCTGATGGGCAGGGAGCCGAGGGCCGTGAGACCTATGCTAAGGTCTATCCTGGAGGCCCGGTAGCTGTTCTGTCCTGTGGCAGGGCTTTGAGCTCCTGACGGATGGCAGAGGTCCCCCGTAGGGGCAGCCCTTTGAGGCTGAGGCCGGTGGCTTGTGGGAGGGGGTCCTTGGAGAGGGGTGGCAGCTGGAAGCCACATTCCCTTTATCTTCTTGCTCTGACCGAAACTGGATTTTCCCCCCAGAATGTTGATGCCCCTGTAGCCCTTTTAAGGGGCTTTATCTCACACTGTATCTCTTGGCCAAGGGTGGGACCCATTACTCCTTGCTTGAGGGCTTCCGGCTTCCAAGTCCCCTCCCCCAGGGAGAAGGGGCTGACCTCCCAGGTACGAAGCAACTGAAAGGGGGTTTCCCCCTGCAAGTAGCCTGCGTGCCCAGGGCGAGTCACCAAAAGAGGAAGTGGGCCCCTGTCATAGATGCAGGGCTCAGGGGCTAGGCTATGAGTTTGTTCAGGGGTAGGGGCCTGGATTTGACCTGAGTAGGCAGACAAGTCCTCTTGGGGAGCTGAGGGTGTGGAGTCCGGAGGGCAGAGACGCTGCACTCTCAGTGACAAGGATGGGGAGGACAAGGACCAGAACAGGTGACTCCAGCGCCAGCCACATGGTTCACTCACTGATATGCAGACAGTGGGTGGCACAAGAGCCGGTGCTAGGGGCTACATATACCATCGGGTTTGTGTTCTAGAAGCTTCCTCTCAGCAGCGGCATGGGGATGAGGGAGCAAGTATTGGAGAAGAAGGCAGCATGAACCTAGAGAGAGGGTACCACGTTGAAGATTGAGTTGAGAGCTTGGAGTGAAGTTTTCAGCTCCTGGCCCAGGGGGCTGCTCCTACTCCATGTGCCTGGGGGTGGGGGAAGGAGCCTCTTCCTCTGCTGAGCACCTTCAGGTTCCTCTTGGTTTCCTACCTGCCTTCACCTAAGGTTCCTCCCCAGCCTGGAGTCTCACTTCCCAGCTCGCGCTTTCTGCCCCCACCCAATGGGAGCCGGGGGTTGGGTGTTGCTGTCTTCTTCCACACTCTTGAGAATCCTGGGCCCTGCTCTCTGGCTTTGCATTGGAAAGGAAATGGAGGGATTGCTTGGGAGCAGGTCTGAAGGCCCCTGTGTCCACAGTCAGGGTTGCTGGGGGAACCTCTGACCAGGCTCTGGCCCACTCCCTATGTCCCTTAATTCCCAGGGCTAGAGCCCACTTGGCTGATTGTTTCCCTGCTGCATAGACAGAGGCATCTCAGTGCAGATGGCCTTCCTGGGATCTGAAGGCAGCGGGGTGGGATGCCCCCGGACCTCAAGCTCTCCCCGATGTCATGGCGGAGGGCGAAAGCCTGACTCACAGAGGGGGCATGGTGTATGCCAGGTGACACAGCTTCTCCTCCCGGGCTCCCGAGTCCGGGCCTGGTCTGTGTCCCACCCCATCCCCGCTCAGCTGTGGAGGGGCGCCAGCAAGGCCAGGGGACACATAGCGTCTGGACTGGCTTTTCATCTCCCTTCTGCAGCTAGTGCCGCAGGTGCCGCCCTCACCTGAGCCCAGTGGAAATCACACCTCCTGTGTCCGCTGCTCTGTACCTCAATGCAGCTCCCCCATGCGGGCTTTCTTTGTGCCCGCTTCACAAATGAGGAAACTGAGGCTCAGAGGGGAGAACCGACCTTTCCAAGGCCATGTAGTAAGTGAAATAGGTGTGTTGGAAACAGGCTCTCCTGACTCCAAATCCGGGGTTCTTTCTGGTGCACGGGGCTTTGGTCTCTCACCTGTCAACGGAGTCTGGACTGTTAATCTAGAAATTTCCTCCCTGGTCTGTATTTTGTGGTATCTCGGGGGAGCAGAGCTTGTCACGGTGGGAGTGGGGGGCAGGAAGGAGCAGGAGGGGCTTTCAGGCTGGGTCCCTCACTCTCTCATTCAGCTCCTGACATTATTTCCGAATGAGGTATTTATCCTTATCTCAGAGATACCCCGACAGGCTCAAAAGGAACTGCTCATCCTATAACTCAGCACTTGGTCCTATTACCAGACCATACCATCTGCAGCATATTATGAATTAATTAAAAATAAACCTGTAATTATCATGTTAATAGAGCAATTATATTACATTGTAATTTTTGTGTTAAATCATTAAATTGTTAAATGTTAAGATGTACTATATGCCACGCTTTTTGTAAGCCCACTGTGGCAGTGTCTTCATTGTTTGCACATGCCGGGAACCTCTCACAATGGAGGAGGCTCCGAAGGGCCCCCCGTGGTGGCAGGATGAGTCCCTGAGCCTGGTCAGAATGCCGGCTGGGGAAGGACGTGGGCTCTGGACTTCCTGCCCTGTGTTCTTTTCAATTATTTTTTCCTTCCAGAGAGCTGCCCTTCACCCCAGCCTGGAAGTCCAGGCTGTCAAAGGACCTGCCGAATCAAAGCAAAAGGAAATTGGAAAAGGGGACAGAAGCCCTGACTCCCGCGTTTCTCTAGTGGGCCTCGGGCGGGGGTGGAGGTCAGCCTGGTGGGGACACGTGGTCCATCAATGGAAGACATGGGCTCCAGAGGCAGGGGTGCCAGCGTGTGAGTGCGAGGAGGGGGCACCCAGACAGGAATGGGCTGGAGATGGGGGTGGGCACCATGCGTTCGGCTAGTCCGCGCCCACAGTACTCACTGGTGCTTCCTGGAGGAAGTGGCATCCTGTCCCTAGCTGATCCAGACTCTAAACTGGAGATGGTAGAGCCTCTCCCTCATCCTCCTCTCAGCAGCCATGTGGCACCCACATTGTCTCCCTCTGGAGGGTGCTCTACCCCAGGAAGAACTGAGGTAGTACTGCTCCCACCTTCTCCCAGCTTTGATCCTCAGAGAAACACATAACCTCATGGAGAAAGAAGCTTCACTTGAAGGCTGGAAGCCTAGGCTGGCAGAGCTGGACCTTCCACCTCCTTGCCACAGTCCGCATGCCCTCATTTTACAGAAGAGTTAACTGAGGCTCAGAGTAGATCAGTGACTCTCAATCTGGTATGTCCCCAATGCTCCATTTTCTCAGGTATCTGGGGAGCTGGAAGGGTGAGTTTTGGGGTGTGGGAGATGGAGGTCAGGAGGCTGAGGGCCTTTACATTTACTTGGAGTTCTGGCTCTCTGTAGTGAAGCTTGTGGAGAGCTGGCTGTGTACCATACCATCACCATAATACCTGTTTCCTGTGTTTCGCTCTGCCACAGGCCAGTCTCGGGGACACTGAAATAGTGTAGTGAGGCTGGAGGTGACCTCGGGGAGCATCTTCACCCTACTCCCCATCACCCTACTTCTCTGCTCCATTTTATTTTCAGTGGAGGAACCTGGGACCAGAGACTTGCCCAAGATCACACAGCAGGCCCCCGGGGACTCTAGTCTGCACTCAGTGCAACTTTTGTCTGTCTCCACTCTGCCCTGTGCCACCCACACTTCCTGCCCAGAGACCTCCCCGGTCCCTACCTCTCTGTCCCATACACCTGCTTGGCCTCCCATCTGCCTACATCAGCTCCTCTCTAGAATTTTCAACAACAAAAGAATGGCTCCCTAGATGCCACCCAAGTCCCAGGGATGTAGGTAGAATCCACCGTCCAGCACTCAGTCTATGGTGTGCTCCGGCAGCCATATTCTCAATTAGCTTTTTGTACTGTGCTGTGGGCCAAGTGCTGTCATTGTCCCCATTTAACCCCAGAGAACTTAGGGGCAGTGTTAAGACTTGCCCTCAGAGTATTTTTGGAACTGGAGAAGGTGTAGGGCACTGGTTCTGAAGCTGAAATGCTTGGGTGTGAGTCCAGGCTCTGCCTCACCCTGGCCACGTGTGACCTTGGGCCAGTCCCTTGCCTGGAAAGGGGAGCTCATAATTGTTACCATGTGGTTATGTGAGTTGATTCATTTCTAGCAGAGAGGAGAGCCTGCCAAGGAGAAAACCTCCATAATATTAACCCTCATCACTATAATCGTTTGGGAGGCTTTGCTGCCCGTCCTACTGCCTGGGTGGCATTTTCTATTCATGGTAGGGACCCATTTACATTTGTTCTCCCCTCTGAGTCCCATTTTGCACAAACGCAAGAGGGGCATTGGGAGGTGACCAGGCTTTTCTGTACTTCATGTTGGACCAGGTTCTAGCACTTACCATGTGAGCTGGGGAATGTCACTTTCTCTGAGTCTCGGCTTCTTTCGTCTGAGAGATGGGGCGAGTGCCGTTACGAAGACCCAAGGAGAACGGCTGTACAATGGCAAGCAGTCATATTTACGGTGGGATTTCTGACTGGCAGGTGAGGAATTTATCTGAAAGGAAAGGAGGGGTCCCAACAGGAGGGCTCTCTGGAGGCAACAGATCCCAGCTCCCAGGCCTCAACACTGGCTCAGACACCATCAGTCACCGGGGCCAGGCCCACGTTGAGGAAATGCCAGGCCCCCAGTGGTCCCCGGTTAGGCTGAGGTCACAGCCCTGGAGCGGCCCCATCCCTGCCCCAAACTGGCAGGGCTAGTGGGAAGTCACCTAGAGAAAAAACCTAAAATCACAGCAGCGCTGGGTTTTAAGTAACATTTGCTTCTAAGTACTTGCTTCTCAGAAGGAGGAGGGATTCCGACGGTGCAATGCAAGCCACTCATCAGTTTAAACCTTTCCCTCTCTCCCCTCACGCCTGTGGGAAACCCAGCTCAGCCCAGGGCTGTATTCAGGCTTAGGGCTGAGTGTGGAGGAAGGGGGAGGAGGAGGCTCAGGAAGGCCAATGCTCCTGTGGGAGCCCCTCAAGCTGCTTTGCCTCTCACCCTCTTTCCCCTGCTTCTTGGACTGATTCATTCATTCATTCGTTCATTCATTCATTCACTGGATCATTCATGCATTCCTTCAGTTGTCCACCCACCCTCCCATCAGGCCGTCAGCATTCGCTGACCACAAACTGATGTCAGAGCAAGTTCCAGCTGCTGCGTCATGGAATCGGCAAACCTGCCTGCAGTTCACGCCCTGCTATCTGGTCAAGGTCCTGGCGACCTGCACCTCAGCCTCTGCAGGAAGGCAGACCAGGTTCCAGCCCAAGTCTGAGCTCTTTCCAGCACGCTGTGCTCTTCCCTGATGATTCTGTCTCTTCAGGGTGGTTGGATTCAGCTCGCCATCCCCAGGGCCGTGCCCTTCTCGGGCCTCCTTCAGGCTCACTGCCTTTCCTGTTAGCCCCCTCCTAGCTGGCCTCTCCCTCCTCTAGTCCGCTGTAGGTGTGGCTGCCACCTTACTGTTGCAGTCCCATGTGTCACCGTCTTGCTCAGAAGTTCCCAGCGGCTCCCCACGGTTGGCTGAATGATGCCCAGGTTTTTAGTCCTGGCGTCCAAAGCCCTCAGCTTGTTGCTTCTAACTTACTTCTCTGGTCTTAACCTCTGTCTTTCCCATTCACGCACACTACCTTTCAGAAAAGTGGGTCCATTTCCTTCTTCCCACCCACCCCACTGGACGCCCCACCACCGGGTGTTTGCTGACACTTTTGCATCTGCTTGTCGTGCTCACTATGCAATGGCCACACCACATCCACCAGTATACGTCTCACCTGTATTAAAGGCCCTATTAAGGGCCACTTGCTCCGTGACTCCTTCCCAGGTGCCCTCCCTCCCCTAGCTAGAATCATCTCTCTCTCCTCTGGGTCCTGGAGCACTTCACCTGAGCCTCGGTTCGGACCCACAGACTTGGCGGTGTGGGAGTTAGGGACATGTCTTGGAGTTCCTGGAGGTTCGTGGCATGGCTTGGCCCCGTAGTCTAGCGAGGGACTTCTGTAAATTAAAATTGCCTTTACAGAGCTGTCAAGTGGCATTGTTTCTATTCCTATTAATACACGACTTCGAAAGTTTGCGAGAATCACTAGGAGTCAAGGCAGTTGGGAGAGAGGGAATGGGAAATCAGGATAGGAAATCACAGAGACCAAGAAGTAGATCACTTACCAGTTGGTAAGAGGCTATTTTGCAGATAACTGTCTCATGCCATCTTCACGATAACCTATCCAAGTGTTGTCGAAAACCGACCTTTGTGCTTCAGAGACCAAGTATAACACAAAGACAGAGTTTGGGATGAAGAGGAACCAGCGCTTTCTTGCTTCAGGGGCACAAGAGGCCACACAGGCCATGGCTTTCAAAAACCCTAAGCCCTTCAGGTGGAGGGGGCGGGGGTGGTTTATAGGGAAATAGAGGATCCAGCGGGTTTTGACCGGAACTGTGTAGGCGCTACCAGCCTCCTGCATCACGTCTTTAGGGTGGTACCGGTTCCTGAAACAAAAGGCTAAGAGGAGTGGAGGGGAGCTTGGTGGAAGAGAGGGAAAAGAGTACTGCTAAATTGAGCTCGGCTGAAGCATTAGTGCGGCCATTTTGATTCTTGTTCAACTTTGTGCTCTTAAGCGGGTTTCAAGAGTAGGAAATAAATCTGCATTTTAGAGGTGAAGGAAGAGAAGCTCAGAGAGGGGACAATGACTCCCAGAGGGCACCTGGCTAGAAAGTGGCAAGGCTGGGATCTGAATCCTGGTTTGTCCCGGCGGCACCCCATGCTTTTCGCTCCGTCCCGGGAAGTGGCAGGGGGTGGTTGCCTTAGAAAGGTCTTCTGCTCCTTCTCAGAACAGCTGGCGCATGCTTAGGAAGCGGTTGGGGCTGACAGCTGGGAAAAATCAAGAGTGGAATGAATAAATGGCCAATAGAGAAAATAATTCAGTAGGCAGGATTGAAAGGGAAGGATCCTCGCAGGGGTGGGGTGTGTGTATGCTGGGGAGGGAGGGATCCTGCGCCTGGGTCCCCTCCTCCCTCTCCTACTTCACCCTTTCTCATCTTCAACCCAACTCCAAGTGGCAGATTTATTAGTTTTAATTAACATCGCAAATGCTGGGAAAATGTCCAAATTCAAGCTCCCGGCATCACTGGGTTTCCTCGGGAGGGGGAATGAAGGGGCGGTGCCAGGAATAGCATCAGGGGTGGGGTGGAGGAGGGACTGCAGGAGGGGTGGTCATCCCTGCTTGGACCTGGCCTGGGACTCCTCCATCCCTCTTCCTCTGGCTCCAATCTGACCCCGCCTGGCTGGAGCTAGGATGGCTGTGGCTTTAGGGGAGGGGGGAAGCCCAGCCCAGTGTGGGATAATGGGGGTTGGGAATAATTGGCTCTGGTCTCAGCTCCCCTGCTTTGTGACCTTGGCCAAGCCCCTTGACTTCTCTGGGATGATTGTGAAATTCATCTGTGAAATGAACAGGATGATTTGAAGCCCTGTAAGAGTCTTGGCAGCTCCAACGTGTGATTCAAAGTTTCTTCCAGATCTTCTAACAGCTTTCCCGACTCCTCCCCTCCAGGTAAACTCCTTGGATTCCTCTGTTGGACTCTGCCCATCTCTTGGGATGGTCTTCCAGTCTGGCATCTCCACTCCCAACCTAGATCCACTGCCTCCTCTCGGACTCCTGAGCACCCACCACCCACCTCCTTGATGTCTGTCAATACTGGGCTTGGCCCTGGCTTCATCAGCTCTTACCGGGCAGGGTTCTCAGGCAAGTCTGCCCTTCTGTTTCCTCCTTGCATAGTAGGGATGACAGTGCTTGCGTCCATGGGGTGTGTGTTGAGAGGGTGGGGTGGGGGTAGAGGTGGTGGAAATTCAGTGAGGTAATGCCAATACAGTGTCGAGGGCATTTATCGACCTGGGACCCACCCGTGGCCACACAAGGCTGGGAGCCACCCATGGGCCCTTTCCCTTTGGGAGCCACTCAGAGCAATGCACAGAGGGAGGGGCTGGTGTAATGAGCAGACCAGCAACCGCTGCTGTAGGAAATTCTAGTCCCCGGCAGAGACCGATTTGTAGGGAGCTCTTTAGATTCCAATTCGACCCTTCGCCTGCAGTGCAAGCCCCTCGTCCTTAGCTTGGCACTCTCTCGTGCTGTGCTGAGATCATGCAAAATTATTCAACTAAAATCATCCAGCAGGAAAAGCAACCGAGCAATCACGCTTTACTGCTGAGAAGCCATGGCCTTAACCCAGGCTGGGCAGCAGGAGCTCAGCAGGGCTGAGAGGCCAGCTTGTTTCAGTGTTTTCCAGAGATGGGAATGCAGGCCCCGCTGGGCTCCTCTCCTCCAGCAGGTGCTTAGCAGAGAGCCCCAGGACCGAGTGGATTCACCTCAGCACCAGGTCTGGATTCACCTCAGCACCAGGCCTTGCGGGTGGCTTCAACCAAGGCCCCAGGCATTTCTGAGCCCCCACTCTGCCAGATGGAGTTGCTGGTGTAAGTTAAGGAGTTTGTAGTTGATGCCATTGTTCCTGGGCCCAGAGAAGCATGCCTCCTCTCAGGGTCTTGAGGGCAATGGGGAGAAGAGAGGAAGAAATGAGGGTTAGGAGTAAGAGAGCAGAAAGGGGGAGAAGGAGGATAGGGTTAGGAGGATATCCAGGAATATTGTCCATGGGAGCACAGTTAGGTATCTCTGGATGTTATGGTTGCTTATAGAGTCCTTACTCCAAATTTGTTTGTATCTCTCCATCCCCGTCTGGAATGCAGGGCAGATCCAGAGGATCCTTTGCCCTAAATGCGCTCACCTCTCCACCCCTCTTTTCTCTCAACTGATCACCCATCTTGCCATTCATCCATCTACCTACCCACCCATCCTCCTATCCACCCACCTATCCATCCATCCATCCATCCATCCATCCATCCATCCATCCATGCACCCACCCACCTGTCCATCCATCCAACCATCCACCTATCCACCCACCCACCCATCCATCTATCCAAACGTCCACCCAACCGCCCATCCACCCATCCATCCACCTATCCATCCATCCATCCATCCATCCTTGCACCCACCCACCTGTCCATCCATCCATCCATCCATCCATCCATCCATCCATCCATGCACCCACCCACCTGTCCATCCATCCAACCATCCATCCATTCATCCATCCATGCACCCACCCACCTGTCCATCCATCCAACCATCCACCTATTCACCCACCCATTCACCCATCCATGCATCCATCCCCCCATCCACCATTTATAATGTTCACATTCCATAACAAGCTTTTTGCAAAGGAAAAAGAAGTGAGAAATAAAATGCTAAAATCTTCAAAACCAAGCTTCTCCCCCATCAAAACGGCTCTTTCCTATCTTGGATTTTGGCTCTGCCATCCACTGAGTTGCCCCAGCTGGAAACCTCAGCCTGTTCTCTGCAGCTTTGCCTGCCCCCTCACCCCCTCACCACCCCCCACAGCTCTCATTCTTCCTTTTAATCCATTTCACCTTCCATCACCCTGACTTCCTTTGGCAATTTCTCCTCCCCTCCATTCATAAACACCACCACCTCCTGGCCAGGGCAGGAGGGATCTGGAAGCTGGGAAGAGACTGACTTCCTTTTTTGATTCCAGGCCAGGACTGGGCATGGGGGGACAAAATAAAGAGCTGTGGGATCAGACAGGCCTGTTTCTAAGCCTGCTGCTGGCACATGCCAACAGTGTGACTTTGAAGAAGTTGCTTCAACCCTGAGCCTCAGCGTCTTCCTTTGGAGGATGGGGGTGTTAATATTGCTTCCAGATGTGTGAGGAGGTGGATCCAACCAGACATTGAGTGCCCAGGGCCCCTGCAGGGCTCAGCACACAGTAAGGGCTGCACCTTCCCACCCCCTCCCTTCTCTCTGTCCTCTCCACAGGCAGGTGCTTCCCAGCCATCATGCTGCAGAGGGGTTGCTGGGTTAGGCATCCCAGGACTGGGACAGGCAGGGGACCAGAAGTCACATCAGAGCTTGTGACAGAAGGAAAGAAGAAACCCTGCTTGGCTTCTGGGTGCTTACCTTTTTTTTTTTTTTTTTTTTTTTTAAAAGAGAAATGCTCAGAAAAGTCTTCTTGGCAGGGATGGGGTATAAGCTCAGAGAACCCCAGGGCTCCCCACAGGTCTTTGGGCAGGAAACCCCAAAACTGCATCTCCAAGGCAGACACAAAGAGGCTCCCCCTAATCACAAGCGCCCAGGGTTGGTGGAAGAAGGACATCACCACTTCTCCGGAATGAGGGAGAGGGAAACAGCACCCTGCAAACATGTCGAGGGGCCTCTGATCCCTACTCCTCCCCTCTGCACACATAGAGTCCCCCAGCAGAATTGTTTTCCTGCTGGTTTAAGCTTCTAGGCTGTTGATGGGTCTAATCTTCCACTTTACGGATGCAGAAACTGAGATCTGAGAGGGGATGGAGCTGGAGCCATGCCTCTTGCCTTCTAGTTTGACTTTCTTCATTCCCTCGAATTTCCAGGTGAGTGCGCTCAGTACAGGATTAGAAAAATGTCCTCCCATAAAAGCCAGGATGTGGTTTCCCTGAGCAGGGAGGGAGGAGCTGGCATGGGGATGGGTGGCTTCTGGCAATGTCTTATTTCCTGGGGCCTGAGAGGTGGTTTCCTGGGTGTTCACTTTATATAACTCATTAAGCTCTACAGTTATGGATTATTCACTTTTTGGTATTTGTGTTATATTTCACAATAAAAAAGGGTTTAAAAACCTCAATAAATCTCACTGAAATCAATTACACATGCAAAAAGAAAGCTAAAGAGGCCTCAGGTATGAAGAAGACCCCGTACAAATTCCACTCCTGGCAGGTGGTCTGTGCCCAGTTACCCTCCCTAGGAAACAGGCACATCTGCCTTCACCCCTCAGCCTTGCCATCCAGAGCAGAGAGCTCTGGGCAGGGGAGGTGGGGGTGGGAGCAGGACATTTGCTAAGGGGCCCCGCTGTGCTTTAGGACGGTGATGGTTATCCTGGCTCCTGGATTAGGGGTCAGGTGGCAGTGCCATGAGGACATTTTTGTAAACGCCATCCCTGGCCTCACCCTCAAGGTGATGCCTACTCTAAGAACCTTTTGCACTTCTGATCTTTCAGAGCAGCTGTTGCTCGAAGTCTGGTAGCTAGGGTCCCCTCTGGGTTCTACTTTCCTTTTCTGTAAAATGGGAAGATTGAGGGGAGGTAAAACCTATCTTCCGGGAATGTTCCCAGGAATACCTAGACTCAGTTCACCAAGAGGAAGTATGTCATCCAAAGGCCCAGAGAGGTCATTTGAATTTCCCGAGGTCACACAGTGTTCAGGGCAACCCAGAACTGAGGAGCCTATTCCTAGAAGTTCTCAGGGAAGTGTACCTCCCCACTTCCCTCCTCTCCTATGCTTTCGGCCTGGACCCTGGGGGGCACAGGGCAGGGCTCTGCCCGAGAAGCAGCATTGCTTTTCTTCTGTCCCTGGTGATGCAGGGCTGACCCTGAGCACTTGTGACTTTTAGATTTCCTGAGATTTAAGGCCAGGCTGGCTGGCGGCCTCCACCTCCCCAGGCTGTGGGTGGGAGGAGGGGGTATGATTCATGTCTCCTCTCCTGGTGCTTAATAAGAACATGGCTATAAATGTAACCGGGCCGTTTATGAGCTCTGCTGGCCTGCCTCTGAAAGTCAGCCTCGCAGCTGGCTCCCAGCCTGGCTCAGCCAGTGCTGCTTCTTCCTGTGGAAGTAAAAGGGGGTTCCCTCTCTGGCCCCTCTGCCCCCACACCAGGAACCAGGAAGTCTCATGGAGGCAGGGTGGGGGGGGGCAGATTTGCTTGGATATTATTAATTCTGTTATTATTAATTTGTTCAGCATTTGCTAAGCCCCTCCTAGGTCTCTCAGGTGCAGTGCTAGGGCCTGAAGACACACTGATGGGTCATTTCCAGTTCTGGCCCACAGGGGGTTACTGTATCTGGCGCAGACCCATGAGAGGGCCCGTAATGACTACTCCTGTGATAAAGGCTCTGATAGCCATCCGCAGGAGGCCATGACCTGCTGCTGGGCGGGGTGGCAGGAAAGAGTCCCTGAGGGAACTGACCGCAGAGACCGAGGTGCGGGGAGGGGCTGTCTAGTTTAGGTGTGCGGGGGTGGGGGGTTGACCCAGGCAGAGCGAGCAGATTTAGAGAAGAATGGCTTACAGGAGCTAAGAAAGGAGGGGGTTGGGGAAGGTGTGACTGGGAGGCCACTGGGGCAGGGCCACACCCGGGGTCCTGGCCTTTATCCCGAGGGCCAAGAGGGGGCCTCTAAAGAGTTTTAGAAAAGGGCGGAGGCTGGGGCAGGCATTGGGAGGTGTTCACAGGACGGCCTTAGAGAGATGAGTCTGGCCGGTGCGCAGTGGGCTCCCGCTCACCGTCAGATGACACCACCTTGCTCAGAAGCTTCTAAGGCATGGCCCATGCTGGCAATAGTCCCTGCATCATCACATGGCTTGCGAGGCCTTGGGCAACGTGGCACTGCTTGCTTGGCCTCTTCCGTCACGCCGTCCTGCGGCCGTTTGGACCAAGGAGCGGGGTCCCCACTACAGAACCCTGTCCTTGTCTTGCCGCTCCTCTGCATCCCTCAGTTAGGTCTCTGCTCAGATATCATCTCGTTAAGCAGGCCTCCCTGACCGTCCTTGTGGAACCCTTAACTCTGCTTTCTTTTTCTCCAAAGCACTTATCTCTTCCACGTGAGATCTTATTATAGATGATGCATTTATTGAACCGTACCCAGTTTCCCTAGCTCGTAGGTAGGCCCCACAGAGGCAGAAATGCTCTCTGTCCTGTTTTGGATCCCAGCACCCGGAACATGTCCTGCCTGTGGTTCATCTCAGATATTTGTGTGTTGAATGCACGGATGGGTGGATGGTAGTCAGGCCGAGGTTGAGGTCAGGAGACATCTCAGGAGAACATGAAGGTTGTCAGGACCTCTCTGAGGGCTCCCTTGGGGCTCAGGAGGCTGTCCCCCTCCACCCCCGCCACGATGGGCTCTGGCAGAGCTGAATCCTGCAACAACAATGCTCCTCCTTCCACATGCACATGCTACACACACAGCCTTTCTCCTTACACACACACACACACACACTCCTCCCTTTTACACACGCAGAGTCCTCCCTTTCCACAGAGTCCTTCCCCTTCCATACACTCTTGTATACACACTCACACACACTATAAAAACGATTTTATTGTCTTTACTCTGTTTGATCTTCACAAGTCCCTTCTATTTTGATGGATATGAGCGAGGATCATGCTCTTCTTAGGGCTATCTTGAGGACTAAATGAGTTAATATATGGAAAATGCTTAGATCCATGCCTGGAAAATGGTGTTATTTTGAAGGCACTGAGAGGTGAAGTGACTCATCCAAGGTCACATAGCTGAGAGGTGTGGGAATGGAAGGGGCTCATATCAGGTTTCCTGACTATTCAACCAGTGCCCTTTCTACTTCACCTTGTTGTTGTTCCCACAGAGTTCTCACCCATCTCCCTCTCCCACCCTGGCCAGTGGGTGTGGCTAAGCCAGTCCTAAGCCCTGTAGACACTAAAGCAGGGTCAGCTGGTCCACAGAGAACCCCATACACTTACTAGGAGTTGTCAGCTTGCTAAATCCCAAGCCTGAGGTATCACAAAGCACTTCTTCAGTCCACAGGAATCTTCTAACTGTGAGTTCTTGAGGTCCACCCTAAAGGTGGGTGTCTGTAATACCTAGTCACTGGATGACGGCATGGGAAAAACAGTCAGACATCCTGTTTGCTGCTGTGGAGACCAGGACTGATGGGCCTGGGAACCTGCCCAGCCAGCAAACACATTTGTGAACCAGACCACTCCGCTGTCCCCCAACTGGTCTCCCTTCATCCCTCCTTGCTCCCCAAGACTGCCATGCTTCCTTTCCCCCTCACTGTCACCATTCCCTTTTCTTCTGACCTTTCTCTAATGAACTCAAGGTTTCTCCATCTGGGGGAATAACTCACACCATATTGCTGGCCTCTGAGAGCCTTTGGGCTCTCTCTGTGTCACATAGGGACAGCATGAGGTCTACAAAGGACCACTCGTTGAGGCCCACATGGTGAACTGACCAATGATAAAACACATGCATCTTGTAGGGAAATCAGGGGAAGATCCCCACGTGAGCCTGCTGACTTCTGGTTATGCAATTTTGAACAAGTGTTGGAACCTCTCTGAGCTCCAATTTTATCTGCAAAATAGGAAAAATAATACCTACCACATTGGTTTGTTTTGTTTTTATTTCTGAAGGTAGAATGAGACAACGGGCATAAATCACATGCACAGTGCCTGGCACTAATAAATGCTCTGTATATGTTAGTTCTCACTCTCCCACAAATATAGAAGAGGGAGTCGAGTTGGTGGGTGGGGGGGAGTAGTGATGGTGGTGGTGAAAAGCTAAACAAAACAGAAAACCCAGCAAAAGAACCCGAAATCCAGGAGCAGTCCAATCAATGCAACTGCAGAAGCAGACCATGCTGTCATTGCTTAACCAATTTTGCAGAGAAAAAAAAAATCAAAGGATAGCTACAAATGAAAAACAAACAGAGCAAAACCAATACTCATTTATCTACAACTAGTTTGCTGTCAGAGGAGGGGCAAGTCCCTCTGCCCAGGGACCTGTCGATTCCAATTGTGCAGAAAGATGACAGGCAAGAGATGCCCTCTCTTCCTCAGCCCTGGAGGATGAGGGAGAAGAAAGGAAGGAGGGAGTTCAGCTGAAGAAAGAAGGGGGGACAGCCAGCCAGGATGATAGAGATGTCAAGCTGCTCCTGTAGCATACTGTGTGAGCTTCCCGCATCTGGCTGGTGTAGCATTGCTCAGTTTGCAAAGACATTTCTGGCTCTACCCAAAGACCCAGAAGGCTCCAGAAAAGCAGAACCATTACCAGCAGAGGTGTGAACCCAGGGCAGGGCTGTCATGAAGTGCAAGTGGCAAGTTGTGCACAGCACAAAGACTCCTAGCCTAAAGAATATGTAGGAGCTCAAATCCAGTGTGTTTTCCTTTAGAGTCCTGCTCTGATGGGGTGACCTGGGATCTCCTTCCTATTTCTGGAAGTCAAGGCATTTTACAGCTAGCTTTGGGCTCTTTGGAAAGCCCATCCCATGGGACTTCTCTGCTGGGCCATATTGGAACCAGGAACATCACTGGGAAGTAGATATGCTCTTGGCTTTGGTTCCAAGCTGCCTGGGGGATTCTGGTGCTGCTGCTCACTTACTATGTGACTTGGAGAAGTTAGATATATGCAATATGTGTCTAATATATAAGACAACTATAATCTAAATAGTTGAAGATAAAGGAATGTAAATGGTGGTAAGGTTCCACATTCTGCTTGAAGTGACAAAACAATGATTCTAAGTAGACCATGATAAGTTAAGTATGTATAATTTAATTCCTAGAGCAATCAGTAAAAGAACATTTAAAGAAGTTATACAAAGAGATATAGTAAAAAAAAATATATAAATTAAAATAGAATACAAAAAATGTTTACGTAACCCAAAATAAGTCAGAAAAGGAGGAAACAGAGAAACAAATAAAAGAGATTAGAAAGATTAAACGGGAAACTGATAAAATGGTAGATCTAAATCAAAACATATCCTTAGTTACATTAAATGTAAATGGTCTAAACATACACATTTAAATGTGAGATCATCAGAATGGGTGAAAAAAAACCAACTCTGACCCAAATATAGACTGTCTACAAGACACTCTCATCATATATATATATTTTGATATAGATAGGTTACAAGTAAGAGGGTGGAAAACATATATCATGCAAATACCAACCAGAAGAAAGTTTGGTGGCTTTATTAAGATCAAAGTAGACTTCAGACAAAAAAATCATCAGAGATAAAATGGGTTTTTACATAATGATAAAAGGATCAATTCATAAAGAAGACAAAGTCTAAATGTGGATGCACTTAACAACAGGTTCAAAATACATGAAGTAGAAGCTAATGGAACCAAAAGGAGAGATAGACAAATCTGTAATTGTAATTGGAAACATCAACACTCCTTTCTCAGTTATTGATAGAATTAGTAGACAAAAAATCAGCAGAACTGATTCGATCAACTGGATCTAATAGACAATTGTAGGACACTTAACCCAACAAAAGTATAATATCCATTCTTTTCAAGTACACATAGAATATTCACCAACCTAGGGAATATTCTGAGTCATGAAACAAATATTAACAAATTTTAATTGAAATCATGCAAAGTATGTTCTCCGAGCACAATGGAACTGAACCAGATCGGTAATGGAAAGATAACAGGAAAATCTCCAGACACTTTGAGTTGAAAAATATACTTCTAAATAATCCATGAGTCAAATAAGAAGCCTCAAGGGAAATTAGAAAATATTTTGAACTGAAAGAAAATGAAAACACAGCATATCAAAATTTGTGGAATGTAGTCAGGCAGTAGTTAGAACTTACAGCATTAAACACTTATATTAGAAAAGAAGAAAGGTTTCAAATCATTAATCTTAGATTCCATCTTAAGAAACTGGAAAAGGGAAGAGCAAAATAACCCCCAAGCAAGGAGGTGGAAGATAGAGCACAGAAATCAACACTATTGAAAAGAGAAAAGCAATTTTAAAAATCAATGAAACAAACAAACAAACAAACAAATCAATGAAACCAGAAGCTGGTTCTTTGAATACATAAATAAAATTGATAAATTTCTAACAAGACTGATAAAGAAAAAGGAGAGAAAGAGAAGACAAAATTACGAGTATCAGGAATGAAAGAAAGGATATCACAATAGACATTAAAGGGAGAGCAAAGGAATAATATGAACAACTCTAGGCACATAAATTTGACAGATGAACTGTACAAAACCCACAGACTATCAAAACTTACCCAAGATAAAATAGATAACCTAAATAGTCCTATGACTAATAAAGAAATTGAATTTGTAGATAAAAAAATCTTTAAAAAAATCAATCACCCAGTCAAGATGATTTCTCTGGTGAATTCTTCCAAACATTTAAAAAAGAAATAACACAAACTCTACACAATATCTTCAAGAAAACAGAGGAAGAAAGAACACTTCCCAATTCATTTTATGAGGCCAGTATTATCCTAACCACAAAACCAGACATCGAAAGCATAAAAAAAGAAAACTATAGATCAGTTTCCCTCAGGAATATAGATACAAAATTTCCTAACAAAGTATTAGCAAATTGATTCCAGCAATACATAAAAAGAATAATACACAATGACTAAGTAGAGTTTATCACAGGAGTGCCAAGCTGCTTAAACATTTGAAAATTAATCAATGTCAGCTACCATATTAATAGGCTGAAGAAGAAAAACCAGATAATCATATCAACTAATGCAGAAAACACATTTAACAAAATTCAGTAGTGATTTATGATACAAACTCTCAGGAAATTAGAAACGTAAGGGTATTTCCTCAACCTGATAACGGATATCTATACTAAACAAACAAACAAACAAAACAAACCCTACCACTAACATCATACTTAATGGTGAAAAATATGTTTCCCCCTAAGATTGGCAACATGTCAAGGATATCCACTCACCAATGGAAGTTCTAGCTGATGCAATCAGGAAACAAAAACAAAGGCATACAGATTGAAAAGTAATAAAATAGAACTGTCCCCATTCCCAGACCATATGTTTGTCTATGTGGAAAATTCTAAAGAATCTATAAAAATAAAAACTCCTACAACTAAGTTGCTGTTTGGCAAGGTCACAGGATACAAAATCAACACAGAAATATCAATCATATTTTTATATACCACCAATAAATAACTGGACACCAAATTTTAAAAAGTATTATTTACAGTAGCTTCCAAAATATGAAATGCTTATATATAAGGTTAACAAAAGACATTAAGAGTTCTGTATGCTGAAAACTACAAAATAAAGATGAAAGAAATCAAGGAAGCCTTTTTACAAGAAAGCATAGGCGAAAACTTAAGTGATTTTAGGATAGGCAAAAGAATTCTTAGCTATGACTTCAAAAACATGATGTATAAAATGAAAATTTGATAAGTTGGATTTCATCAAGATTAAAAACTCCTACTAAATTAAAGACACTGCTAAGACAAAAAATAGGCTGGGAGCAAATATTTGCAAATCACTTATCTGACAAAGGACTTGTATCCACAATATATAAAGAACTCTCAAAACTCCGTTATAAGAAAATGACCCAATAAAAAATGAGCAAGAGATATTTTACCAGAATACACAGATGGCAAGCAAGCACATGAAAAGATGTTTGGCATCATTAACTGCTAGGAAATGCAAATTAAAACCACAATAAGATCTCATTACCCACCTTTAGGATGGCTAAAATAAAAAAAATACCGACAAAAACAAATGGGGGTGAAGATGCGGAAAAAGTGAAATTCCCATACATTGCTGGTGGGAATGAAAATGGTACAGTCAACCCAGGAAACAGTTCGGCAGTTTCTTATTAAATGTATATGTCCTACAACCCAGCAGTCCTGCTCCCATGTATTTACCTAAGAGGAAGGAAGACTGTAAGTGAGCGTTCAGAGCAGCTCTGTTTATGATCTCTCCAAAGTGGAAACAACCCAACTGTCCTTCAGCGAGTGAATGGATGTGTACATCCACGCAACGAGACACTCCTCAGCAATAAAAAGGAATGAACTGTGGACACACATACCACTCTAGATGCGTCTCAAAGGCATTATGCTGAGTGAAAAAAACCAATCTCACAAGGTCACATGTTGTATGGTTCCGTTCATATAACATTCTGGAAGAGGCAAAACTATTGTTTTCTCTATTGTGATAGAGAATAGGTTTGTGGTTGCTCAGGAATGGGAGTGGGGGAAATGTGGAAGTCTGGGGGGCGGCAGGAGGGGCTCTTCTCTGGTGCTGGAACAGCTCTGTTGCCATGGGCACATGAATCTATGCATGTGTTAAAATTCATGGAATTGATATATATATATATATATATATATATATATATATATTAAATTAATAAGTTAGTAAATAAAATATATAAGATAAGTCAGGGAAAGAATGAAAAGGGCATCAGTACCTTGGCAGGCCAGTGTGTGGGAGGCCCTGGGATGCAAGAAATCAAGTTGCAGAAGGATGTGAAGGCAGAGGTGTAAACACCCCTCCCTGGCAGAAGGTCCCATTCCGGAGCCAAGTCTGGGAGGTCCTAGGTTTTACTGTCAGAAGAAGACAGTTTCTTTTTCGATCATCACTTCCCATTGTCACCATCTCATCAGGTCCAGCCTGGGAGCACTGGGAAACCCATGTTTATCTGACTTCACACATTAAAAACCTCCTTCGACCCCACAGGGACATTTATCTCCTCTTGCCTTCCTCTCGGGAAGACTTGTCCTGCTGCTCCAGCCACAGTTGCCTGCGTTGGAAGCCAGGGAGCATTTTTATGTTTCCCGACCTCTGTAAGTCAAATGAGAAGTTCCTTGATATGTTTTGAATCTCTGCGGCTATCTTGCCTAACCCAGGTGGCCGTCCCTGCCTCCCCAACTTTAGCCTCCCACTGCTCTTCCCCTGCAGTCTTGTGGGCTCCATCCATGTACATCCCAGCCAAGATGCTCTTTCTGGGGCACACACTTCCCTTCCCTGCTTAAAGCCACAGGGGCTTCTGGTACGGATGGTGAGGGGGCAGAAGGGGTGAGGGAGATGGGAAGTAGGGGCACAACTTCTTCCTTAGTCTGGCTACGTGGGGTCTGGCTCCTTCCAGCCTCGGTTTCCTTACAGCCTCTCTCGCCCATGCCTCTCTTTCTGGATGTCAGAGACCTATTCAGTCCTCCGCTCCAGTGTTCTGTCCTTACTGTTCCCTATGCCTGGAATGACCTCTCATTCCCTCCGCGTGGCTAATTCCCACTTTTCTTTCAGTCCCATCTTGGGCAGTTTCTCCTCCCAGAAGTTTTCCTTGACCTCGTCCTACCCGGGATAGCTCATGTACCTGTAGGGTGAGTTTAAAGCTTTTCGTTGCCAGGGCATCCATTTCAAAAGACATCCATCTAGAAAGAACATATTCCAGCTGTATGACCCAGCTTCTAGCAAACAACCAGATGATGAAGTTGGCTACCCTCCCTCATGAAGGCAGGCCCCACCCGGAGTTGGCCAGGCTCTGCCCTGTGACTGATGGCTGGGAGTCCACGTGGACAGTGGGAGGAAGATACCTGTGTCCTTCTGCCCTGCAGGCCATCCATGGCTGTTTACAGAGCTCTATGTAGCCGGAGAATCCCAGTTTGAGCCTGAAGCCCGAGGTGCCAATGTGGGCTTTCCCACTAGATCCCACCATGACCTGGGATAAAGCACCACCCCTCGCCAACCTCAGTTTTCCGTCTCTGGGATAGGACGCATGAAACCTGCCAGCTTGTGTCTCAGAGGGCTTGGCTCACGGGTCCTAAAGCTGTGGGGGAAGCCGCAGCCTTGGAAGTGGGATGACCTGGAGGACAGGCCGCCAGGGGCTGCACATGCCCTCTCTGAACATGCTCAGTCAAAGGCATGCAAGGTGAAGGCATGTTTGTGGGACGGCTGAATACCCCCTGCCCCCCTTTTCTGGCACCCCCTCTTAATTGCAGGGTGGGCAGCTGCCATCGTCCCCCCCCTTCCCTTACCCGCGTTTTGTTCAAACCCCTAATTTGTCAGTCAAGGAAGCAACAGCGCATTAGCGATGGGTGGAACGTGCCAGGCAAAAATGTGGCGTTCATTCAGCCTGGGGCCAGAGTGGGGAGGGGCACCGAGTTATTTCCCTGCCCGCAGAGTTGGAGGTCGGGATGGTGCCTTTCCCCTCACACCCTTTCATTTCTTCACCTGGAGAGCGTGCTTCTGAACGGAGGCAGTCAGCGGGCGCGCAGTGGGCGCTTTGCTTTCCTCTAACAGTTGCCATTAATAAAACATGACATTAAATCGGAGCTCGGAGGGGATAATTGGATCCATTTATCACGCCTGCAGCCAGAGAGAGGGCTGGCTCACCCGCACTGGGGCTGGTGACCAGGCACCAGGGGGCAAGCTAAGCACCCGAGGACTGGGGGTGTATGTGGGGGGGGCATTAGGAGAGGCAGGGTCTAGGTTTGACACTTCGGACCCTCCCACCCAACCCCAGGGTTTTTAGCAGTTTTAGGGACCATCCCTTTGGCCTTGACAGAGGGCAGGAAGCCAGCTCTGCTGCCAGACAGGAGACGTTCGAATCCTGACCCGACTCCTTACCACCTGGGCAAATTCTCTAACTTTCCCCAGGCTCAGTTTTCTCATCTGTAAAATGGAGACAAGTTAGTAATTCTTCCATCCAGGGCTTTTGTATAGATGATGTGAGCTCACGCGCTGGAAGTGTGTAACAGTTACCTGGCACACAGGAAGGGCTTAGGAAACATTAGCTGTTATTTTATTCGTTGAGCTCGCTGTGGGAGGCATGGAACGTAGGATGGGTGTCGCCCACTTCCAGGGATGAAAGTTCATGGTCACTAAGTGGGGAAATCATGGGCTTCATCCTCAGGCAGACCAACTGGGCACTTGCAACCCTGACTACTCAGCTACTTTCTTGTTGCGAGACTGTAGACGCGTCATACAACTCCTCCGAGCCTATTTCCTCTTTGTACGGGGGGACACTCACATACACCTCAGAGAGCTGTTTTGCGGTGCCAGTGTGAGCGGAGGTACAGCTCTAGCTCAGAGCCTATCACACTGTGGGACTCACTCGGTAGGTGATAAAGCTCTTCCTTTCTCTCTTGAGAAGAGAATTGCCTCCATTGTTAAAAAAAAAACATGTTATCTGTTAAGGTATGTAGAGGGCAGGGTTGGGGAAGGCAGATCAGTCAGAGTGCTTCAGGCTCAGCTGGCTCCAGGGGTTCAAATGAGACCACTTAGAGTAGATGGCCTTCCAACCCCCTTTTAAACCTCTGTCCGTACCCATGCCCTTGGTAATAGGACGTTGCTGTTCCTTAGACTTAAGGGCCAAACTGAATTTCAGTTCCCCTTGACTCTGGGCCATGTGACTTATTTTGGCCCATGGAAGGGGCAGAGTGATAGTGTGACCGTTCTGAGACCAGTCCTTACAAGACTTTGCGTGTTTCTGTTTGATTTCTTGCCCCTTCGCCATTCTATGAGAAGCACTATCTAGCCTGCTGGTCCAAGGAGGATGAGAGCCATGTGTTACTAAGTCAGCCCAGCTGCTACTGTTCCTACAACAGAGTGGCCCAGCTGAGTCTGCCCCCCAGCTCAGCCAAGCCCCAGCCCATTTGCACATCCAGAGGAACAGAAGCTTATTGGGATATCTTGGGGCAATGGTGTGGTTGGGTACTGCACATAAAAGCTACCCGATAACACCAGGAGCACCCCCTCTCCATCTCTCAGTCTCCTTTCTCAAGAAGGTGCTGCCCTACTCTGGCAAGCTGACCACCAGCATATCCAGCTTACCTACAACAATGAAGACACAATCCCCAGTAGGTCCTATAAAAGTCCAGGTCCTGACTCTAATTGATTTAGATTAGGCCAAATGTCTATCCTCAAAATGTCATTGTGACTGGGGGTGTAGATTTCTTTGGTGGGCCTAGATCACGTGCTTACCCATGCACCGGGGGCCTGGGGTCAACCTAGAGCTCTCCATCAATCCACATGGACTGAGAGGTGGGAGAGGTCACTCCCTGAAGGAAATCAGGGTGGCCTTATCAGAACAGGGAGGGATGGACGGTAGGCAGGCAAGAGCCATAGATGTTCACTACTGGAAGGCAGGGAGGACATAATTACATAGTCAGGAAGGAGAATTTATGGCTATTGATGGCTGATTGAATAGTCAGAACACAACTGCAAGGTTTCTAACTGGTGGAGGACGGGTGAAGTCATCTTCAAGAAGAGACCTAGCGGTGGATGGAGGAGAGGGAAGACTTCGGGATAGAATCCACATAGCTTATTTGGAGGGGAAAACAGTAACCCAGCCTGGCTAGATTGGAGGAGTTCTTCCTTTGTGTTTAATTTTAGGTTCCAGAGAAGTCCCAAGACAAATGAAGCATTTCACATTCAATAGGCCTCCCTGACTATGTGTTTTTAGGACTAATGAAGGAGTCCAGGAGGCTTGTCCCCAACAGGTGGGATGGAGTAGGGCACGCTTCCATGGAGGAATCTGTACCTTGAGAAGAGGCAGGTAAGTCCCCTCTTGAGCAACAGAGTCTTTAGGGAGAGACCAGGATGTCAAAAATCAGTCCTGATACCTGGAGAAAAGTCCCCCAGCTCCGGGGGTCAATTAGAATGGTCAGGCACTGAGACAGCAGTCTGGACACTGAGCTGGACTCCCTTCTCTCAGCAAAGCTTAGGCTGGATTCCAAAGCTGAGAGGCTGTCTCTAAAATGTGAGCGGTAAATATGTCTACCATGTTGCTTTCAAATGTGGATGGACTGGATTTGATCTTCTGGGACCTCCCAGGAGATCGCACAGTGAAAAGACAGCCATCAGCAAGCCAGGAGGGGAGCTCTCAGAAACCAAACCCTGCTACCACCTTGATCTTGGACTTCCAGCTTCCAGAACTGTGAGAAAAGAAATGTCTATTGTTTGAGCTACCTAGGCAGTAGCATTTTGTTATGGCTGTCCAAACAGAGGACTCTAGGGAAGAGAGTGGCAATAATCGAGCTACCTGGGCCATGTGTTTGCTGAATATCATTCCATGTGGCCCTCAAGCGACCTGCTGGAGGAGAGGTTCTTATTCTCCCTTCCCAAGTGACGAAACCGAGTCCTAGTGGCCAGATCTGTCCGACTCCTTCCACATTGGCACCCTCCAGACCCAAACTACTGATGGCCTATGGTTCTGACCGAGGAGGACCTTGGGCACCTTGGTGGTATCACGGATATGCCACAGGACCTCCCTCTCCCTCACCCCTTTAATTCCCTAAAGAATTGCACAGGGTAGATGCTGTCAGCCCATTTTATCATTGGGGACGCTGACATTTGGAGGAGTTCAGTGTCTTGCCCATGGTTCCATAGCTGGTAAGAATTTGAACCTATGCCTCTCTGATTACAGATCCTGCATTTGGGACCACAGACCAGAAAAACCCTTGTGGAGCATTCCCCCAACAGATGGGATCCTGCCTCCTCCAGACTGATTCTATTCTATTGATGTCCCTTGAGGAAAATGGTAGCTGGCAATGTGATACACGTGGAGTTAGGCCCATGAGAAGCCATGATGTAATTCGAGGAAGATCTCAGAAGGCGCCAGGTCAGAGAGGAATTGGCTCCTTGCCCTGTCTTTCTTGGATCTCATCTTCCTCTAGGGAAGTCTCTCACTTTGACCCACCCATGCCCTCTTGGTGGCAGAACTGCTGCTCACCGCCCCTGTTACTCTTTCGGTCGTCCACCAGCCCAGTCACTCTGGTCTTCAGACAGCCAAGCCTCTTCTCCTCTTCACGGGCCTTTGCCCACAGCTGTGCCCTCTGCTCGGCTCCACATCCTCACAGGACCAACCCCAGTGACAGAGGCATCAGCTCCTCTGTCATCTTCTCTCGGGGCCCATTCCCAACCACATCCCCTAAATCTGCCCCCTGCTCCCATCTCTATCACTTCATTGTTTCCAGAACATTCTCACGACCAGACATCATCTTGTTGATTTACTTGTTTGCCGCTCTTGCCACTGTCTCTCCCAGCATCCAGAGCAGCTCAACATCTCAGTGCCCAATAAAGAATAGTTGAAAGGACAAATGAATGAAGAAGGGCCCTTTAAGGTGTCGGCAGCAGGAAGTGGGTTGGGGAGCCACAGACCCCTCTTTGGGAGAGCTACATGGTTGGAGAGTGCCCTGGAGATTGGGGGAGACTTCTTCCCTTCGGAGGTGCTTAGCAAAGGAGCAAATGGGCCGATATGGACACAGCCTGTGAGGAACTTGACCGGAACTGGGGAGCCTAGCCCAGCTCTGCCATGCCAGGGAGCCCCAGGAGATGGTGTTCACTTTGTAGGAAGCTTCTCTATGAGGCTCCTCTCCCAGGGCCCCTCCTTGGCTCCTGGGCTGAGTGGGGCTGGGCCGGGCTGGGCCGGGCTGACTGATTCCCGCTTTATTATGTTATGATGATTTCCCCCTCCCTGGAATGATTAGGCCTTAATAAATAACATTTCTTTCCGATATTGTGCCATCATTAATTCTGCTTAGCTCTCCTCGGAGAAAATTTTGTGGAAACATTCTCAGTGCTGCTATTTAAAGCTAAATTAATTCGGCTGATTATTTCTATCCAAGTAGATTTGTGCCCAGGCGGCTGGGGCCAGCCCGGAGAGGAAGCGAGGTGTGTGCTTGTCTCTCTCCCCGCGGCCTTGCTCAGGGTCTCTGCTCGCCCCTTGCTGGGCAGAGCTCAAGCTCAAGTCCTCCCTGGAAGGGGGAAGGAAGAGCAAAGGGGACCAGGATCCTGATTTGGGGACACAGGTCCTCCCAGCCTCACCTAAGGTGAGGGCAGAATTGGGAGGGTCCATCAGCCATTCTTCCTGTCACTGGCCTCACAAAGGCTTGTACAAGGGCTGTGTCCTTACAGAAGCCACTGGTGGGATCCCAAAGGGTGTGGGAGTCTGTGAACCAGGACAGGGTCCTGCCAGCCAAAGCTGAGCACAGTGGAGCCCACTAGGTTTCTATTACCAATTGTGGGGTGCTGTGTCAAAATTGGGGTTCTGAACCTACTGGAAGGACTTGGTGCAGCCAAAATGGGTCCTAAAGAACCATGAGATTGGCAAACAACAGTCAGGCGGACAGCAGGGTTCTGAACCCGAGAGCACGTGTCCGAGTCAATGATGCTGGTACAAGTCTGCTGACTTACTCTTAATGGGGCAGGGCTATTAGAGCTGGACAAGTTTCTCTGTAGCAAATCAGGATTCTGTGAATTCAGAGTTCTATGAAATCACCAAGGGTTTGGCACAACCAGGCCTGGTTCTGAGGAAAAAGACAGGATTCTGTGTAACTGGGTAAGTTTCTGTATAACCAATCAGAGTTTCGGTGGAATAAAGCCAGTCTCTGGATGTCAATATGTCAATTTTGGAACCTGTTTTTTTTTTTTTTTTCTTTTTAGCCAAGAGCAGAGTTCTGGGAAGCTGGGTAGAGTTCTGCAGAATCAAGCAGAATTCTGCATAAGAGAGCAGGCGTCTGGTCCATGAAGAGGGCTCTATGGCAAGTGTGGGGTTTCTGATAACCACGGTGCAGAAAGCAGATTTCTGTGATATATATCTGATAGATATGTGATATATATCTGAGATCCTTACATAAGGATCCTTACGTAAGGATCTCAGATTTCTGTGATATGTAAGGACGGAGGGCTCTGTGTGACAAAGCAGAGTTCTCTAAGGGCTCTGACAGATGATCACTTTCAATGACCAAGAGCCTTGCATATGTGCTGTGTCCCTCAGGCATGGTCCTGGGTGGCAGAGCAGGGCACAGCATGCCTCAGATGGCCTGACCCAGGCCCGGTGCCTGCATCCTGGCTGCAAGGGAGACCAGGAATGTGACTATTGGACCTTTTTAATAACTGTGGTGGGAAACTGGTCTTGCCAGAAGAAGTAGGGAACTCTTCAACATAGCAAGGGTGTTCTAGTATGGATCAGCCAAAAAGAATGGTGAATCTCCATTGTATACGGCTTCCATTGTGCCCAGTCTCTCCAGCCCCAAGGCCTTTGTGCTGTTTTCTCTGCTTGTCCCCCCACCCCCACCCCATCGCCCTCCTACCACGTACCTGCAAACTCTCCATGTACCCGAGGTCTCAACTTAAACCTCATGAACTCAAGGTGCTTGCCCTGACCTTTCTCATGCAACCTTCCTGCTCAGAGGCAGCACCTTATTCTTTCCCTTCCTTGTACCGATCACACCGGGTACGTACATATGATCTCAGTGTTTGTCCCTCTCCTCTCCAAATGCTTAGTTCACCCCTGTGCCTGGGCTTCAGCTCCTTGGAGAGATGATCCCTAAGTCTCCCCATCCATCCCCCAGGTTGCCCTGCATCCTGGACAGCACCACCTGGAGGACCTGCATACACTGCAGCTCCCTGTGTCCCAAACTGGGCTCCCCCAAGGCGGGCTTACCTCATAGTCACGCCATGTAACCAGCTCTGTCATCATCCTTCCATCCTCCAAACAACACACCTTGGACTCTGCCTCCATCACCCTATGGCTAACCCAGTCTGTCCAATATTTGTGACCCAGCAGTCTACTCTTCTCCTGCTCACCCTCAGGCAGACCTTTCCCCACATTATTTTTCTACTCCTTTCAATTGAGGCAGTGGCGGGCTGTGGTGACCCAGGAAAAAGAGTGTTATCACTTTGATGAGGGGGGATACCTTCCATTGCAATATGCAGGCCTAGGGTAGCAGTAGCTTAAATGATTTTGTTTTCATGTTTATAGGCTGGTATGAGCCGTTCAAGTTAATATGGCAGCCCCTTGGCATTGGGGATCCCTTCTATCTAACTGTTCTCCTTTACTCAGGGTCCTTAGGTCCTCTCCAAAGCATGGGCAAGATGACTCACCAGCATGCCCACTGGGTCTGCTTTCCTGCCAGATAGAAGGGAAGAGAGGGAGCCATGGAGAGGAGGGCCAACCAGCCTCCTTCCTCAACAGCATACCCAAGAGTTGCACACGCTACTACTTCTCACCCACTGCTGGGCAAACCTACCTGCAAGGCAGGCTGGGAAATGTGCTAGCTTCTGGGGGTCCATGTGCCCAGCTGAAATCCAGAGCTTCCACCACCAAGGGAAGAGGGAAACACAATGGGCAGTCTCCACGGCACAAGTTTAAACACTAAAATAGCACAGACATGAAAAGCAACCATTTACTGAGCCCCCGGCAGGCACGTGCTTTCATTTGAACCTTAGGACCTCATGGCAGGCGGGAGTTTCGTCTCCTTTTCACAGAGGAGAACAGAGGGGTGGGGGGAGGCGGGGGCATTAAGTGACTCACACCGGATTGCAAACCTGAAACTGACAAGACAGGGTCCAAAGAGATGGCACCTGATGCCGGAGCCCAGGATTTACCCATCACGCCATACAGGAGGGACTTTCCAGGGAAGGAAGGACATGCGGGTTTCCCCCAGAGCCCTATTCCTTGCACTTCAAACAGGAGGGGTGGCTCATGGCTCATGAATATTTTTGGACTGATTGGATCTTCTCCTTTCTTTCTATTGGTGCCTTGACCCACCGGAGGGGTGGGACATCTACCCGTTCCGGCAGGAGGGTCTTCGCATTCCCGAGGGAATGTGCTGACAGGGTCTCCCTTCCCTAACTTATCCCTCCCAACCCCAGGCACTGGCCCTGCGTCTCTACTTTCCCTGCTGTGCATGCGTGTGCATACGTGCAGGCGCATGTGTGGAGGGCACACATTCCACCGTCTGATTTTTCAAGAGTGAGAACTCAGCTTGAAAGAATTCTTGCCGTGGTATCCTGGACCTCAAATTGTCTCTGCGCCTTCCCCTTCATAGAATACAGGCAACAAGAGGCTGAGGAGCCTGAGGGGGGCTGTGTCTCTCTGGCTTCCTCCGGGATAGGTCAGTAAGAGCCTGCATTTATCAGCCCCGTAGCACGGACTGGCCCTCTCCAGGTTCTGCATTTATGTCTCACGCGGTCCTATGCACTGGGGGCTCTTTTTAGTCCTGTTTTAGAGACAAGGAAACCGAGGCACAGAGAGGTTAAATAACTTGCTGAAGATCACACAGTGATCACACAGTGATGGAGCCATGAGCAGATCCCTGAGACTCTACACTGGAACTGCAACAGCTCACTGAGAGATAGTCAAATACTTTCCTGTGTACAGGGCCTTGTTGTAGCTCTGGTTTATTGTCATTTGCCTGATAAGGAGGCTGAGGCTCAGCGGGGCTAGCTCTGCTCCCCAGTGGACCAGTCTGCTGCTAGGCCTCTCCAGGGCTCCATGGGGTCTCCAGTTGGTGGAGGCTTGCAGAAGAATCTAATCCTGAGGTCCTTTTGGCTCTGAAGGCAGCTGTCTGGCTTGTCTGCCTCCTTTCCCTCCAGGGGAGCTCCCTGGCTCTCCTCGGGCTACCCACCCCCCGGCAGCCCTCTCTCCCTTCCAGCTGTTCCAGCTGTGCACGTGTAGGGCGGAGCGGTGGTAGATGGTGGGCGTTGAGTGAGGGAAGAAGGCTGTTTATTTACGGTGTGACAATTTTGATGTATTTGCTAGGGGGAAAAACACCCCAGCACCACACAATTAAAAGACTGGCGGTTGTGGGCGAAGCTGGTCTACAGCTGACTTAGAACCCAGTAGATTGGAGAAAAACAACAGCAACGGCTGCGGCTTCAGTCCCTCAGCCAGGCAAGTCCCCTGTAGCTCTTGGAGGCTGTTCTGGACAGGTCCCAGCCTGCCCAGGTGGGTGTCCTGACTAGGACCCTGTTTATGGGGGGTGGTGGGGACCTGTGGAGGGGCAGTTCTATGTGTTTACTGTCTTTCATGGTACAGTGGTCTTCCTGGGGCATCAGGGAACAGAAGGTCGCCATATTCTCTATGGACTACTCCGTCTTTTCTCTGCCATCCAAAAATGTGGCCATTATAGTCCTGTGTCTCCTCTCTCGCTTCCCTGCCTCCAGTTTTGCCAAATTCGATCTTCTCTCCACTCAGCTTTTATTCTCCTACCTGCCTGGATCCTAAATGTGTTAGCATGTCATTCAAAGCCCTTGTATCAGTCAGGTTTCTGCTGTGATAATGCTGTATAACAACCCCCCCCCCCCACACCAATCCCAGGGACTTATAATCACAAGCCCTTACTCATCTCAGTCCTGGGTCTACAGGTGGGCTGGGGCAGTTTTGCATCAAGCTGTAGGGTGGGTTCAGGTATGCAAAACATAGCTCCCATCCTGGGATCAGCAGATGCCCAAAGCACGCTCTTCCATGCAGATCCCAGAAGCGCAAGATGCCATGCTGAACCACATAAGCAAGTTTAAAGTCTCTGCTCACATCAAGCCCACTGAGACTTTATTGGTCAAGCCATGCAAATCATATAGTCAAGCCCACTGGGGGCAGGGAATATACTCCACCTCCTTTAACAGGAGGAGGCAAATCACATGGCAGAAGGAGCAGATATGTCTTTCTGTTACAAGGAGGAACTGAAGAATTGGGAATAATAACCCAATCTGTCACAGTCCTTTATAACTGTCTCGAAGTCACAGGCCTGGGATGGGTATCATCGGCATCACCTTGACCCCACCCCAGACCCACTGAGTTACAAATCTGGGAATGGGGCCTGGTAATTTGAGTTCTGCTTAGCCCTCCAAGTGATGTAGGCTGTAGTTGGAGAACCACTGCTGGACAACCAGGCTGACCCCCTCACCCCATTTTTTTTTTTTTTTAAATCCCTGAGTCCCCTAAGCTATGTCCCTCCCTGGAGCCTTTACCTTCACTCTTTGTTGGAATGCTCATTTCTCCTCCATCTGGCAAATTCCTGCTCATGTTTTAAGGCCTGAGCCAAATGTCTCCTCCTCTTGGAAGCCCTCCTCCACCCCGATGCCAGGCAGAATTAATTATTTCCTCCTCTGTGTTTCCACAGAACTCCTACAGATACACTCCATCCAGCCGGCCTCGGATTGTATGATGACTTTGCCTGTGGGACAGGGTGTCCCCCAGGGCCAGGACTCTGCCTTACTGGCTGTTTCATCCCCAGCACACTACATACACCAGGCACACAGTCAGCACCCATTTACTATTCAGAGATTCTGTTGTTGATTTTCAGGTACCTCTGCTGGGCGGAGGGGGTGCCTTGCTTCTGCCTCAGGAGCCCGGGCTTCCCAGAACGTTAGGTGGTGAGTGTGGAAGGGGGGTTATCGGTGAGAATGGTCAAAACAGCCCAGTCTGGGCTCTGCTCGGTCTCCAAGAGTCGAGCTGCAGGGAGGTCCTGGAAACCTGGGCATGGGCAGGAAGAAGATGAGGAGAGCATCTGGTGCCCAGATGTCCAGCAGCTGTCCTTGCTTATGGCAAATCTGGTAAAGGGTCACCCAAGGGACTCTGCAGGGCTAGAAAATCTCTGATTGTTTATCAGATGTTGGGAAAGCTGACCAACCTTCAGACTGGGGGATCTTGGCAGAACTACCACCTCCATCAGACTAGGAGCTCGTCTGAGGCAGGGCTATGTCTCCTCTGTCAGGCTGGCAGCTCCTGGGCAGTATGAGTTTTCTCTGCCCCATCAGACAAGGAGAACCCTTCTTCTCCAGTTGGGCTGTGTCCTTCCCATCACATGGAGGGCTCCTGGTTCAGGGACTGGGTCCCTCCACCAGACTTGGGCATCCCTGGGATGGGGAGGGGTGTGTCCTTTTTAGTCCTCTGCTCAGAGGTGGCAAAGAATTCTCAATTGATTTTCTATAACTGAGATCCTTGTAAGGCTCTGCTCCCTCAACACTCACTGCTCAGCTTTCAAACCCAATGCGTATCCAAATGAGCTTTCTCCTCCTTTCCTGAAAACACAGAGAGAATGAACAGTCAACCCAAGGAGGAGGAGATTTCGGTTGCCCTGTGGAGGAATGGGAGCTGGGGCACCGGGTCCTGGGAGGAAGGTAGATGCCAGGAAGCCCCCCACACCCCACCCCACTCTCTGATCTTTGCCTTCGGGCTGACAGGTACATTTCAAGGGAAATTGAATCTGTACCTCTCAGCTTCATTTGCGTTTAACGCATCTGGTTGGCAGTGGGCAGGAGGCTTTTGATGTCTGCTTCTCGTTGCCCAAGACTTTTTAAGCCTTTTTCCTTCAAAGCCAAGGAGACTTGTGTTTCTGCCAAGGAGTAAATAGACTTGCATACCCTCCAGTGCCTTAGTCTTTGGAGACCCAGCTCCCAACGTCCTGAGGGTTGGAGGCCCTACTTCACTCGCCCAGCCTGCCAACAGCTTGTGCGGGTCTTAGCTCAGGGAAAGCTTTCAGAAAACGGTCTTTGCTAGCATGGGATCAGGAGCCACCGTGGGAGATTTCAGGATTGAGCTCACCGAGCTCATCCTTCTAAGAACTGAGGGAAGGGCCTGCATTCCTGCCAGGGCTTCTTGGCAGGTGTTCAGCTTCCTGTGATTTCCCCAGTGTCCCCATCTCCCCCGCCTCTAAATTCATCCTTAAAATGGTGTTCTTGTTCGTAATATGGGCAATTGATGATTTCTCAATCTCATGGAAAGCATGAATACAGCCCCTTTAAAAAGCTTGGCTATTTTTATTGATCTGGAAGAATCTTCACGATTAACAGGCAGGCTTGCTGTGAGAGGCAGCTTAGGTGTGGCGGGCTTCCTTCTGGAATAAATTGGTGCCCCTCCCCCCGGTAGAAATTTTGCAAGAAACACAGGAAGACATCTAGGCCACCTTTGTCCAGTCCCACTGACTCTGCTTCCTGGCCCCCAGTCTGATCTCAGCCCTGTCTCTACTCCTCTGGAGATTCTGAAGGGAGGAGTCCCACTGTGGACGCTGCCCGGAGTTGAAGGCAGCTGTGGCCATTTCTCTGTTTGGAGCAGTGAGGAGCTTCACAGGAGGGGGAACTGTGGCCTCTTCCCCTGTTCACATGGTGGGCCTATGGACACTGGAATTGGGGGAGTCTTCTGATATCTGGATGGTTTTCCATACTTTACCAGGGACTGGGGCATCTCTGTGTCCTCGTTTCCACTCTCTGTGAACCCAAACATCTGCATGAGGTGTTGGCATGTGGCTCTCGGCGGGACTAGCCCAGCCTGGTGCTCCATGGTCTGGAAGGAGGTGGAATGTGAGCCTAATGAACAGTGGTCTTGGGCTTTCTGAGAATAGAGGAGGAGCCGCCCATATGGAAAATGGGGCTGTTGTGTTTGATTGTGGGAGCCTGAGCCTAGGGGAGGCTCCATCCTACATGGATAGGCCCAGTTCTTTACAGGGATGGAGGGGATAGTTGTCAGCCATACCGTAGTGTTGGAAGCAGGGACCGCTGGAGACGTTGGCCCCAGGAGCTGAGATTGGAGTAGATGGGATTAGTTCCCTTTTCATTGTTTTATGGTGACCGAAGTGGGCAAGGCAAGCAAGAGAAGGGGCTCCCGGAGGGCTGAGCCACAGAATGAGCGTGATCTACAGGACCTCTTAGATGTCAACTAGAAATTGAAAGAGCCTCAGCAGACCCCAGCTAAACTTCTGTGACCCAGGGGTGGGCACACAGCACGGTGGGGATGGAGTCGGGGAATGAGACTTGGGTCCCTTGACCTTCAGCCTGGTGTCTTAGCCCTGATCATTCCAGGTCAAACTTGAGAAAGAACTTCCTGCTTCTGTCAGTTGACACAAACACATGGGCATCTCAGAGTCAGCTGACAGAGAGCTCCAGGGAGCTAGGCAACCAAGGGCAGCCAGAGAGAGCTTCCCCTGGGAGGCAGGAAGGACGACCCTGACCCCTAGCTGCGTACAGCCCCCTGGCCTGAGCAGAAGTTTCCTGTGACTCGGAAGGGCAGCCTGTGGAAAGCAGGCCTCACTGTGGATGGAGCTGAGGTCACTGGAGGAGGGGGCACCTGGCACCAGCTTCCTGCTTAGAATAGACACAGACTCATTATCTAGCGAGTACCTATCATAATCCCAAAGATGCGCGGTTCCCCTCCGGTGCCTTCAATCACCACCCTGAATGCGAGCGGAAACTTAAAGCAGGCGTCAAACCCACGCAGATGGGAGCTGACAGCTCGGTCTCCAGCCTGCTCCCCGCTCCCCGCACCGAGACACCTGGCTTGTGAGGAGAGGATGCTTTGTCCTCACCAAGGCTGGTCCAGCCTGAGGAGGGGGAGGAGGGAGCCCCGCTGAGTTGGGGTGTGAGTCGGGGTCCCTGACATGGCAACTCTGATCCTGGTCAGGCTACGACAGGTCAGGGAGGCTCACACCCATCTCTCACTTAACACAGGGCTGCTGGAGATGACGAGCGGGATGCCTGGCACATAGCAAGCCCTTTATCACGGCAGCAGACCTACTATGTTCCTAGAGCTCCATCCTCCCAGATGCTGGGGCCTGTCACCCCCACATAAACCCTGAGGAATCAATACAGCTGGCCCAAGGCAACCATAATCCTGTCCTCCCCTCAAAGCCCAAGGACCCAGGCTTCTCAAAAGGCCTGTGGACAGAGGAGCTCCCACCCAGTGCAGGGGTGGGGCAGGGCCGGAGTGCCTTTGCCTCAGCAACCTGGGCTGGGAGGCTTGGCTAAACCCCTCCTCTTCTCTGCACCCCAACTGCTTCACCTACCAAATTCTAGGACAGTTGGCTGGGGTGGTCCTGCAGATGCAGATCCCCGGGCTCTTTGAGCCTTCCCTGGAGTCCCCGGAGTCCCAGAGGAGACAGGGTAGAGGAACACGGGCTCTCCATTACTCAGACTTCCTCTCAGGAAGGAGGGATCCAGGAAGTGGCCCCTTCCATGGGTCCAATCTGCTGGGCGACTGCCAGGAAGCCACACGCCCCCTCCTCACTGGTCTCCCCGTGGACACGGTCCGTGTGGCTGCTGGCACCTCCAACAAGGGATGTTTAACTCAGGGCTTCCACTCATGCAGCGCGATGTCACAGAAAGAATGTAAGCTGGGGTCCAGACAGACCTGGGTTCAAATTCTGATTCCCCTACTTCTAGACTGTGTGGCTTTAGACCTGTCCTTCTCCCGTCTGTGGCCATAAAGTGGGCACAGGAGCGCCTTCCTCCCAGGGCTATTTGAGGACCCAGGGAAGCTCTGGGCATGGACACTACTTGTTTCTCTTAATCCCCTCTTTCCCTGGGCACCTGGTCTCAGTTTGCAGGAGGGTGAAGCTGCCACCTGGGGGTCACGCGGTGCCTGTCTCCCCAGGACCTGCACCTTCCCTGCCTGCATCTCTTCTGTGACGCCCAGCCTGCTGCAGAAACCCCAGACACAGCGCCTTTCAGAAGCAAGGCCCAAAGGCCAGATTTGGTGAAAAAGTCATCTTTGAGGGATTTTTGCTTCCTTGTGAACATTTCTTTTTTTTCTTTTTTTAAAGATTTTATTTATTTGACACAGAGAGAGAGAGAGAGAGAGAGAGAGAGAGATCACAAGTAGGCAAAGAGACAGGCAGAGAGAGAGGAGGGAGCAGGCTCCCTGTTGAGCAGAGAGCCCTATGCGGGTCTCCATCCCAGGCCTGAGATCATGACCTGAGCCACCCAGGCGCCCATGTGAACATTTCTATTCAGGAACACAGAAGGAGGCACCGACCGGGAGCCAGGCTGACATGAAAGCTGGTGCTCTCGCTGCAGAGCTGTGCCAGGAGAGGATTCAGGGCCCCAGGGCTGTTCCAGGAGGCCTGGCTATCAGAGCTAGGTGCCCTCTCCCCTGCAGCTCCCCCCATCAGGGGAAGGGTGGCAAGGCGAGGAGGGACAACCACAGTTCAGTCAGGCTGCCCTGGGCGTAACTCCCAACTCAGTCACTGGAGAGCTGTGCAACCTGGGGAGATGAAGTAAACCTCTCTGAACTTTGGTGTCTTCTCCAGCAAGATGGGGACAACCACAGTTCTCTGAGCACATTGGAGTGCAGATTAAATGAGGCAAAAATCTGTGAATCTTCATAGTAGGTGCTTAATGGATACTTGTTTTTTTCCTCCTATTGAGACGTTTTTGTTGAAATTTGATGTAAGGCGATTTATTGATACTGAGGACCCAACAAGGAGTAAGATCTAATTGCTGTCTCTCTGGGTGCCACAGTCCAGTGGGAGGAGCCCTCCCTTCCCTCCCCTTCCCCCCTCTCCCCTTCCCCCCTCTCCCCTTCCCTCTGCTCCCTTCCAACCCCTCCCCTCCTTCCCTTCCTGCTTCACTCGGGGGCGGCAGGTGGGGACAAGGGGAGTCATTGGAAGCTCAGAAGGGCTCAAGCTGGCTGCTGTTGAAAAGGGGATGCTTGGGGGGCATCTGGGTGGCGCAGCTGGTTAAGCGTCTGGCTTGGGCTCAGGTCATGATCTCAGGGTCCTGGGACTGAGCCCTGTGTGGCTCATGTCCGGCTCTCTGCTTAGTGGAGAGTCTGATGCTTCCCTATCCCTGTCCCTCCCCCACTCCCTCTGCTCCTGTTCTCTCTCTGTCTCTCAAATAAATAAATAAAATAAAAATAAATAAATAAATAAATAAAGAAAAGGGAAGGGGATGCTCACAGACCCAGTGTATATAAGCTTGTGTTCTCTGTCTCCCTAATCCCCAGTGGAGTGAGGTCCCTTTCTAGGGTTGTGTTGCAAACCCTTTCTATTTTGAGCCCAGCTGAATATAGGTAAAATCCCGGGCCTGTGGGGGAACTGGAAATGGCTGATCTTTGCTCCCAGCGCTGAGTTTCGTCCCCTTCCTCCTGCCATTCAGAACCCTCACTTGATTTCCTCAACCAAACAGAGCTCAAGACCAGGTTGGAAGAAAAAAGATTTTTAAAAAAGAACAGGAGTTGGTCTGGCTCTTCAGCCGGCCCTAGGGTTGGGCTGGCGCTGGGGTTCTGTGTTGGTAGGGACCATGTTGTCCCTTGGAAAGGTAGGGAAGAGGGCCCGCTGGCGAACCCCAGGAGCCCACTGCTGCTGCTTGCCAATATACAACCTTGACTAAGTCACTCCTTGGCCCTCCCATTTCCTCATCTGCAAAATTCATCTGCAGAATTCCGGAAGGATGAGCTTGTAGGCTCCCAGCAGAAACCCTCGCCGCCCCCTTTTCCTATTCCCTGAAGTTCCAGGAGCCCCAGGCCTCTGAAGCAGGGAGGCTGGGGAAACCAGGGCGGCTCCTTCCTAGAGGTGGGACTGCAGTTCTCCAAGGTCCCTCCACATCCTGGCTCCTGACTGGGAGTCCGAGGTGTGACTGTAGCATGCCGCACCTGGAGCTTCTGGAACAAAGAGACGGGAGGGCCTATATCCTAGTGAGTGTCCCTCAAGAGCTGATGTTCTCGCGCCTTCTCCTAGGAGACACAGCACTTACTCCTGCCATGCTGTGTTTGCTCAGACTATCCGGGGGGGAGGGTCCCCTTTGGGAATGGCCATCAGAGCCCCTGGGAGACGTGGGGTGGGGAGACTCACAAAGGCATCGCTCCAGGCACCTGACTTGGCTAGTTCTTCAATCCCTAACCCTAACCCTGTGGGCTGCAGAGCCTGCCGGCAGCACCATGAGTCACAGGTCATGCAGTGGGAAGAGGATGGGGGTGCTTCCTTGACGTTCCCACTCTCTCTGGCCTCTGCCCCAAACATGGCCCTCCTGCTGCTCTCCTTACTTCTGCCCTCACCCTCTCCAGGTGTCCCCTGCTCCCCTGGGGTGAACTCCAGGACCTCAGAAGCTTGCCTGTGCATGTGTGATCCCTTCAACCTGTGCTCTCCGCATCGCCTGCCTCAGATCCCTACTCTAACCCGGCACCCCGCCTGCTGCTTTATGAACTCGAGTTTCGTTTTCATGCTTTCCTGGGTGCATTTGTGGATGTGGAAGCCTGCAAGGGCTTCCTGTCCCTGGCTGGGCCAGTTTCTTATTCAAACCAGAGCTCCGGCGTTAGTGACTCAGGACTGCCTCCACTCCCCCCGCCCCCAACCTTTCTGGTCCCCTCTTGCTTCCATCCAGCACAGGCCCCAGTGTGGGCTTCTCCTCTCTGTGGGCTTCCGTGGCCTGCCACCTCCGTGAGACCCACAAGTGAAGAATTATTATGTTTTTTTTTTTTTAAATCTCTGTATCCCCAGGGCCTCGAACAAAGCGTGGCAGAGTGTAAGGTACACAGATAACTGTGAATGCATCCATAGAGAGGGTGCGGGCTGTCTGGAGCCTACCAGTATAGGGAGGAATGAATAATAAACCAGCTTATTGAGTGTTTACTATGTGCCAGGCATTCTAATGACAACAGGTGACATATATTGTGAGGGTATACTGTGCAAGCAGGATGATATTTATTCCTCACAATAACCAACAGAAGTAGGTAGTTCCGAGATCCCTCTTTTATATAGATATGGAAACCGAGGCATGGGGATATGCCAACACTTTGTGACAGCTTACTCACCAACTGAGGCTGTGCGCTTCAGAGCCCGAACTCTGCCAGGCTCTGGGTCTACCCATCTCCAGCTACGGCACCAGTTGTGAGGCCTGGAAACGTCTCAAGGACCATCTGCCATGGTCTCTTTACGTAGTGGGAAACTGAGGCCAGGGCCAGGAGAGGCTGGCTGGGCCGCCCCACTCTTGCTGTCAGCTGTGTCTGTTGCCTGGTTGCCCTCCTGCATCCTTTTGGCTTCCTCTTCAGAAAGAGGAGATGGGGGTCCCCCTCATTGGACCATGCTCATTCTCAGCCGTTTCCAGACCGCTGTTTTTTGGACAGCGCCCCCCTGATGCGGCTTTGTTGCCATGGAGACCATGGTGGGTACAGGTGCATCTACACGATGGTGAAGGATACAGCTCCAGTTCCTTCCCTCTGAGAGCTGAGAGGTGCACGGATAGGTCCTGGGACATGCAAACTCGCCAGGCACATGCCAAAGGACCGGGTTAGGCTTCCGGTGTGGGCGGGTCTGGGCGTCGGGCGGAGACTGGAAGGGCTGGGAAGGGAGGGTACAGGACTCAGAGCCTGGTTCACTCGAGTGGAAAAATTTCCCCTCGAAATTCCTGCTTTAGAGTCCACAGCACCAGAACATCAGCATCTAACCCCCAGCCTCATCTTCCCAGAGCAAGGAAGAGAAAAGGATTTCATCTTCTTTGAAGGAGGGGTCACCTTTAATTTTCTTTTTTAACTTGAAAAATATATTAAAAATTCACACCCCAAGGAAAAAGTCACCCCCAGGGCCACTACATAAAATTACCCCAAAATAAATTAAAATAGACACTCCCCTCCCAAGCAAGACCTATCGCTCAGAGGTTAGAAACTAAGTTTGTGAAAACTACTAATTATTTCTATGCTTAGGCAGAGATACCCATCTCTCTCTAAATACATTCATATCTGTAAAAACACATTGTATCGAATTAGAATCATACTCTGCAAATTGGCTTACTTCTTGCTTTTTTAACTTCACAGTGTATCCTGGAGATTTTCCCTATCGGTAAGCATCGATCTATTTTATATTGGCGTGGAGGGGATTAAGAGTAGAGAAAGAGGAGGACTGAAGCAGGACAGTCCTGGCGGGGGCAGGGGGGGGCGGTCTCTGAAGGAGGTAGGGTGTGACTGATGAGCTGAGCGACAGAAAAATCGTGTTTGTTATAATTACAGTGTGCGAGGTATGGTCATCCCATCACGCCACTTCCTTCCCTCGCAACCCACACAGGAGACCTGATCCTCCCCTGCTTACAGATGCAGCAATGAGGCCCAAGTTCAGAACGATGGGATGCGGAGAGAAACCAGGTCTCGATTCTGATTCCCGGCTGGCAACCACCAAGCCTGTGGGATTCCCCCCACCCCAGCTAAGGCAAGCTGTGCAGCCTCTGGTGGGTGGGATCTTGGGGGGAGCCTCTTCCCCTTTCCGAAGACCCCTCTGTCCTTTCTCTTCCGGGAGTCAGAGCCAGGTGGAGCTCTGCGCTCCACAGAGCACTTTGGAATTCATAAAATGGTAATTTATTGAACAAGCCTTTGGAAAAGGGAAGTAATGAAAACCGCTATATAAATTACGAGGCCATTGGTGTTATATGGCTGGAGCTAATGCTGTTAGTCCCCAGAAGGGTGCAGGGAGCCTCCCCCGACTCCACCCTTCTTGGCCAAGCTGTCAGCCCCTGGGGAAGAGCCTCCAAGAACAACGGGCCGATGGGTCCCCGACACAGACGGGCCTACGCCTGGGCTCAGCTGGGGAAGCTCCTCCTTGCCACGGTGGCGAGAATCGTGATGGGACCCAGGGTGCTGCGTCGATGGACCAGGGCCCCGTGTGTTGGGGTACTCACCACAGCTGCACCTCCCCAGCCTGAAGATCCCCATTCTCTTCCCTGCAGACATTTTAATTCTGGCATCATGATGCCTCTCCCATGTAATGTGGCCCCCCTTTTGCTCCCTGAAAAGCTGTTAACTGGACTTCTCCTAGAAATCAGTGGCCTCTTAGAATTGAAGAAAGGTCACATTCTTGTTTCTCTTGTATGTTTATGGCCATTAGGATTTGCAGGCCTGGATGCCACCAGCCGGTCCTTCCCTCATAGGAAACTGGTTCCTGGGGTGGGGGGGGGAGAGCATGTGCCGTGTGACCCCAAGCATGAGGCCCTCAGTCTGGTGGGTCTGAAATTGAGGATTTTCTCCGGATGTGGGAGCTTTAGGGCTACAAAGGGGCAAGTCCCGCTGCTGTCTCTGGGCCCTGACTTCCTTCCCCCATCTGCTGGGGACGACTGCCATACGAAGGCATGACAGGTTTGTCAGAAACAAGCAGCCCCCCCCGCCATGCAGGGTCCCTCTGACGTGGCCACGAGGTCTTAACCTGAATGACCCGGATGGCAGTGTCTGTGAGGGGGAACCCGAGGCTTTGGGGGTGGCTTGTCCTCTTGTCTGGTGACCCATTTCCACGTGGCCCAGGGAGCTGGCCAGAGTCACCGCTTGGCGTTTGTGGGATTTTCCTTCTCACTGGGTTCTCCCCTCCAGGAAATAGAAAGATCGCATCTCAGAGATTTGAGTGACAGATAGAAGAAATGAGGCTCAGAGAAGTTAAAGACTTTCCACACAGCACATCCTTGCTAGGCCCAGAAGGGGAGGGATGTGGAGTCAGGCCACTTGTTCCCTGCGAATGTCCTGCTCTAGCTTTCCTGACTCGGTTACTTGAGAAGAAGCAGGGCTGGAGGTGAGGGGGGGTGGTGCTTGAGAAGGCCTGGGGCCTGGCTGCTCTCTGTTAATGGCCCTCCAGGTTGAAAGGGAGCTGGGATTTAGGTCTTATTCCAGGCTTTCGCTGTGTGATCTTGGGCTGCTTGCATACCCTGTCTGGGCCTCAGTTTTCCCACCTCTAAAATAGGGAATTTGGGCAAATAAAGTAGTTTCTAAACCCATTTGCAAACTGGAGCCACTAAAGCAGGTTGTTAAAATGCGATTCCCTGGGCCCCACCCTTGGCCAAGTACCCCGGGGGAGAGGGCTCAGGAACCTCTGAATTTAACCAGCTTCCCAGGTGACTGGATGCAGTTAATGTCTGAGCTGATATTTGGACACTGTGGGCTGGATGACCAGGAGGTGGGTGGGAGAAGCCAGACTGTGTGAGCCTGGTTGGAGTGGGGTTTGAGGAGGTATTATAGGGGAACATGGGAAGTGCAGGGCTGGGCTTCAGAACAGCTGACATTTTTGTCTCTTGGTTGTGTGACCTTGAACAAGTTACCTAACCTCTCTGAGCTGTTGTTTCCTCATCTATAAAAAGTGGAGTAATAATAATAATTCCCTGGAAGGGCAGGAGAGAGGATTAAATTCTATGATCGATGGGGGTAAAATTCCTATTTACGGACCACACATCTCCCATGTCAGCCCCTCCCAGTTTGACCTACCCCCCCTCCTGTGGTCCTGACTGAGTCTGGCTCATAGCTCTGTCCCCTGGAATCTGGGGGACCAGAGGGTGAGCCACAGGGCCAAGGAGAGCAGGGGAGGGGCTTGGCAGAGAAGGAGAAGGAGAGGAACAGCAGAGAGAGAAGGGAGGGAGTGGGAAAAGGCGGAGGGTCCTCTGGGGACTGAAATATGGCTCCTTCATTCCGGAATGTGCTTCTTAATCAACTTAATGGGCCTCTGACTGAGCAGGGGCCTCGGAAGCTAGGAAAGATGGGGATGGCAGCCCAGGCCGCCCACTCCAGGGCTTCAGAGAAGGGTTCTGCTGTGGGGGGGGGAGGGAGCCTGGGATCTGGGCTGGCTTTTGAGACCTTCATCATTTTCCCTGCTGACCCTTGCCCTAGCCCTGGCCTGGCTCCTCCTGGATTTGGTGGGAACTGGGAGCCCCGACCCTGGCCTTTAGATTTCCAACTTCTGACTTAGCTTAGCAGCATCATGAATTCAGGGTGTGCTGGAGGGAAGGTGGAGAAGCCCACCTTCTCCACGGTCATGGGATGGGTCAGCGGTCATGGCCATGGCTGGGGCACCCACGGGTGGCTCTTTCAGATGCCATCCATCAGGAGAGCTCCAGAAATGTCCTTCAAGCCGCGGCAGTGACTCTCAGCCTGAGTCACTGGTGGTGCCAGCTTCTCGAGCAGGACGCCTTGTGGGTGCCCGAGCAGGGACGCGATGGTGGGAAGGGGGGCCACAGCCATTTCTCTCCATCTCCTCTCCTTTCTCTGCCCCTCAAACTACTGCCCATGGGAAAGAGTTGGGATCTCCCCCGCCTGGCCAACCATTCTAGCAAGGTAGCTGCTTTCTGATGGCTCCGGTCTGGGCCTTGAGCTTCCTGACCTTAAACTGCGGATCCCGATGCCACCCTCCCAGCAGCGAGGGAGAAGCGTGATAAGTGAGTGCAGCGCTTGAGCACCTCGGTGAGATTTGTTCCGCCACTCGGGGCCTTCTGCCTACGTGGGAGGCGTCTCAGATCTGGCCAGGTGGCGGGACAGGGCGCCAGGGCAGCAGGGGCAGGACGGTGTGGAAGGGGAGGGGTGGAAGCGGGAAGACGGAGCTTTCCCCGGGTGGCTGGGCAGTGCCCTTCCCGCGTGTAGAACTGAGGAAAGCGTGTCTTCCATGTGCTGCGTGTGTGATGGCCAGCAGCCCGTGGGCAGGCTGGGATCTTGTGCTGCCTGACCTTGTCACAGCTCGAAGGGCGCCACGGCCATCCCTTTGGGGGTACAAAGGCCGAGGGGGCCAGAGGACGAGGGGCAGGGTCAGAGCAAAACCCTAAATCTCAGGCTCCTGGTCCTGGGTGCATTTTTTACCCCATAATGATGATGGCAATGATGGGGATGATGACGGTGATAAAACGGTAGTACCAGCATCTGCTTCCCAAGGGTTTTACTAAGAATTGTACCCACGGTCACTCATTCAATCCTCACACCAACCCTGTGGGGTCGGTGTTATGCTTTACGCCCATTTGACTTCTGGGGGCACCGAAAAACGGACAGGTTAAGTGATTTCCCCGAGGCCGCAGAGCTGAATGCGGTGAGAGCTGTGATCCACATCCACAGGTCACATGGCCCACTGCGGCCTGTAATGCAGTTTCACCGTGAAGTGCACAGATGTCCCTCCTTGCCCTGGCCCCCCCACCTCCTGGCCTCTCGCTGCCCCAGCACAGACCTGGGGACCTGGTTGGGGGTAGGCGGGTGGGAGAGGCAGGGTCCTGATGACTGAGACTCCTTCCTGGAGATGATTAAGTTGATTGCCTTGAGAACATTTTTTGTCTCCCTGGTGTCAAGCCCAGAACAGCCAGGGAGACAATGGCTGCAGGAATCACATTTGTTAATCTTGCATTCGTTAATTTATTTTATTTTCCATCCTTAGAATTAGGACGAGCCTCTTGAACTCAATATGCAAATGTATGCAAAGCAAGATGAACAGACATCTTTAAAACCTTGGCACTTTGTTTCCCCTCCTTTCCATTAATGGAATTGCAGACCTCCCCAGGCAGTGGGTGGAGGGGTGGTGGCAGTGGGTGGGCCTGGGGGAGGGGGTCTTTTGTCATGTTTCAGGGCAAGTTTCTGTCCGTGAACTCATCTGACCCTGGGACGCTCTGCCGTGGGTCCACATTTTACCTGGGAGGCCAATGAAGGTCAAAGCAGTGAAGTTACATATGCTCGAGGTCACGTAAGAAGGAAGGAGCGGAGCTCAGGTCCGGGGTTTTGGACTCCAAACCCCATGCTCTTTGCTCTGCACACACCCCCCTTCTTCTGCCCACGGCCCCAGCACTAACTTCTTTTCTAGCCCTCCTGCAAGGGGGGACATGCAGCTCAATGGCCTTGCTAGGGCCCAGCTGGGCCTGTGGTCCTTGAAATGTGGCATGCAGGGAGGGACTTTTGAGGCCTGTATCCCCACCACAGTCCCCAGTACCTTCTCCCCTGCAGCCCTTCCTGCAGTTGGCCTTGGCCCCTTGGCCAGGAGGTGGAAAGAGGCTCTGACTGCTGCCCTGCCCTCCTCCTGCCCTCCCCACGGGGCCCAGTGGAGCGGGTTATTGCTTGCCAGGTGTTTAGCAATCTCTCGGATCAGAGGCCTTGGCCTAATTGCTAGAAAAGCCTCCCTCGGCTCCCCAGGAAGCAAAAGCTGACAGATTTCCCAGCAGCCGTCATGTTGCTGGAGGGAAGATGGAGAGAGAGGGAGGAAGACAGAGAGAATCAGAGAGGGGCACAGAGAGAGGTGAGTATCAGGACTTGCATGTCTCCAGAAAGGGGGACCCTTTCTCCCTTCTCACCTCTCCCCCTCGCTGTTTGTCCCCTCCCCTCTCTCCCTTAATCTACCTGGAACCCAACTGCAAAGCTAACATCCTGAAGGATGAGGACAGGGCCACAGAAGGACCTGGGGACTGTGTGGGGCAGTGAGCTGGGTGGGATGGATGGGGAGGAGGGAGCAGGCCCCTGAGAAGAGGCAGAGAGCATCAGCGAGTCTGGAGGAGCCTATGTAGGCAGAGCAATGGTTCTGCATTCTTTAGACCAAGCCCCACAGTGGGTTTGTGTCGACTCTACACGCTGAGCAGGGAATATTATCTGACCCTACTATTATCTGCCCTACTTCCCTGCTCAGATGGCTCCACCCTTGCCCAAAGCCCTTCCCTTCCTTAGACCCAGGAATGAGGAGTTCGGAGGCCCAAGGGAGAGGTCATGCAGACAGACCAGCGCCACCTCCCCGGGCATCTTGCTCCTGGTTCCTGCACCCATGGAGCATGTTCTAGGCATCAGCCTGTTGCTCGGGGAACTATGCCCAGACCCAAAGTGAGGCTGCAGGCTGGTGTCAAGGGAGAGGTGCCCACCATCTGTTCTGCAAAGAAACAGATACCACCAGCTCAGCCAAGTCAAACAGCCTGGATGAAAACAGGTTCTCCCGGAATCCCAATACCAACAGCCAGCGTCTCAGTGAACGACCCAGGGTCCGAGGCCGAGGGAACAGCAACAGCCCTGCCCCGGGGTATCAGCGAGCCGGACCTCTCCACAGCAGGTGGGCACCAGGCCACCCAGCCCCATGACGCTTCCCCACCCCCCATCCCCTTCCCTTCATTGAATTATTCTCCAGTGTCAGGTTTTACTGGGAAAGAATGAGAGGGAGTTTGAAAAATAAATAAACGTTTAAAAAAACAAATCAATAAATAAGAGAGCAGGCCACTCTTTTCCCCTTTAATTTTTTAAAGGAAAAATTAATTTTCCCTTCGCCTAAGTACCTGTCACCTTAAATTAATGTCTCTGAGAGCGAAAATGACGGAGAAGTTGGGTCATTAGGCAAATTTTAATTAGAGGCTCAGATGTCCTTTACTAATAAGATGCTACATATATTTCCTTCTGTTCTTGCCTCCCAACAGCCAGGACATCTCTGTAATGCAACCAAGGCCCCTGGGGGGTCAAGAAGTTGGGGCCTTGGGGAGATGGGTGTGGGGCAAGGGAGGGGAATGTTGGGGGCTTTTTCCATGCAGGGGAGGGAAGGGCAGGGGAGGGGATTGTGAGGAGAGGGGGTCCACTCTAGGGCCCAAATCAGCTTCCCTTTTCCTAATGTATGTTGTGTGTGCTGTGTGTGTGTGTGTGTGTGCACAAAGAGACAGTGTATCAGAGATAGCAGAGTGCTCAAGAGGTTGGGTTCAGAAGCCAGACTAGTCCAGATTGACATTTAAGCTCTAATTATATGTCCTCGAATGGCTACTTAACTTTTCTGTGCCTCAGTTTCTTTACCTGAAAAGTGAGGTTGAAATCGTTCAAATTGACTTAAAAAACCCTTTGAACAGGTCCTGGTGGGGGTAACCCTTGATGTTGGCCACACCCAGGTGCTAGGGAGAAGGGGTGAGGGCACACGTGTGTGTACTTTTGTGTGTGTGTGTAACATTTCAAAAGAGACAGCACTGATTTTGGACTCAAGGGCCTGACTTTGAATAGGACATCTGCTACTTCTAGTCTGGGTGATGTTGGTAGGTCACCTTCCTTCTCTGGTCCTTTTTAGGTTTGCCATCTGCCAAGAAGCCAAGAGATGAGACCTGGGACTCTGACCGTCCCTCTGTGGGTAGGACATGTGAGATGAGACACGTGACAAATGCTGGGAAGCAGCGCCGTGGATCAAGAGGCGTGTCTGCTCACACTGGCCCTTGAGGGAGCCCCGATCAGCACGCAGGGCAGGATGCCTGGCCTGCCTCCAAGCAGGTGTGTAGGAGTGTCTGTCTGTGCATGTCCTCAGGGACAGGCTCTTTGAAAGTTTCCCTCTTCATCCCTCAAGGACTCCTCTGTGCTCTTCCTGATCAAGTCCATCTCTGGCTCTGAAAATGGGCATCATTTCACCCAGGCCCACACCAGCCACGGTGCGGCCATAGAGCCCGGCAGCCCCTCTAGGGTGTGGTGGTGGTCAGACACAACCACGTATGCAGAAATTTAGCACATCCTACACTTCTCTGTCCAGATCTAACATTCTCAGGCTTGGGGCTGGAACATGATTCAGCAGGAGCTTCTCTTATCTTGTTGTGGGAACTGAGCCCCAAGGGACACCCTAGACTCCTCTGGCGATGGGATTGTCCATTTCTGGGCCTCCGTTTCCTCTGGAAGCCATTTAGCATGGGGCAGGAGGACACTGGCTATGAGCGTCACTCTGGATATTCTTGGATATTCTTGCTCCCCCTGGCCATGTTTGGGGAGAAAATGGAGAGTGGAAAAGTGCACAGGCTCTGTGGATATTAAGCACCTACCATGTGCTGGGCTGACCTTTTTATTCCTTTAACCAGCCTAGAGAGACTGTCATTACCACCTTTCATAGAGGGAAACACTGAGGCTGGGTAATTTTCGTAGGTCCCTCTGCTTTTAGTTCTTTCCTTTGTAGATAAGCATGGAGGCTAGTGGCAGGGCCCTGGGAGGGTCAGAATGTTCCACAGCCTCTGTGGATGGCAGGTGGTAGTGTTCTGAGCAGCTGTGTGCCTTCAGATGAGGCTCTGCCCCTCTCTGGGCCTCCAACTCCCTCTGGTGCTGAGAATCAAATGAGCTCGGGCAACATCTCCTGAGACCAGGTCTGGAGGACTCCTTGGAGAAAAGCAGTAATGCAGGGCTGAGGGGCTGATGTAGGGTTGGTGGAGCTGAGTTGAGGCTCATTGGCCCTAAGTTCATCTTTGGGGCATGAGGTACAAGCGAAGGGCAGAGCCATTGCTGGACCATTACTCACCAAGGCAACACCTCGCTGCTGCTGGCTCCCTGGACCCAGCTTCCTGCAGAAAGGAGGGAAATTGCACTCATTTTCCAGGAACAAAGAGGCCAGCTCACTGACCCTGTCAGTTTCCTCCCACATTTACTCTGTTCCCTACCTCTGCTTGGTTGTATAAGGACTTCTTCTTCCTCTCAGAGATGGGTGGAAAGACACCCCCCCCCAAAAAAAAAAAAACAAGCAGTAGGGCAAAGAGCTCAGAAGTGGGGCAGAGACCTCGAAGTCCTGTTCATCAATCCCTCCTTCCCCAGCTCACTCTGGTGGGGAGGGAGTCAGGGGCACTTAGGTAGTAGCAGGAAAAGTAAGGGTAGAGGCCCTCTAGGGAGAGCAAATTTGCTGATGGGGTTGAGAGGGAGCTGGAGGTAGACTGCAGGTACAGAGGAAGTCCAGACTAGGAAGAGAGAATTTGCTTTTTTGATCATTTGCTGTGTACGAAGCTCTTCTGCTTGTGCTATCTCATTAAATCCCCACAGTACCCACCATTGGCCCATTTTAAATACTGAAACAGACTCAGAGAGGTTAAGTGATTTGCCTAAGAACACAAAGCATCTCAGGTGGCAGGCTAAGGATTGGAACAGCAGCCCTATCTGACTCCAGAGCCTTCTCCATTCTCCCATGATGCCTCTGCCCTGCCCAGAAGGTGGGAGTTCTGACAAGGAAAGAACGTTACCTTACTATGCAAATCTCTCTGAGCCTATGTTTACCAATTATGTAAAATGAGATTAGACTAAATGATTTCTAATGTCTCTTTTAGTGCTGTCTTTCTGTGCTTAAGAGGGGAGAGTTTTGGGGCTCCCCAAACCCAGAGTCGAGAACCACGAATAGCTTGGAGGGACATTAGGGCATCAGGACTGTGGTGAGTGAATTAGAATGAGGTCTTTTTGACTCTCAGGACTTCATCATTACCACCTTCAGACACAGAGTACATTGTCTACTCATTCTAGCTCTGCAGACATATGCCTACCCTAGGAAGGGAGGAAAGAGACAGCCCCATCTCTGGGATCCAGCAGGTGAGGAAACACGCCAGTACTTTCTCTGTGACACAAGAAACCCTTGTCTCCAAGCCACAGACCCCAATTAACAGCTTAGCACCAAAGTTCCCAAGATGCTTTCCTGTCTTTGGATACACTGAATAATGGAGATGTTTCTGGGGCTGGGAAGAGAAGGATGGGAGGTAGGATGTGAACCTGTAAAAATGTAGAAAGAGAGATTTCAGACTCCTGGGTGTTACACTTCCTTCACACTTTTAGGAAGGTGTCTGGCTCCTGAAAGGACTCCTGACCCAAGTATAATTTTCTTGTAATTAAACCCCTTCCTTTGAGCTCACACTATCATCGTAAGTATTGAGGAGTGAGAGAAAGAGGCAGGGTTCTGCCTCCTGGGGGAGACCAGCCGTTGTCCTGTGGGAATGTGAATCCAGTGAGGGTGACATAGCTCCCAATGAGGAGGAGCGTCCAACCCAACAAGCTATCATGGCTGCCTCCCTTGGGGCATTCTTGGGTTGGTGGAGAAGATAGAATCCTTGTCTAGTGGGGGTAATAGGGGGCTGGACTGAAGGAGTTAAAGGGACTGAAGGCAGAAAATATAAAGTTCAAATGCAAAAAGATGATATAACCGAGGAAGAGCATTCAACTCGATGCTGGAGGGAAGAGGGAGAGAGGTAAGTCACCCTCAGGGAGCCCAGGGGTAAAGTCGAAGGGTGTGTGTGTGTGTGTGTATGTGTGTGTGTGTGTGTGTGTGTGTGTGTGTGTATGCGCACACACGCAGTCACATACCCAGGGCAGGAACTCCTTTGTTTGACAGAGACTGTAACAAGGAAACTTCAAGAAAAGGATTCTCTTGTCTTGTTCCTCATCATCTGGGGCAGAAAAGCTCAAATTGGAAACACGTATAAATATCATGCTTCCCTCTACCAAGTTGAAGTTGTTAGATTTTGTACTCTTTGTTGAGTTATGAGAAAAATGTCTGGAAGTCTCAAGAGCATACTTGGTCATTGTGTGACTTTAGAAGGCGTCTTTCCCCATTCTGGGCCTTAGTCGGGTTGACGGTATTTAGAAAGTCTCTCAGATCTTTTCTAGTCCCCGACATTCTTGTTTTTATTTTTGTTTTGTTTTTCCCCTTGTAAGCCTTCTCAACCAGCTTCCTGAAGGGGGCAGGATCTGTCCCTGGTTCTGAAGACCATGGGGCCAATGAGAATCTCCCATCTGGCCCAATCACAGTCATGATTGAAGTAATCTGAAGTTCAAGTGGCCTTTGACTTCTTGCATTTCTGCGGCGGTGTTCAAAGTCTTGTTGCATATCTGAGATGAGTGAAGCAAAGAAGAGAGGACAGAAGAGAACCTGTCATTCACTAAGTCCTCAGGAGAATCCTGTGAGGAGGGATTGTTATTATCAGACTAGTTTTACTGATGTGAAAGCAGAAGTCCAGACAAATTAAATATTTGGTCCAAACTGACCAGTTAGCAAGTGGTAGATCTTAGTTTCCAGTACAGAACCCATACTTCTTCCACTGCAAAATGAATGGCTGACTAGGTGTAAGAACAGAATGGGTCTACAAGAACCTCTTAGTGAGTCCTTTCAGATTTCCCATCTCTTTCTACCTGCACCCCTGTCTTGGTTGTGACAGGCAAAATACCAGATTTCTTCTCAGAGTCAGTCCATCCTTCTCCCTTCTCTGAAGAGTGAAGCTGGGCGGGGCTTCTCTCTCTTTATCCTTGCCCTCCAGATCTCAAATATGCCTCTTGGGAGAGTTTTTGTCACACTAAGTGGCTTTGCAAGATTGGAAATGTTCAAACAGCCCACTCTTCTCCACAAGGGTCATTTGGTGGCTCCCTAGAATACTAAATCTGCAGGTGGGGAGACATCCTGCTGGGACACACTCTACTCACCCAGTATCTCCTGCTGATGCCGTTCTTTCTCCACTTCTCACCTCTACATTGTGTACAGGGAATTTGTGAGTAGTAACTGTGTTAAGGGAGAAGAGCCCCCTCGAATGCCCAAAGGAAAACACTTTCCTGTAAATGTTGGAAATGTGATGGATTTGTCAACATAACTAGAAACCAATTGCATCAGTTGTGAAACACAAATCAGGATTCTGTTTATTCTGCTTCAGTGTAAAAATTCTGTTTATTCTGCTTCCGTGTAAAAATTGCTAAAATGTCATCAAGAAAGGAAGTAAAAGCAAAGGAAGCAGGATGAGAGTCACCAGAATCCTGGGTTTAGAAAACAATCAGGATAAAGTTTATTAGCATGAGTCAGCACCTTGGACAGAGACAGAAGCTTGTTACCTGCCCTCCCCCTTTCTCTCTTTTTAACGATGCTGTGCCTATGGCTAGGGTCAGGTCCTCCAACTGGCAGGCCTCCTTTTCCTGACCCTTGCCTTCCCTTTGCCCTAGCTTTAGCATCTCCTGGGGGCTGTGAACAGCTGGCACTGTCCTGGCACACTTACAGGATGAACTTGCTACTTTTCAAAGCTCAGGCCTCCGACACGGAGGGCATCTGGGCTGCTCAGGCCTCCTCCCCACAGGGTAGGTGACCTTCTTCTTTGATGAAGGAGCAGGTGGGTCGGTTTGGCTCTAGTGAGGATTTTTTGCTGTGACAGGTGGCCTAGAGCGATTGGACAGGAACCCTCTCCCTTCCCCCACATCCAGGAGACTCTGGCTACAGGGAAGAAGGAGAAAAATTAAAACTACAGTTTATTATAAAATTAGGGCCATAAAACCACAGGCTATAGCAATGTAACAGCCACAACCATAAATATGGAGCTCATCCGATCATCGAATAGGTGATTTTACACATTAAGCAGAAACACTCATGTACAGGTAACAGAGAGCAACTGTCGTGTTTCTCTTTGTGGCAATTACTGCCCCTTTATGGAGTTCTTGTGACTGCTTATTGTTGAATGGATGGAGGTCTGGGATGGGGTAGGTCAGTGTATATAAAACTGTAGCCAGCCTCCAAGGAGCATGGGCCCAGTGTCCAGGTCAGATGGGTAATGATAACGTTGGGATGTAGGAAGCAGGATGTTGTTTGCTTGTTGTTCTTTTTCTAATCAACATTTTCATTAAGTTTTGCTCTGTGGTATGCAGTGTAACCCTATCTTTCATCTTCCAATGAAATCTTCAGTAATACTGGCTTCACTTGCTAAGACTTTATGATGGATTTGGATCAGCTTTGGGGGCTTGGCCCTCCTTAAGGGTGGGTGCAGGTTGCCAACCTGGAGCTCTCAAACTGGTTTCCAACTCTAGGTAATTTAAAAATGGTTCAGCATAGAGCAGAAGCAGAAAGAGCTTTTGTCTTGAAACACCATGAATAATGAAAGTCCTGTTGTGTTTCGTGAGCTATCATCAAATGTGATACTGGTCCATAAGACTGGAGCATTTTGGTGGCAGGTTATTTTCCCTCCTAGTCCTTCTGTTTTTCCTGGCTCCAGCCTCATCAGTAGAGTACCTCTCTCTCTGCTAACTCCAAGGACAATGCCAGCCCAGGCTCTTCCAATTGCCCAGATTCCAGCTTGCCACATGGAAATAGAATGTTTTGAAGTATTCCTTGGGTTTTTCTCCCCCCACCAACCCAATTTTTATTCAGTGAGTCATGGCCACTGTCAACATTGAGAACTCAGCTCTGGGGCTGGTTTTTGAGCTTAGGCTCCTCTCTTCCCATCTGATAAGGGTTTCTGTGACCTCCCCTGATCTGTCAGGTTCACAAGACAAAGGTGGATTTGTAGAGTAGGGTTTTTTTCCCCCCTCCCTGAGTTCTAGAAAAGTCTTAGAGGCACAGTTGGCCATTATCCAGAAATGTCTCTAACAACGAGTGATTCATTCTAATCTCTAAATTCAACAAACATGCTTTCAACAAAATTTGATGAGCACCTATGGTATGCCAGGCTCTGGACACAGGGGTGTAAAGTGAATTAGACACAATCCCTTCCCTCAAAGCATTCCCAATCTGATGGGTGGGGGAGTTGTGAAAGTAATAAATAAGTGATAACGTAATAGGGGATGTTATAAAAATAAGACTATGTAATAGGGGTTGTATAACAGTAAGACTATTGCCATGTCATTTTCTGGGGGCTAACTAATACATTACCTGTGGCTAAAATACTTTAAGAACTGGGATGTGCTTAACTCCCACAAAGGGACCTAGAAGAGGTGAGTAGTGCATATTAAGACCTCTTTTGTGAAGGGAGAATGTCTGTGATTCCTTGTCGGAGGGTCATATCCAAGCCCCTACTTATGTCCCAGCTGGAAGAGCCCACCTCATCTTTTCCATCCCTTCTCCATCTTGGGATCCCTTCTGATCCCAAGGTTAATTCCTTTCTGCCATTGCATTCATTACCCCTGCCCCCAACTTCCAAGCCCCTTCTGAGAAGTGAGTACCTCTGGGTCCAGTGTTCCCTTACCCACAGATAACATGTGATAGAGGACTGACTACATTTTTATTTGTAACTCAGCTCTATCTGTGGCTTCCTTCCATGCCCAGTTAGTTGAGATTTAGCCATTTATATAAGCAGCAGAACTATCCTGGGGAAAGGACTGAGGGTCACTTGCTGGGGGACTCTAGGCCATCTTTCTGAAGGAGGGGTAGCATGAGATATGGGACTTTGAAAGATGTAGAGATATATAATTAGCTTGGTTTCATATCTGTGAATGTTGTAGGATGTGGAGGTTGGTGTGGGACAGGTAGCTGACTTACCCTCTTCCACCTCCCTTGTGTGTATTCTGGGGAGGACCCTGACCAGGCTTATGCCACAGAAAACCCTGAGCATCCTTCCCCTGTCAGATGGCAACCCAATATTCTCCTCACCTCCTCTCTCCTGCAACAGTTATTTCAGTGATCTATACTGCCAGGAATAATCTTAATATGGCTGCAGAACTTTGTAGTTGATGAGTCTTTCCACTTGGGTGTAAGCAGAGCCCTATAGTATGGATAAGTTGGGAAAGAACTGTCAGTTTCATTTTACAGACAAGATGCTAGAGCCTCAGAAAGATTGCCTCAGGTCAAGAGCTGGGACCAGAACTCAGGTCCCCTGACACCAAGGAAGGACCTTGTTGTTCTACTAGACCGGAAGCTCTACCTCATCTTAACCTGAATACCTATTGCTGAACATGACTCTCACTTCTTCATTCTTGGACTTGGAAAGCTTCCACAAGGGGAATCCCCACATAATTTAAAATCTCTGGGTTTAACCCATATCCCCGGAATAGTCGTGATAGCTGGCACTTACTAGATGCCATTTGTGGGCATTGTTCTAGGTTCTTCACATGTATTAACTCATACAGTCACTCAACTCTATGAGGTCAGTCCTATTATTATCCCTAATTGACAAATGGTAAAATCGAAATACAGGGACCTTAACCAACTTACTCTAAGTGGCAAATGGCAGACCGAGCAGCCTGCTCCAAAGTCTAAACCGTTAACCGCTATACCACATTGTCTCTGGAGGCCACATGTGTTCAAGCCCTTGTTCTGCATTTACTTGCAGTGTGACTTTGGATGAGTCGCTTAACCCCTCTGGGACTGAGCTTCATTCATTGACAGATAACAACAATACCTCACATTCATGTGGTACTGTGTAGTTTACAAAGTGCTTTGTCAGGCACCATCTCATTTGATCCTCACAGATGCCAGCGAAGATGACAATCTTGACTTTCCCCACGAGAAAGCCCAAGGCTAACTAGTATGCTCTGACGTAAGTCCTAGAACCCAAGCCTTGGTGGTTTCCTTGATGTGGATTATGTGTGTCTTGGACTAAATGCTGTCCAAGGGTCCTTCCAGCTCTTGTCTTCTCTGTGCTGGGAAAATAAGAATCTGAGGTGGTCTCAGTCAATTTGGGGTGCTACAATAAATTACCATAGATCAGGATGACATAAACAACAAAAACTTATTTCTTGCCATTTTGGAGTCTGGATGTCTGACATCAAATTGCCAGTATGGTTGGGTTCTGGTAAAAGCTCCCTTGTGGGTTGTAGACTACCCACTTCTTATGATCTCACATAGTAGAGAGAGTGTGAGAGAGATCTCTACCAACTCCTTTGTAGGAGAACTAATCTCATTCATGAGTGTTCCACCTTCATGACTTAATTACATCCCAAAGGCCCCCACTTCCTAATACTGTCACACTCAAGGCTAGGATTTCAACATATGAATTTAGGGTGGACACAGACATTCAGGCTATAATAGGGGTTAATAGTGAGCTCTTAGCTTGCGGCCAGCCCAAGCTAGTGGTACGGATAGCAGATCCTTTGTACACAGCATGCAGACATCTGAAGCTGTCCTTTGTAATCCCCCACCAACCACAAGGCTTAATGGGAGCCTCCCACAGACCATCCTCCCAGTAGAAGCTGGCATTAGAGAACAGCCGTGAAACCACCTCTTGACCTTCTCTTCCTCAGTCTGAGAAGCCTCCTCTCCCTTGCCCTTTCATTTTTTTTCAGATATCAACCCTGGGGATGACCAGGAAGCATCTCTGAGCTGAGGCTTTGTCCCCAGAGAGGCAAAGGGAAAAAGGGCAAAAATATAAAATGAAGATTGTACAGAAGAATTACCCTGTGTGTTTCTCCCATCTCCCTCATCTCCCCGTGTAAATTACCCTATTATTCTGCTCCCTTAGGACGCCTGATCGTCCTTATTTCTTCTTTTGAGCTAAAGTCATTCATGCAGTAAATTAGTTCTTTGCTTCGAAACAGCTCTGATTGTGGCAGTTGCCACCACCAGTAGCAGCACCACATCCCCCGGACAGTTTCCAAAAACAAAAAACAAAAAACAAAAAAAAAAGGAGAAAAGAAATTAAAAAAAAAAAAAAAACCCTCAACAACTCTCCCTTCCTCCCACTCTATTCACATGTATGGAAAGACATGGGGTGCCTATTTCCTGGGAAATGTTTTCTTCGAAAGGCAAGTAGGTGTTGAGAGGGAGTCCAGATGGAATCTTAACTAAGAAACAACTCAAGTTGGACATGGCCTGAAAACTTCCACTCTCCTGTCTCCCTTTAAAAAAACAAACCTTGGGGGCGCCTGGGTGGCTCAGTGGGTTAAAGCCTCTGCCTTCGGCTCAGGTCATGATTCCAGGGTCCTGGGATCGAGCCCCACATTGGGCTCTCAGCTCCGCAGGGAGCCTGCTTCCTCCTCTCTCTCTGCTTGCCTCTCTGCCTACTTGTGATCTCTGTCTGTCAAATAAATAAATAAAAATGTTTAAAAAAACAAACCTTGGTTTTCCTTGGGTTGCTGGGGAAGCAGAATTATAACATAGAGGTTAAGGACCCAGTGTTGGTGTCAGACACTCCTGGACTGAGTCCTGGATTCTGCCACTTTTTAGCTGTGTGGCCTTCGGTAAATGTCTTAAAAGGCCTTAATATGCAAGTTTCCTTTAAACATTTATTCATATTCATTTTATTTTTCTATCTGACTGTCCATCAAGTATTTATTTAATGCCTACTATGTGCCAGTTTCTGTTGGAGAAGTAGGAGGTTCAGCAGTAAGGAAAATATATAAAAATACCTGCTTTCATGCAGCTTACACTCTAGTGGGATAATTCCAGTATCTGAGGTCAAATGATTTGCAAGTAATTTCTCTTGTTCTTTGGGTTGTCTTTTCAATTTTTTGATAATACCTTTCAATGCCAGTTACCATATTCTTGCTTATTATGGTTTTGTAGTGAGTTGTGATATTGAGGAATTGTGAGTCCTCTGACTTTGTTATTATTTATCAACATTGTTTTGGCTGTTCAGGGTCCCCTTACATCTCCACATGAATTTAAAGATTGGTTTTATTTTTATTTCATTTTATTGATTTTATTTATTTATAATTAATTACGGTTATTAATTATGATTCTTTTTATTTCATTATTATTTTATTTTTATTTCAGAAAAAAAGGCTACTGGAATTTTGATAAGGATTGCATTGAATCTGTGGATCACTTCAGTTAGTATAGTCATCTTAACAATATGGTCTTCTTACCTATGAATATGTGATATGTTTGTTGGGGAGGGAAAATTTTCCTCTACTTTTGAGGTTCTTTTGGCTGGTCTAAGAATTAAATTGATATGAATAGGCTACAGGAGAAAATCAGGTTTAATCATGCACTTACAGGAGCTCCATAAGAATATGAGGCCTCCAGGCAGTCGGGCAACTGGGGCTTATATGCCATCTAAAGCTAAGGAGAGGGGGTATGGGTCTGGAAGAGAAGGAAGACAATTCACAGGAGCATGAAAAGGAGTAAATATTTGGAAAACAAATATTTGCTGGATTGTGCAGAAACAATGGGACACAGAGGAATTTTAACATGACTTTGTTGGGTTCCTTCCTGTCTACCACACCTAGTTCACATTATACTGTAGTTGTCTAGGGTGATACCTCCCTTCCTGGAACAGTTTCTCTGTCTATATTTCTTTTAGGCAGCAAGAGGGGAGGCAATAAAGAAAAACTTCTTGAGTCTCCTATTTCTTAAAAATAATCAACCTAAAATAACCCACATGCCAAAGAGATGCCTTTTGGGGTGGTAAATTTTGCTCCCTTAAGTTTCCATTTAGTTAGGTCTTCTTTAATTTCTTTTGACCATTTTTGTGGTTTTCAATGTATGAGTCTTTTATCTCCTTGGTTAAGTCTATTCCTAAATATTTTATTTTCTTAGATGCAATTATAAATATTTTTATTCTCTTAACTTCCTTGCCTATATTGCTGGTACATAGAAACACAAATGATCTTACACCATACAACTTTGCTAAATTGCTAGCTCTAACAACTTCCTTGTGAGTTATTTGGGATTTTATACATATGGGATCATGTCATCTATAAACATAAGTAGTTTTACTTCATGCCTTCCAACATGGATGCTTTTTATTTATTTTTCTTGTCTAATTGCTCTAGTAGTTTAAATAGCAGTGGTGAAAGTAAGTATCCTCATCTTGTTCTAACACCTGTCTTTTGAGTTACCTTGATTCTTATTACTCCTTGCCCTAGTTTCAGTAATTTTGGGGGATGGATGGTACTATTACATATTTTTCTTACTTATGTTGACCCTAGAAATGCACTTAAGTCTGTTTTTGCAGGAGCTAGTCATTTTGTAGAAAAAGACCTCTTAGGCTATTTAGTCTCCAATGACTGGAAGCAACACAGGATGACATTGAAAAACTCTGACATAGAAAATGGGAGATTAGTTCTCATGGCCTAGCTTAATGGCCCTCTCTCCATCTCACCCAGAATAATAAAAACAAGCTGTATTATCACATTAGAAACTGAGTCCCAAAGAAAATCTGGAAGTTAATCAAACTTATAGGGGTCTAAGGTTGGGGAAGGCTCTGGGAGAAATAGGCTTGAAGGATGGGAGATGAATAGATCCTGTATCCCATACAATAACCAAGTTTGTTCCATTTCTCAGCTAGGTGTCTGTGGTCCAATCATGGAGCCCCTTGGAAATGTGTCATCAGTTGCTAGGGAACTTACCCTTGAGAGCATGAGTCATACTTTAAGCTGTGCATCTGTATATTCATGAGACAGTGGCGGGGGTGGGGTGCGCAGGAAGAGAGGGAGAGAGAATGAGATAAGGGGGAGATATACTAGTTGTCTCATGGAGTCCTCTAAAGAAGAGAAGCAGAGAAAACACTTCGGCTCTTGCCCCTCTTTCTTTTCCTGTCTGTTCTTCTTCCTGGGGCCTCTGCACCATCCTCCTTTCTCTGGATATCTGGGCACCCTCCCCCCCCAACTCCTGTGAGCCCAGGTGTGTGAGGGCGGACGTGCTTCCAACTGCCCAATAAGCTGTTGAGCTCTGTGACCTGCTGCCAATGCCTGGGGGTGACGTTGCCCAGCTACAGTTGCTGGGGGAACCTCAAGTTAGAATTTCTTCACTTCAGGGCGTGTAGAGTCTCAATCACTACCCTGAATTAATGTTGCTGTTCCCCGGCTAAATGTAAGTGAGTGTCGGCTTCTGGGATGATTGAAGTTAGAGTGTTCCTGCTTGGATACTGTCAATCACTCCTCCCTCACTCTCTGCTGTGTGCGCTCAGCCTGCACAGCCCAAGCGAGAATCATGGGGGGAAACACAAGAAACCACGGGCAGGCCTCTGAAAATCCCCTATCAAATGGCAGGTACATCCAGAGAGGTCTTCCGGTGGTGGAGTTAGTCCCCATGCTAAGAGCATTCCCAAGCTGATGGAAAAGACAACTTCTAGCCTAAGGAAGCTCCTGGTGTGATGGGGAAAGACCAGGGTCCTACTTAAAGTAAGCACTTAGTCTGATGGGGGAGACCTAGTCCCTGCCCTGGGGAACCTCCAGTCCTAGGGGGAGGGACACTCATTGGGAGATAGAAAATGTGGATGGCACCATGCTGTCCCTCAGATGTCCTATTTGATAGGTGTGATCAGGCTGACTGGGCATGACTGTTGACAGAACTGCTGGGACTCATGCTGACTGATTTTCTGATGCACAAGGGCTGTAGAAGCCTAGCTGAGCCCTTATTTCACCCACGAAACCCTGACCACTCCTTCCTGCTCTCACCCCAAGGCTCTTCTGAGTTTTTTCCATTTTTGACCAGCTTTGCATCCCCTCTTTGGACTCCCCTATCCCCCAAATGTTTATTATGAAATTTTAAACATGAAAAGAACTCTAAGGACTCGCCATTGAGTACTCAGCATGTAGAGTCTACGAATGTGAACATTTTGCTCTATCTCCTATCTATATGTCTACTCCTCAATCATCTTATTTTTGGCATACTGTAAAGTAAGACACAGACCATCAGTATATGTTACTCCAAACACTTCATCATGTATATCATGAAGCAGAATTCAGTGTTTGCTAGTGGTTCTTTGTGTGTGTGTGTGTGTGTGTGTGTGTGTATGTGTCAGGGGGTAAGTTTGTATCAGTAAAATGGTTAAAAAACACAGATTATAAGTATATTCTTCCAGAAGATTTGACAACTTCTTACACATGTGTAACCCAAATCCCTACCAAGATATGGAACATTTCTATCACATAGAAAGTCTCCTCATGCCCCTTTCCAGTCAATCATGGATCTTATCTTGCAGCAGCAATCAGTTTTCATTTTTTTAAAAAAACCTTTCTAGGATTTCATGTAAATGGAACCAAATAGTTTGTACTCTTCATGTTTTGGGAATTCACCCATTTTCCTGCATGTGTTGCCACTTTCTTCCTTTTCCATCACTGAGTAGCAGTAACAATTTGTTTTTCCCTTTTCCCCCTTTGTGTGGGGTTGTTTCCAGTTAGGGGCTACTGTGAATGTTCTTGTAAAAGTATTTTTGTAGATGTATATTTTCTTTTCTTTTGGGTAAATACCTCAAAGTGGAAATGCTGGGCCATAGAGCAGGATACCTTTAATATAGCCACCTTATTTTGAAATGTCTGTTCAAATATTTTGCCCTTCTCTTTATCGGGTTGTTTGTGTTTTTATTGTGTTTTTGTTCCTTATATATACTTGGTATAATTTCTTTAATGGACATGTTTTGCAAATATTTGCCCCTAATCTGTGACTTATTATCCATTTTCTTTCTTGGATAGGAAGTAGGCTTTATTGGTGGGGCGTGAGTAAGGACGGCACGATGCAGAATCTGTCAGGAGTGCACAACTCACCATTTGTCCATTTGCCCAAGGGGAGCCATAATTAGGAATGTATTTAACCTCACAGCCAACCAGGATAAACTGCTTTTCAGCTGCTGTATCTCCAAATTCATCCATATCAAACTTGATAAATCACCACTTCTTGGAGATGTGGGGTCACCTGGCCCCGGGGAACTTGAACTTGGCTCTGTGAAGGGCTTCAGCCACATGTTTCTCGTTCAGTAGCTTGGCGTGGAAGGACATGATGACTTGGCGAGTGTGGACCATGGTCACTGTGCCCTGGGGCTTTCCAAAGACACCCCAAATACCTGACTGGAGCCTAGATTGGGAGACAGTGTGAGATCAGACATGTTCACTGGAAAATGTAGTCTCCAAGGTCCCTTAGGACAGCCCCTATGCAGCAACAGACTGCATACACCATTGAGGAGGCTGCTGTGTGCAGCCACCGCACACTATCATTTTCTTAATGAGGTTTTTGATGAGCAGAAGTTTTTAATTTTTATAAAATCTAAATGGTGATTTTTTTACTTTGATAATTATTATTTTTTGCTTCCCGCCTAAAAAACTTTTGCCCATTTGTAGGTCATGAAAATACTCTCCTGTGTTTTATTCTAGAAGCTTTATAGTTTTACCCTTTACCTTTAAGTCTGTCATTCACCTCAAATTAAATTTTGCGTATTTTGTGAGGTAAGGATCAGAGTTTATGTTTCTCCGTATTATTAGCCAATTGTGCCAACCACACCTGTTGAAAAGATTGCTTTATCCATAGAATCATTTTGGCTCCTCATTGAAAATCAAATGGTCATATACATGTCAGTCTATTTCTGGGATCTCTGTTGTGTTCTGTTGAATTATACATATTTCTTTACACTACCATCCTGTCTCCAAGACAGTTTACCAGCTTTATAACAAGCCTTGAAGTTAGGCAGTGTTAAGTCCTCTCACTTTGTTTTTCTTTATCAAGATTGCCTTGGATAGTCTAGGTCCTTTGCATTTCCATATAAATTTTAGAATAAGTCTATCAACTATTACAAATAAAGCCTGCTGGAAAATGGGATTAGGATTGTGTTTGCACATGTAGATCAAATTGGAGAGAATTAATGTTTGAACAGTATTGAGTCTTCCCAGAAGACAGAAACATTTATTTAAGGCTTCCTAAATGTATCTCAGTAATTTTTAAGCAGTTTTCAGTGTATAATTCTGGTACATCTTTTGTTAAATCTGTTTTTAAGTATTAAAAAAATTTTTTTGCTGTATTGTTAATGAAATTTTAGAAAAAAATGTCTTCGTCCAGTGGTTTGTGGCTAGTATGTGGGAATATAATTGATTTGTGAGTATTGCTCTTTTATCTTGTGTTTCTTTTTTAAGATTTTATTTATTTATTTGAGAGAGAGAGAGAGAGAGCTAGAGAGAGAATACAAGCAGGGGAAGAGGCAGAAGCAGACTCCCTGCTGAGCAGGGAGCCTGAAGGGGGCTTGATCCCAGGACCCCGGGATCATGATCAGAGCTGAAAGCAGCCGCTTAACCTACTGAGCCACCCAGGTGCCCTTACCTTGTGACTTTGCTAAATTCATTTATTCCACCTTGTTGCTATTTTGTTGGTTACTTGGGATTTTCTACATAAAAAAAAATCATATCACTTGTGCATAAAATTTTAGTTCTTCCTTTCTGATCTCTGTGCCTTTTATTTCTTTATCTTGCTTTATTGCCTTGGCCAAAACCTCCAATGAAACATTATATGAATGTAGTGAGAGTGCACATCTTTGCTTTGTTCTTAATCTTAGGGAGAATGTATATTAACTATACTAAATATAGTGTTAGCTCTAGTTTTTTATAGGTGTACTTAATCAGGTTGAAGAAATTCCTTCTTCTCCTAATTTTCTCTGATTTAAAAACAAAGATGAACAGGTATTAGATTTTATAAAAACAGTCATGGTTTTTCTTCTTTATGCTGTTAATATAGTGAATCACATTAATGATTTTGAGTGTTCAAACAATCTTGCATTCCTAGGATAAACCTACTTGCTTGTGATGTATCTTTCTGTGTATTTCTGGTTTTACTTGCTAATAATCTGTTAAGGATCTATGTTCTTGAGGGATATTGATTTGTCTTTCTTTCTTTCTTTTTTTTTTCCCTTTTGTAATGTTTTGTCTGGTTTTACTATCAGGGTTTACTATCAGGGTTATTCTAGCACCATAAATCAAGTTGGGAATGCTCATGTTCCTCTATTTTTCTGAGTTTGTATAGGATTAATATTATTTCTTTCTTAAATGTTTGATTAAATTCATAGTGAAAACCTCCAGTTATGGAATTTTGTTTGTGGAAAGATTTTTGATAACAAATTAACTTTATTTAGTAGATAAAAGGCTATTTAAATTTTTCTATTTTATCTTGTGTCAGTTTTAGTAACCTGTATTTTTCAAGGAATGTGTCCAGTTTGTCTAAAGTTGTTCATAATGTTCTTATTACCCTTCTAATGTCTGTGGAAAATGTAGTAATAGTCCCTCTTTCAATAGGCCCCCTTAAGTCTCTGATATTAGTAATTGTGCTCTTTTTTACCCCTCTTCAACCTATGGACCCTCCCCCATTCCCTACTTTTTTGTTTAAACTAATGCTCTTGGGGCGCCTGGGTGGCTCAGTCGCTTAAAGCCTCTGCCTTCAGCTCAGGTTGTGATCCTGGGGTCCTGGGATTGAGCCCCACATCGGCTCTCTGCTCAGTGGGGTGCCTGCTTCCCTTCCTCTCTCTTTCTGCCTCTCTGCCTACTTGTGATCTCTGTCTGTCAGATAAATAAATAGAATCTTTAAAAAAAACAAACGAATGCTCTTGGCTCTGATTTTCTGGGAAAGTCAAGGGTGGACCTCCTAGGCAAGTCAGTTCACCCCTCTTTACTTCAACATGATTTTATCTTCTCTTTCTTCCTTCCTTCTGACCTTAAAGGAAGAATTGTCCTTAATTCTTCCTGTTTGAATGCTCCTCTGACAGGAAACCCATATCCTGAACTCCCATTACGGTTCCAATACCTCCAACACAACATTCTTCTTGATGCTTCCCTCTTTCCCTTTTATGGCCCACGCTGCTCTCTGTGCCACGGTGTCTGTAGGCATCTGCAGCCTTAGCTCTGGATATGACAGTCCCAAGTATCAGAGTGACTTCTAAGTCTAGAACATGTCATGTTTCACTCATTGGTATTTTTCTCAGGCTTTGCCTCCATATGGAGTATGTTTTTCCCCCACAGTCTTCCTGGAGAACATTTACACAGTCCTTGAGTAACTTCCCCCTTGAAGTCTGATGAAATCAATCACCTTTTTGTTCTGCGGTCTACTTGGACTGCTACTGTGGATAAAAGCATCTGTTCAACTTCATTGTGTGCATTTGTTGATGTCTTTGCTTCCCCCACTGATACCATAAAGTCCCTGGGGCAGGAACCATGTCTGTTTATATTTATATTCTTAGTGCACATTGTAGGCTCGACGTATGTTTGTTGACTGAATATAGAACATTCGCATTTTGTGAAGATCAGGGTTTCCAATGTGGAACTATTCACCCTTTTTCCCATCAGTCCTTTCTTCTCCTGTTCTCTTAATCCCCCTCCCTTTCTTAAAAGTATGATGCAGTGGCAGTATCATAGCCAATGAGGTTTATCCGAGGCGCGATTATTGCTAATTGAAAAGTGTGATGTCACTGGTGAGTTCTTGCTCTTCATTATTTGCCGATTTCTGCTCTGCTGGGTCCTTTGCTTTTTCCTCCTATCAGTCTGTATTTTCTCCACTAAATTTTGAAGCAGCATTACATTATTCATGAACCACTATCTCAAAATCTAGTTCTTAGATGTCTCCTTGCCCCACTCCAATCCATCTTTCCTACCATGCAATGACTCATTTCCTTAAAACATATTGGGGAAAATGGGACTACATCAACATAAAAAGCTTCTGCTCAGCCAAGGGAAAGGTCAACAAAAAGAAAACACCCTGCTGAATGGGAGAAGATATTTGCAAATGACATATCTGATAATGTGTTAGTATCCAAATATATCAATACAACTTAGCACAAAAAAACAAATAATCCAATTAAAAGTGGGAAGAAGACATCAACAGACACTTCTCCAAAGAAGACAGACAGAGAGATGGCCAACAGACACATGGAAAGATGCTCAGCATCACTTATCAGCAGGGAAACACAAATCAAAACCACAATGAGATATCATCTCACACCTGCCAGAATGGCTAAAATAAAAAACACAAGAAACAACAAGTGTTGGTGAGGATGTGGAGAAAAAGGAACCCTTATTCGTTTGCTGGGAATGCAAACTGGTGCTGCCACTGTGGAAAACAGCATGGAGGTTCTCAAAAAATTAAAAATAGTATTACTATATGATCCAGTAATTCCACTCCTGGGTATTTACCCAAGGAATATGAAAATATTAATTTGAAAAGATATATGCACCCCTATGTTTATTTTATTTATTTTTTAAAAGATTTTTTTAAAAATTTTGTTTATTCATGAGAGACACACAAGGAGAGAGGCAGAGGCAGAGGGAGGATCAGGCTCCCCACTGAGTAGGGAGCCTGATGTGGGACTCGACCCCAGGACCCCGGGATCATGACCTGAGCTGTAGGCAGATGCTTAATCATCTGAGCCACCAGGTGCCCTGTGTCCCTGTGTTTATTGAAGCATTATTTACTATAGCCAAATTATGGAAGCAGCCCAAAAGTCCACTGACAGATGAATGGATAAGGACACATGTGCGCGTGCGCGCACACACACGCGCACACACACTAGAATATGATTCAGCTGTAAAAAAGGAATGAAATCTTGCGATTTGCAACAACATAAATGGCTTTAGAGTTTATAATGCTAAGTAAAATAAGTGAGAGAAAGACAAATACCATATGATTTCACTCTTATGTGGAATTTAAGAAACAAAATGAATAAAGGACAAAGGAAGCAAGCCGAGAACGAGACTCTCAACTACAGATAACAAACTGATGGTTGCCAGAGGGGAGGTGAGTGGGGGAATGAGTAAAACAGGTGAAGGGGAGTACATTTATTGTGATGAGCGCAGTAAGTAAGGTATGGAAGCGATGAATCACTATATTCTATATCTGAAACTGATACAACACTGTTAACTATACTGGAATTAAAAAATATATAACAGGAAAAAGCTTCCCTCACTCTTCATCATTCACAGGCCAAACCATAGTTCCCACTGAGTAGTACCCTTGCCTTCCATGTGCTGCGTATGCATGTTCGCTTAGTGTTACATTTTAGGGGCATGTATAAGTGTCCTGGTAAGGATAAGAAAACTGAGGCTTAGAACCATAACTTACTCAAGGTCGTTCAAGTACTAGGAGGAAATGGACCCAGATCCCTGCCTTCCCTGGCAAGCTTGAACCTTGTTTCTGAATTCTCTGCTCTCCCCATCTTTAGGCAAAGTTGCCAGTAGTGGAAGCCCTCACAATTTTTTCTTCTTTCTTTTTTTGTAATGCGAAGGCTGGCTTATGCTGTGATTACTAGAGCATCCACTTCAAAGACCGCGATCTCGCCATCTGGAATAAATATTTAGCTGGCCACAGGCTGGATAAAAAGCCGGGTCACCTCCTCCAACTGAGGCTTCTCTGTTTTAGAGATTGTGGCCGATTTTGATAAGTGACAATTGGGGCCACTTGTGTTTTCTCTTCTCTGTGCTTTAAATTCCCGCCTGTGTATTTTAAATTCACCAATAAAGAGTGAGCCTGAGAGACGCTCAGCCTCTAACCTTGACCCTCGTGAAAACAGAAGCCCGGTCCAGGTGGCCTCTCTCCACCTGTGACTTTACCATGTGGCCCCAGGTGTGCTGTGTAGTTTCCAAGTCTTATAAGAAATAATCCTTTTCTTTTTTCTTTTTTTAAAAGTTTTCTGGTGGTTGTTGCTGAAGCAGATCTTGCAATTGTAATGAGAACCACAATGGCTGATCTAGTCATGACGTTGGTTTGGAAAGGGGAGACGTCTGCAGGATGCTCACCCAGGCCCAGGTGAGTGCCCCCAGGCATTTCTAGCCCATAGCATTACCACTGATAGGTTGAGACCTCACACAGAAATGCCCTGTAGAGAACCCTGGGGCCTATCCTTGTGTGTCCTTCACGGTCTTCCTGAAGGGCCATGTGCTGCTACCCTGGGTCTTGGCTCTCACTGATCCCCTTGCCAGAATGCTCCCTCCCCTGCCCCCCCCATTTGTGGATACTTGCCAAATTTCCACCCCTCCTTCATGCCTCATGCAACTCTCACCTCTTCCAGGAAGCCTGACTGCTTATACCGTCAGGGATATCATGACCCTTTCTTTGATTGTTCCTTCCTGAAAGTGCTGGTTGCCTGAACTCTGCATAAGCCCTCCAAGAGCGGCTGCTGTTCCTCCTGTCAGCCAGCACAGGGTAGGTGCTCACAGACGCTTCTTGTCATGGAGGGTTTCCTGTTCACCTCACAGCTGGCTCATTCGCTCACTTGATCTTTGTTTCCTACCCCCCAGCTTTACTGACATTTAATTGACATATAATATTGTGCAGGTTTAAGGCATACAACGTGATGGTCTGATACGTGTATACATGGTGAAGTGATCACTACAGGAGGGTTAGCAAACACCCCCATGCCCTCACATAATTACCATTTCCTTTTTATGGTGAGAACATTTACGATCTACTCTTTCTGCAGCTAATACAGTCGTCCCCATGCTGTACATTCAGTCCCCAGAGCTTATTTTCTTTGTAACGGGAAGTCTGTGCCCGTTGGCTGACGTCTCCCCATTTCCCCACCTCCCAGCCCCTGGCAACCATCATGCTCCAAGGTGTTTCTACCTTGTTTCTACAGGATTGGCTTTTCAAAATTCCACGTGTAAGTGAGAGGATCCAGTACTTGTCTTTCTCTGTCTGACTTACCTAACTTAGGATAATGTCCTCACATGCCATCCTGTTGCCGCAAAGGTCAAGATCTCGTTCTTTTTTAAGGTCAATGAATATTCCGTGGTGTATGTGTACCACATCTTCCTTATCCACTCACCCGCAGTAGATGTTTAAGTTGTTTCTGTGTCTTGGCTTACTGTCAATAATGCTGCAGTGGCCACGGGAGTACAAATATCTCTTCAAAATTCTGATTTCATTTCCTTTGGCTTTGTACCCAGAAGTGGGATGGCTAGATCATAGAGTAGTCTTAATTTTGTGAGGGCCTTCCTCCTGTTTTCCATAGTGGCTGCACCAATTTACATTCTCACCAAGAGTGTACAGAGGTTCCATTTTCTCTGCATCCTCGCCAGTGTTTTTTATGTCTGTCTTTCCCCACTGCCCCAGCTTTATTGATGTATATGGACAAAATTATAAGATATTTAAAGTGGTATGATGATGATATGCGTATACATTGTGACCCGATTCCCTCCCTCAAGTTAAGCAATACACATTCCCTCACCTCAGATAGGGTATTATGCTAAGTGAAATAAGCCAAACAGAGGAAGACAGATACTCTTTGCTAAAAAAAAAATAATAATAATAATAAAATAATTGAGCCCATAGAAATAAAAAGTAAGGTTGTTGGCAGGGACTGAGGAGTGGGGGAAATAGGAAGAGGTTGGTAAAAGGGTCAGACTTTCAGGTATAAGATCACTAAGGCCTGAGGATCTAATGTGTGACACCGTGACTGTGGTTGATAACATTCTGGTGTATAACTGAAATTTACTAACAGGAGAATTTAAATGTTCTCACCCTTCCAACAAAAAAACAAAACCCTGTTCTCACCCTCCCAACAAAAAAACAAAAAACCAAAAAACCCGACTTTGATCTTTGAATAAGCCCGGTCAAGAACCAGTCTTTGGGAAGGTGACCCAGAGCTGAGACTGGTGACCGGATGCTAGGGACAATGACATGAGCACACAGGTTCTGGGACACTTGTTCTGTGCTAGGTTCTATTCTAAACCCTTTGCATGGATTGCAAATTCAATCCTCAGAATAATCCCTTGAGGTAAGCACTTATTAGCCTCATTTTACAGATGAGGAAACTGAGGCACAGAGTTTTTTTTCTTTTAAGAAATTGGTCAGATGGTAGCCATGCGTGTGGTGAGCAGAGCGTAATGTATAGAGATGTTGAATCACTATGTCATACACTTGACACTAATGTAACATTGTGTGTCGACTATACTAAAAAAAAAAAAAGAAAGAAAAAAAAGAAGAAAAGAAAAGAAAGAAATCTGCCCACAATCACAGGGTGAATGGCAGATCAGGAGCCAGGCGTCTTGGCTGAGTCCAATCCAGACAGCTGTGGAGCTCCCGTTTCTGCGTAGGTTTACTCATTACAGTCTAATAATGATAACCGCCACTTATTGGGTACTTAAAATGTGCAATATATTATTCTAAGCACTTTAGATGCCTTGTTTCGCTTTAATCCTCCCCCCCACCAAAATCCCATGAAGCCGGTATTATGACTCACATTTCGCAGGCGAGGAAATAGATGTTCAGGGAAAGTTAACTCCTCAAGGTCACACAGAAAGTAAGATGCCGAGTTGGGACCTGAGCCCAGGTCTGTCTGACTCCAAAGTGTGTGCTCGAGACCGTCCCATCCCGCTGCCTCTGCTGTCACAAGATCTCGGAATTAGAAGAGCCACCTTTAGAATCTCCTACTGGATGTGGAAGTTGTTCTGAGAGTCTCTGACAGAGGATCTTCTCAGCCCAATTTGAATGCTTCCAGGGGTGGGGAGCTTGCTCCCTCCTGGGGCAGCCCACCTGTGGTTGCACAGGGCTGATTGGCAGAGAACTCTTTTTTTCCAACAAGCCCAAGAAGTCAGTCTCCCTCGGTCCCCAGAGAGTCCCTTCCCGAGCAGCCTCTATCCCCCGTCCTTCAGGACAGACTGTGTGCTCCTCCAGCTTTGCCCATGGGAAGACAGAGTCAAATCTCCTGGACCAGAAAGGGCCTGACTGGGCTAAAGTTGTGCAGTGGGGGTGGGGAACCAGGATGTAGCAGGCATCCATGGGCAGAGATGTTCTGGGTCTTTCATCTTAAGTGGTTTCTGATCTGTCTGGCTGAGCCATTGCCTAGAGCCACTCCTGTTTAACAGTCCTGTAGACTCCAGGCTGGGCTATTGCAGGAGTAAATCACCCGGGCCTGACTTAGCCCCCACCCAGTCCCAGCCCCGCAGGACACATAGCCCCCTGGTCTCCATGGCAACAGGGCCATCTGTTTCACACAGCATCCCGGGCCAGGAGAAGTTCATTCTGTCCCAACTCTGCTAAGTTATCCGTTGTGTAGGAAGAAGAGGGAGAAAGGAGCCTCAGGGGAGGAGGGCGGGCTTTGTGGTTCCTTGTGATTGCATTTAGAACAAGGCAGCCTGTTAGAGCTGGAAGAGCCCTTAGAGGGCCACTGGCCCAACACCCTCACTTTATGTACAGAAACTGGCTTGAGAGAGGAAACGAGTAGTTAGGGACAAAGCTGGGGCTAGCGGGTAACCAATAAACATTTGCTAAATGAATGAATCACAGAATCAAAGAGTTGGAGGCAGGCAACAGATTATGCCAAAATTCTCATCCAGTGCATGCAAGTGTCCAGAAATTATACTCTACAACAGATGGTCCAAACTGGGCTTGAATGCTTGATCTGTGCTCGATCACTACCTTAACTGCTTCCATTACTGGACGCTTTGAATAGAGAAAGCTTCTACATACTGAGAGGACGCCTGAGTGCCTGTCAGTTTACCCATGGGTTGTGATTCTGTCCTTGGAGTCCCCAAGATTCCAGCCCTTCGCAGGTGTTGTCTTGTTGGACTAGCTCTGGGCAGGGGTGGGTGGGGGATGGGGAGTGGGGGATGTCTGAGAAGGATTCTTCATCTTCTAGGGGTCTCGGGGGTGAAGTAATTGACCGGAGGTTGAGCGAGAGCTAGGTAAGAGTACCCTGGCCCTTGGGTGGGGGCAGTTGTCTTTTATCTCCTCTGGGTGCTTCCCATTTTCCTCCCATCAGGTGGGCTGGCCCAGCCCTTTTCTTGTCTGTACCATCTGTGGAGTTAGTTTTTGAGCTGCCTTGGCTCCCCTCCTGCCTGCCCTGGCCTCCCAGGGACCTCCTGTCTTTGTAAGGCAAGAAAGCAACCCCCTCCCCCTCCCCAGCCCAACCTCAGGGCCAGGTCTTGTGAATGAGTGGAGATGGTGTCAGATCCCAAGTCCCCAGCCCAGCCCCTCCCGCCAGAAGCCCCTGGCCCCAGCTGCCAGCAGCCTCCCTGATCCCAGGTGTGGAGGCTGAGGACATGCCAAAGGGCCAGGGGTCTCTCACCTTCCTGCTGTAGATGCTCTGTTGTGTGATTTGGCGGGAACTATAATCTCCTCCCAACATTTCTATTTCCCTTCTCAGTGTCCCTAGTGTCTTGTATTTCTCACAAGAAGCTCCACGTGGGGAAGGGTTTGAGCGGGTGGGCTTCCGGTCACAGTTCCATAAGGGGGTCGCCTTGGCAGATGGGGACAAAGGAATGAGTGTTTGGGGCAGAAGGCAGAGTTAGGGCTGAGAAAGGGGCAGCAGAAGGTGATTTGGGGAGTAGCTCCTCTGTCCTCTCTTCCCACACATCTTAAATTCTGCCCCTCCTTCCCATCTTCGAAGCTCAGAAGGGTAACAGAGCGTCCTTCCTGGACCTCAAAATAAGCCCAAAGCCTTCACGTGGATTGATAACTGGATTCCCTCCGCCTTAACTGGGAGCTTGCTTTCCACCACAGGGGGCAGTGGTTTAGCCAATCAGTGCAGGCATGCAAATGAGAGACTCCCGAGTAGCCATTTCCCTGGCCATTCATAGGCCAGACTTACACCCTCAGCTCTATGATTGGTCCATCACAAGACTGAGCTTGGGAGTTCAGGCTGTTCTTTTCTTGAATAACTGGACCAGTGGGCAGGGGAGGGAACACGAGAGTAGATAATTGGAACACACACACGCGCGCGCGCACACACACACACACACACACACACACCTCTCTCTCTCAGTTTACTTTGAAATGCGTTATATCACAATTTTACATCCTGTTTGACTTCAAATAATGCAACCGTTAGTTAACTTCTGTTAGATGGTGTGGGGCATTGGGAGAAGGTTGGGAAGGGCAGACAGGGACAAACATGGGATGAATATGGTAGCTGCCACTGCCACCCCTACCCAGTAACACCTACCCACATTATATCCTGTCTCCCTTCTGATTGGTGTCAGATCCCTCTCTGTGGCCCCCTCCCTCAGATGTGTTCACGGAGACCGCTCCACCATTTAGCACCAGGGCCTCGGGTGCGCCCTGAGTGGGGCTCTGTGTGTACAGACCAGACATGAAGATGGATTGCTCCCCGCAATAAATATCGACTGATTCATAAATCTGGTTGCCAGATTCAATCAAAGTAGCTGCTTGCATAATCCAGGAGCGTAAGATGCCAGCTAATTCTGTGCGGGGCCTGCTGATTCCCAGCGGAAGATGTTGTATGAACGTCAATGTCTCTCAGCTCCGTGCAACCTGGAGGCGGTGTGCGAGGGCTGGGGAGAGCACATTTTCCCAGCCGAGGGGGCAGGTGGTGAAGACAGAGTGAGCCAGGGGCAGAAGGTTCCACAGGGCAGGACTACCACCGCTTCTCTCTCACCATCCCCTAGGCTCCTCCTCTCGAGCCTGTCACGACAGCAACCGCTGTCAGGCTGAACCTAGGGAATGCTGAACATCTGGACGAAAAGCACAACCAGCCAGCCCATCACTCAGATATTTTTAAATACCCAGAGCTTTGTACTGAAAACAAAAAACAAAAAACAAAAAAACACCCCACCTTGACGATGATGATTTTTCACTTTTCATCCAGATGCTGGATGTCAGGTAAATACAGCCTTGGGGGCCCTTAATTGCTCTTTCCTAGAACCCTTCTTGTTGATGTGGGGCCCCACAGCCCTGTGAGGGATTTAATAAGAGGGAGAAGCCAGTTGTTCTTGCTGGCACATTCTTTTTCAGGTGCTTTGAGGCGGTTTCTTCTTGCACTGGGGTTGGCTGTGTGGCTGGTGCGGCTGGGGTTGTTGGAGGGGGAGATAGAGGAGACAGCCCCATCTGCCCTCCATCACCCCTCCAGCATTTGGACCCAGCCTCCGCTCACCTTCGCCCTCTCTCATTCTCTCGTGAGGCATCCTTTCATTCTCTTGCTTTGTGCAGCCCTTCTGCTCTTGTTCTCTTCTGAGCTCAGAGTCAGTAATCCAAACTGCTCTCCCCTCCCCAGCCTATCACGGAGCGACTCCAAGAAACCAGCCCTGCCCTGCCCAACCCTGGATGAGGCTGGGTTCCTGTGCTCCTGATGGAGGAGAGGCAGGGCCAGGAGGGTACAGGAGCTGGGCGTGGCCAGGCCGGGGGCTTGGGTAGGGGTGGGGGGGCTGCAGTAGGTGCAGCTGCTAAGAAGGTGGGCTAGGCTGCCAGACCCTCTGGGCTCTCATCCCAGCTCTGCTACCAGCTCTGTGGTCTCAGCAGGTCTCCTGAGCCTCAGTGTTCTTATCTGGAAGACAGGGGTAGTAATAGTGCCTGCCTCACAGGATCATCATGGGGTGAAGTCAGTCAGTGTGTGAATGAGCCGGGGCAGTGACTGGAACAGGACACACAGTCCGGCGTTGGTGGGGACTTCTGTCCCGGGCTGGATCTTTGCCACCCCTATTCTACCAAGAGTGTGGAGCATCCAGAGGGTGCAGGTCCCTGGCTGGTATACACGAGGGTGCAAACGTCCGTCAGAAATAGTCTCCGTCATGCTCCTGTGTGATGTCCATAACGACTGCAGGCAAGGGGCAGAGGGCAGGCCTGGGTCGAATGTTCCAACCGTTTGGAGACTCAGGGAAGGTCTGATGGGGAGAGGGAGGATGGCCTCTGCTGGGTCCTTGGAGGATGAGTCGTTATGATCGGTGTGGGAGGACACTTGGCGGGAGGGCACTAGCGTGAGCAAAGGTACAGAGACAGGAAAGCGCAGGGTCTGGAGAACAGAGGATGAGAAAGGGAGCTCAGCAGGAAAGGGAAGGTGGTGCTGAATTGTGGAGGCCCTAGACTGCTCCGTGAAGGACTGTGCCTGATCCCACAGGCCTCGAGAGCCGTCGAAGGCTGTGCAGCAGACTGGGGGGCGGGGGGCGGGGGGAATCAGAGCCGCATGGTGATATGGTCTCTGCGGCGGAGATGTGGCGGCAGGAGAAAAGGGGGCAAGACTGCCTTGGGGGTGGGGTGCCCCGGCCCTGAGCGAGGGGCTGTGGAATGGAGTGGACAGCGACCCCACGTAAAGTGAAGGGCGGGTTCCCGAGAGCTGACACACCCCGCCAGGAGAAGTAAGGTGTGAGCAGCAGGGTGGGACACGCCACGACTTTTGTGGTAGTTACTCAGTTTCCCTCCGGGGAAGGGCACAGCCGCCTCCCTCAGGAGGTAGGTCATGGGATTTGGAACAGAACTCTCCTAAATCCAGAGAACATTAGAGCTGGAGACACCCAGAGAGACCATGTGGTGCAGCCCTTGGATGAGGTCTCTAGAGGGTGGAGGGCAAGGGATAAGGAGGGGCCCCCCGCTGCTCCCACCCCCGCCTGGCCACTTCAGTCCCATTCAAAGCTAGCCAGGTCCTCAGAGGCGGCCGGCTGGAGCTGCCCGCCAGACACCAGTGAGGCACGCGGGAGGGCAAGGTCAGAGCAGTGCTGGCCCCCCTCCCAAGAGCCCGCGCTGCAGCAGGAGGGGGACGGGTGCTTCCAAGTCCACGCGTGTGATCCATGCAGCAAGAACTTCAGCAGCATGAGGTGCCGCCGTGTTCCAGCAACTGTGAGATATTCTCGGCAACTTGTGCTCTCCCGCTCACCCCCTCTGCTTTCCCGTCAGTCTCTGGCTGCCTGTTGACTCTGCATATCTTTTTCTAAATTTTCCCCTCTCCTTTCCCTCCCTCGCACTCACACCCTCTGTGGCTTCTAGGGACCCTCCTGATGGAACAGCTGCTTGTGCTGCAGTGGGGACAAATGGGCGGTCCTAATGGTCATGATCCTTGGGACCACGCAGCGAAAATGTCCTGCCTGGGTTGGCCTGGCTCCCGCCGCCCTCACTCCCACACTTGCTTGCAGCTGGGTGGGTTTACAGGTGCATGGTTGTGATATCCTCCCGTCACTTCCGAACATGGACCCAGACTGTGTCCCAGGTGGTGCTGGCTCCCACCTTCAGAAGGCGAAAGACCCGGGGAGGGTGCACATGTGTGCCAGGCAGGATGAGACGCTCCAGGGATAAAGCAAGCTGGACGAAATCCATGCTCTCCCAGACAAACACATCCGTGCATTAGGACAAAATATACTGTACTAGATGGCCAGAGGTATTAAGGAGAAAAGACGAGGAAGGGGGGTTAGGTCATAGTGGGGCTGACTTGCAATTCTAACTGATGTTGCTGGGGGAGGGGGCTCTCTGAGAGGATGATATGTGAGTCAAGACTGGAAGAAAGTGAACCAGCCATGTGATGTCTAGAGGAAGTGCAGGCGGAGGGAACCGCAGTTGCAAAGGCCCAGAGGCAGGACTGAGCATGTGGTGTGTGAGGAATGGGGAGGTGGCCCATGAGACTGGGGAGGGGTGAGCAGCCTGGACTAAAGTAGGACATAAGGTCATTGAGGTTAGAGGGCCTGGGTCATACAGGTCCCTGGCAGCCAGCACAGGACTGTGGGCTTTTCCTCTGGCTGAGCTCTGATCCCTGGGGGAATCCTCCTCAGACCCAAGCCCTGCAGGAGTGCAGCTTCCATGTTCTCTGGCAAGAGCCTCCTCCTCTGCCCCTTCTTCCTCCACCTATCCAGAACTTTCTGGAATGGGGGTGGTGGTGGTCCTTCCGTGCTCCTGGTGCAGTATGTGCGTTTCCATCTAGTCTCCATGCCTGTTCTGGGGGCGTCCAGTTGCCTTGGCCTTGGCACGGCTGGGCCATGCACACAGGCAGGGCGAGACTCTGCGGGGAGAGAAGAAAGGCCAGATCCCAGGCAAGTGTCTGATCTGCGGGTGCCGTGGGCTGGGGTCCACCTTGGCCGGAAGCAAGGTTAGCTGTCTGCCGGCTTGCTCAGACCTAGCACTTGTGACCAACAGTGTTGTTTTTCAGTGGATGAGATGACCACCCCCCCCCCAGCCCTACTCTGACCCTCTCCACCTCTCCACAAGCTTCCCAGCTTGTGGGATTTTCAAAAATAGTATTGGGGAGAGTGTGGGCTCTGAGGCCAGACAGCTTGCAGTTCTAGGTCTCCCACTTGCCTGCTGTGTGATCTTGAACAAGTGGCTCAGTTTCTCTGTGCCTTAGTTTCTTCATCTGTATAGTGGGCAGAGTAGAATGGTGCCGCTGTGGGAGGGCTGGGTATGACAATCATGCCTGGCACAGAGCAAGTCCTCACTGAATCTTGGCTTCTGTTGTGGCAGCAGCCAAAACAAAGGTAGATCCTGGGATCCTGGCCTCACTTGGGGAGGTGGGAATAGAGGCACCAGAGCCACTATTGCTCAGTGCCCAAGGTCCTGCTTGGTGCGCCAGGGGGCTCTGGAGGTGGCTGTGGTTCTCGCACTGCGGGTCACCCCAGGACTGTCCTCATATTCGTGCTGCTCTCTGTGCAGCTTCTGCCTTCTCTCAGGTGCCACTTGCTGGTCCTATTACCTCCTGCTTTTCTCTTTAAGTGCATGGTTTGTGCATGTTATAAAAAATGGGAGCACCTGGGTGGCTCAGTGAGTTAAAGCCTCTGCCTTCGGCTCAGGTCGTGATCCCCGGGTCCTGGGATCGAGCCCCACATTGGGCTCTCTGCTCAGCGGGAAGCCTGCTTCCTCCTCTCTCTCTACCTGCCTCTCTGCCTACTTGTGATCTCTGTCCGTCAAATAAATAAATAAAATCTTAAAAAAAAAAAAAATGACCCTCTGCAGGAGAGGGAGGAGAGAGAAAGCCACACAAGGGACCTCAGGAAATGTGGGTTCTCACCCTTCCTGTGCTGTGTGGCCTTCGACGGGTCACCTCTCCTCCCTGGGTCCTGAGCAATCATTTATGTGAAAGCTCCAGCTTGGCCCAGAGGATCAGGGGGTCCCTCTGGCTGGGAAAAAAATCTATTCTGAGGATCAAAAAATGAATCAAACCCAGGTTCTAGTGCCAAAGTTGAAAGCCTCTCATCCGGGAAAAGAGAGTTTAAATTACCCTGTGTTTAAAAAAGAAGAGAAAGGGGGAAAAAAAAAATTAATGGGGCTTAGAATGGAAAGTCTGAGTGCAACCTGCTCTGTGGGCAAAGAGGGCTGGGGGGGAGGGTTATTATCTTTAGCATCTGAGCTTTTGGAATCTGTTATCTCTGATTTAAAAAGTGTTGCAGGTGTGGGGAGGGGGTGGGGGAGTTCCAGATTAGGTGTTAGACGGGAAACAGGTAGGCCTCAGAGTGGGAAACAGGGGAAGATGCAGGTGGGGAACAGCTGGAGGAATCGGGCCAAATATGGCTGGTCTGAGGGTTGGGGGTGGCTCGGAGGCTGGACTGGTGAGAAATTTTCTCAGTCTAGAGAAGGAGTAAGTTTTGCTGAGGAAAAGCCTGGCAAATGGTTTTTGCCAGTGAGGCAGCCTCCGTTCAGAATTTGCATCTGCTTCCCCCTGTAGAATTTGCTTGAACATCAGTGCCAGCCACTGGGGTCAAAGTGAGGACTGGCACAAAAGATGTTGTGCCCAGTGCAATTTGGGGCCAGGCAGGACCGAACCAGGCTATGTCGGGAAGAGCCGGAGCAGGCCAGGAGTGAGTCTTTGGCCGTGGCCATGGTGTCAGAGGTGGGGGTGTATGGGGCCATCTCAAGTGATTGGGGGACCAGGGTTGTCAACTAACTGGAGGACTGGAGGAATCAGGTCACTGAGTGCTGACCACGAAGGACAAAGATTTGTCGGCAGGGTGTTCCAGGCCAAGGGATGGCATGACGCAAGGCCTGGAGGCGGGCAAGTGTAGGTCTGTTGGAGGAACAAGAGGTGGCCCGATGTCAGCTATAGTTTCTAGGCCCATTGCTCATTCTAGAGACCCAGGACCCTCTGACAGTCCAGTCTTATGTCTAGGGAACTCTGGCTCTTATTGGCACAGCTGATTGGATTACGGTATGCTGAGCCAAGCAGAGAGCCCTGCTCCTGGGAATTGGGAATTTGGACTCAGAGCTAGTCAGATGGATGGTGGGGAGGTGAGCGGGCAGGAAGCCCATCATGGCGGCAGAGATTGGGGGCAGACCAGGTAAAGCCGCCTGCCAGCCTAGGGCTATGGGGCCCTGAGTAAGCAGAAAAAGCCGGCGTGTAATGAAGAGCAGGAGAGGATAGTAGAGAGAGGACGGAGGCTGATATGACCCTGGAGACCCTATCCAAGGTGTCCTGTTCTGCTTCCATGAAACTCCCTTGAGTTAGTTAGTACCAGCGGGTTTATGTTCCTGGCACCTACAAGCCCTGGTGGGGGGGGGGGCGGCTCTGGCTTGCTACAGAATGGCGCATGTGTGCCGGGGAGGGGGCAGGTGTTAGAGAGGAGTCCGAGGTGTGGGGACCAGGTTGGGCAGGGTTTGGAACAGTGTGATTCCAGATCACATGTAACTCTGTGGGTTGTATGCAGACGGAGGGTCGCTGAAGTTTTCGAGTGCCTCGGAAGCCCAGATGTAGTGGAACGGAAGGGGGCAGATGGAGCCTGAAGTGAAGGCTCTGAGGGTTCCCAGACGGAGGGCCTCAAGGGCAGGAGGCAGCTCAGAGGGTTGCTGGATGCTCCTTGCAAGGGCCCGGGCCCAGGTCCCCAGTGGATGTAGGAGGCACCTTCTGTCAGATTCCCTAGCATGCTCCCTATCCCCAGGACCGGCAGTCTTGAGGAACCTGTCCCGGAACCCCCACACCCAGGAACCCCAGCCATCCACAGATTCATGCCTGCATGGCCCAGCCCACAAAAACAGGGGCCCTCCAGCTCCCAGCACAGTGGTATTAAAAGAGCCCGGCGCTTGGATCCTGACAGATCTGGGTTCCTATTCAAAGTCTGTGTGACTTTGAGCAAATCCCTTATCCTCTCTGAGCTGCAGGGACCTCATCTGTAAGTCGCGATCGATAATTTCTGCCACCTAGAGTTGTTCTGAAGATTAAATGAAGCACAAATGAAAGAGGCCCAGTGGGTGTCCAGCACGTGGTGTGTACCCCGAATTCCCTTCCCTCCGCCTTCCTCCTTCAGGAGGTAGGGTTGGTCCCGTCTGTCTACACTGCTGTAATCGCTGTGCTGTAGGGTCCAAGAAGGTTTTCCCTCTTCAATGATGAGGGCGCGCCTGGTACTTCTTGAGTGTTTAATATGTGCTTGCTAAATAAAAGAATGCATGTAGAAATGATTCCTAGAGATGCCGTACCTGGAATCTGGAGGCTACTACCTCTTCACCTAACTCTTCCTTCTCTCCACTGTGAGCGTCCAGTGTATAGAGTTGGTTCTCTGCTCGGTCTGGGGAGACCAGTCTGCTGTCTGCTATAAGCTGGCAGTCCCCGGGGGCTAGACCCAGCTTCTAGCTCCTTCTTATCTCCCTGTCCAGTGGCCTCTCCCACTGGTGTCTGGGTACCCTGTCCCCCCTGCTCCCTGCCCTGTCCCCACCCCAGACTTGGCTGAGGCCTCCAGCCTCCCTGAAGCTGGGTCCCTCTGAGGATGTGAGTGGCCCCGAATTTGAATCCCACCCTATAACTTGACATTAGTCTTGCTGTCTCTGATACCCTGTCCTTTCCTCTTCTGCCCCTCAACCCTCTCTCCTCAGTGATAAACACTGTTCAGAGCATGACAGGTGTTCCTCCAGACCTTTTTCTTTACATAGCTTGAAATCCTTCCCTTAACATAAAATCCAAACTCCATACTGTAGATGACCAAACCTTTTCTGAGTCGGCCTCTGCTTTCCTCTCTGACCTCACCCTCTGCTCCCTTCCTCCTCTCCCTCCATCATGCACATACCAGGCTTCTACCTGGCTTCTAAACACTAAATAAACTCCTTCCCACCTCAGGGCCTTTGCACAGGCTGTTCTGTCTGCCAGGAACAATCTTGGCCTTATGGTCACATAACCAGCTCTTCATACTTAAGTTTCCACAAAATGCTACCTTCTTGGAGAATTCTTCTCTAACGACACTCCTTATTATTATTATTATTATTATTATTTTTTCACAACGCGTATTATTGTTTAAAATTAGAAACTGCTGATTTACTCCTCTGTGGGTCCATCTCTCCCTCTGGAATGATGTAAGTTCCACGAGGGTGGGGCCTTACTTTTTCTTTTTCTTTTCTTTCTTTCTTTCTTTCTTTTTTTTTTCTTTTTTTTTTTTTTTGCTACCCTGTGTTCCCTAGTAGCTAGATGAGAAACAGCACACAATGGTCCGGTGAATATCTGTTAAAGGAATGAATCCTTCCGTGTGTGTGTGTGTGTGTGTGTGTGTGTGTGTGTGTGTGTTTCTGTGTCTGTGTGTGTGTGTCTGTGTGTGTGTAGTTTATTTAACTAAAGTGGGAACACCCTGTAGGGTTTTTTTTTGTTTTTTGTTTTTTTTTTTTTTTAACTTGCATCTTTCACTCAGTCGTGGGGCAGGGCTGTCTTCTTCCTTCAGAATTCACTGTCATTTTATCTGCCTGTTACTGTTAGTCTGAGAGCTCCCAAGGCAGGGCTTGCCCAGGGAGGAGAGGGAGGCAGGGAGGTCTGCCTGTAGTATCTTCTGGATCTGGCTTTAGTCCTGCCTCAGGCTGGCTCCTTGGCCCCAGGCAAGTTCCCTGGAAGCTTCTTTTGTCTAAGCTGGGATCCCCACGGGTCCCACTTTGCTTTCCGGCCCCTGAGGTTGAGTGTCAGCCTGTGCTCCAGGCCCGGCCCAGCTGGCTTAAGGATACACCACCCGTAAACCAACCTAGGGTTTTAGCTGGATCTGTGGCACCAGGCTCTGGCTGTAAACCCAGAAGGTGGCCCTACCCTTTGCCCCCACAGCCCTGGCCTCCCACCTCTGTCTCCTGGGAAGCAGAAAGGCTGTCCCTGAGGAGGCCAGATAGCCCTGAGCAGCCAGCCTGGCCCGCTCTGCAGCATCTGCCCCTCTGCTGGGAAAGAAAAGAACAAAAACAAACCTTGCTGTCATCATGCAATTAAGTGGAAATCAAATAATCCCAAGAACAGAAAAGCCAATTAATAAAGGAGCAATGAAAACTAACAGAACCATGGGGGCTGCAGAGAAATGTTGCACAAACACAGACCCGGACGCTGGAGCTCGTCTGGAGACGACCGGGCTCTGGGCTGTGGCTGGGGTGGGTGTGCGGTCTGAAGGTGCCCTGCTGCAGGGGATCCCCTTGGGCACAGCACAGCCCAAGGGGACTGCCCAACTCACTGAGGAGACGTGGTCTCTGTCCTGGAGGTTAAGAATTTGAGTTTATTAAGTGACTGTTATATGTCAGACCCGGTGCAAGGTATTTTTACACAACCTTAATTCCCCAAAGTTATGACGCTCAACTTGACCATCTCGCTTGGCATAAAACTCAATGTGCTCCCTCCTGTGGCTGGCACGTCCTACTCACTGAGGTCCCCATTGCCTCTCCAAAGTCCTCACCTACAGTTTGCTTCCTTCTACCATCTTGGTTTCCCTCACGCTCTTTAAGCACTGCAGGCACACTCGCGCCTCAGGGCCTTTGCACTTACTGTTTCTGCCTGCCGGGAACCTGCTTCCCCTGGACACTCACAGGCCTTGATCCACTCACTTCATTTTTTTTTTTTTTTTTTAAAGATTTTATTTATTTTTCAGAGACAGAGGGAGAGAGCGCGAGCGAGCACAGGCAGACAGAGAGGCAGGCAGAGGCAGAGGGAGAAACAGGCTCCCTGCCGAGCAAGGAGCCCGATGTGGGACTCGATCCCAGGACCCTGGGATCATGACCTGAGCCGAAGGCAGCTGCTTAACCAACTGAGCCACCCAGGCGTCCCCACTCACTTCATTTTGCTCAAGTGTCACCTCATCCTAGAGGCTTTTCTTGACTGTTTTTCCTAAAGTAACACCCTACCCTACCCTTCAGTCCTCAGCCCCTTTCCCTGCTAACTTTCCTGCATAACAGTTATCCCCACCACCTGACCTTTTGTATGTTGATTTGGTTCTTTCCTCTCTCCTTCCTACTAGAAGGTCGGAGGGAGGACAAATCCTTGCTTTATCTCCAGCTTAGACCAGCCTAGAGGGGGTATTCTTCGCTTAGGCATTGCATGAATGAGACCCGCGAGGCACAGGGAGGTGGAGTTACTTGCCTAGCTCCAGCCCAGCATTAAGTGGCAGACCTCACCTGCTAGCCTAGACCCTTTTGCCCTCATTACGTGGCGTTCCAGGCTTCTGTGGCTGCTGGCAGGATGTAGACGGACAGCAGCCTCCCCAAGATGCTCGCATCCTAACCCCTGGAACGATGACCATGTTAGATGAGCAGCAAAGGGCAAGTAAGGCTGCAGATGGAATCGTTTGTTCTTGGCTAAGCTTACGACGAGGCAGCACAGTGCCGCGTTATGCACGTGGGCCTAGAGTAATCACAAGGGCCTTTCGACATGGAAGCAGAGGGCAGAAGAGGCAGGGGGGATGTGATGGCAAAGGCAGGAGTGAAATGACACAATGGGAGGGCTCCGCTGGCCCTCCACGCCATAAGCCAGGGATCTTCCGGGGGCCTCTAGTGCCTCCAAGAAGGAACCCAGACCTGTGACATGTTGGTGTCAACCCAGTGAGACCCGTTTCAGACTTCTGACCTCCAGCACTGTAGAATATTAAATCTGTATTGGTTAAGTCACCAAGTATGTGGTCATTCGTTACGGCAGTCATAGGAAACTAATACACATCATGTCTGGAAGCTGCCTGGTCTCAGGGCGGGAGCTTGAGCAGAGGGGGTGGCTGGGCCTGGGGACCGCTCAGCACGCAGGGTGGCATCTGGGGGAAGGGGCTGGCCTCTGGGCTGGGCTGGAGGGGAGAGCTGGGGGGAGGCAGGCAGGAGGAGGTCTCAAGCCTGTGCCCTTGGCCTGGTGACTGCGGTGGGGGCTGGGGTGGAGAGATTTTTCCAGAGCACTGTGAAGCCATGCCCCGGACCCCCAGTCCCTCGGTCACTGCAGGCACTCTGTCCTGAATCCTCCCTCTCCATGCTTGCCTTTGGCTCACAATGAAGCCCACACATACCCCGGTGGGTACCAAATGCAGTGGACCTCTGCCCCTCTGCCTCTGAGTGAGGGGACAGTGACAGAGGTCCAAATTCCTTACCTGGAATTCAGGGAGCCTACAGTCCCTGAAAACTGAGCTGTTTCTCGAAACTCATTTGGTGACAGATTTGATTTGAATTGACAAGAGACTATGAACACCGAGTTTACTTATTTTGCTTGATGTGAAGCGTCACGAGTCTCACTGCAGACACGTTAATGTATCTGATGATGGGGTGCACCCCTGGAGGCTTTATCAAATAAACATTTTATGCACCAAATTACTTTTAAAACATCTGGTTCCCAGGGTTTTTGAAAACCATTTGGACCCATTGCTTCCACGCTATGGGGCTGAAAGGAAGCAGTCTTCTTAGGGCTCTTGGGATGCTGTGGGCACTCGACAGATGCTCAGATGACCCCTGGAAGGAGGCGGTAGTGTTCTCATTCTACACGTCAGAAAACAGAGGCTCAGGCAGGTTAAGTAACTTTCTCGGGGGTGTCTAGCTGCTAAGAAACAGAGCGGCACTCAAACACAAAATTCCTGGGCTTAGTCACTCTACAAGTCACTGAATTAGAATGTCCACCATCAGGGGACTCGTTCTTCCAAGAGTCAATCCAGGGTAAATTCTATCCCATGACTTCTGTCCTGTGCATCCTCCACTTTGGTCCTACTGGACCTGGGACTCAGAGGAAGGCTGGCTGGAGTTCTCAGTTCCTCCTTTCTGATCAGGTAGAGGTTGGGAACCCCTAACTTCCACATTCCTGGATGACCTGTGTGCAGAGAGCTCTTGAATGCTCCGTCAACCATGACCCTCCTCCCCACCCTACCCGGCCATTGACAGTGGCAGGCTCCTGCTTCATCACAGCTGTAGCTGGGAGTGGGTTGGGGGTTGGCGTTCAAGCCCTCTTTGCTATCTGAAGTCTGTGTGACTTCTAGGTTCATAGAGTCGAGGAACTGTGGGGTGCTTGGGGGTCAGAAAGGGCTGGCTGGAGGTGCCTTGGCACCACAGGACCACCTGGGGCCATGCGGGGGCATGTCTTATGAAGCCAGGGTCCCCATTGAGGCCCTCTGGCGCGATGGCAACAACGTGCGGTAGGAATGGAAGGCCTGCTGGCAGTGGGCAGTTTAAGGAGCCTGAGCAGCCCACGCGTGGATCACCCCTGAAGAGTCAGGGGAGATGGGGTTGTCTTGTACCCAACAACACTCAAAGAGTGTCCGCATCGGAGCTCAGGAGCCCAGCAGCCAGAGTGGACTAGAGGCAGGAAGGACTAGGGAATAAACTGGATGCTCCAGTCAGAGTCCACGAGGATCTCGGATGACTGGAGCAAACACCAGAACTGAACAAGGTGAGGTTTAGCAGGGACAAAGGGGGCATCCCGCTGTGGGTGTCCCAAGAGCCAAGACAGGGCCCAGCAGCAGGAGGGATGGTGACCTGGGGGCTTTAACAGATAGACAGCGGACAGCAGGCAGCAATGAGTCTTTTGGGGGAAGGTATAGCTATCCAGGCAGATGTTCTCCTAGGCTCTGCTGATGCAAGAGCCAAGATAAGGGGCCAGAGGGTTCTTCTGGGGCCGAGTCCAGTTCCTAGTGGAAGATTCAGGAAGGATATTGACAAAGCAGGATGTCCACATCCAGGGGTAGCCCTGGGGGGGGTGGGTCTGGACCTGGCACTACACGTCGGGGTTTAGAGTTAGGGATGAAAAACTTCCTGGGAGGCACTGGCCTCTGCCTGGTTTTAGACAGCAGTGACCAAGAATGCCTTAGACTAAAGGCTGTAGGGCATGGGAAAGCAGGAGGGACAGGGCCAGAGACAAAGCACATTGTGAACTGTTAGGAATACCAGGCTCAGGCATCTGTGGGGATGAAGATGCCCTCCGTGGGTGGATGGGCTGGCTCAGGGCAGGGCAATGGCCCTGGTGCCCTCGGGGTGTCCCTCTCAGCTCCCCCCCAGGGCATGGCTGTGAGCGCTGAGCCAGGAAGAGAGGAGCATAGTGGGGAGTGGGGTGAGGAGCCCGGGGAGTGCTCTGTCGGAGACAGACTGGCAGCCTCAGCTGGCTCCGAGGCCCTGGGAGGGAAGGAGGCGGGCAGGGGCCTAGCGGAGCGCACTCTCCCTTTTAATTACCCCCTCGGCCTAATTGGTCTCCCAGCCTCCCCTCCCTCTTCGAGGAAGAGGCCTTTGTTTGCCGCCTGCATGTTTACCAAGCAAATGGTTTTTAAAAGCTTTCGTAGACACAGAGAACCCATTTAGGAGGCTCAGCGGATAAAATTATTTATAGAGATGAATGGTTATCGTTCTTGTGCCTTTAGGAAATCAGGAGCCATATGCCCAGGCAGGCGGGGCCGGGGCGCCTCTGCTCGGCTCCCCGCTGGCCACACTGGCCCCGCGCCTCCCTGCGCTGCTGGACTGTCTCCTGGCCCCGGTCCGTTCTGTGTCCTCCGCATCTTGTCTGTTTCCTTTCCACGCCTCGGCTCTCCTGGCCCACCTTTCCCCCTCTTCCCCAGTCCACTAGCCGCTGCTTCCCCTGGCTGGCTTCCTCAGCTCTCTGTTTGCTTTTTTTTTTTTTTTTTTAAGATTTTTTATTTATTGGACAGACGGAAATCACAAGTAGGCAGAGAGAGAGGAGGAAGCAGGCTCTCTGCTCAGCAGATGTGGGGCTGGATCCCAGGACCCTGGGATCTCCTGACCTGAGCGGAAGAGTCTCCTGACTCTTCGACCTGAGCCGAAGGCAGACACGTTAACCCACTGAGCCACCCAGGCGCCCCTCTCTGTTTGCTTTTCCCCAGGTGTCTCTACCCCTCTCTGTGTTCTCGGCCTCCCTGCATCTCTGGCTGACCTTTCTCTGCTTCTATCTTTGTAAGCCTGCAGCTCTGTCTCTATCTCTCTGTCTCTCTCTCTGTCCTCCATCTTTGTCTCTCCTCCATCTCTGTCTCTATTGCTCCTCTCTCTCTCTCTGTTCCCCCTCGATCTCTCTGTCCATTTGGTGCTGTCTCTCTGTCATTTCTCTCTCCCCCATGTCTTGGTCTCAGCCCCTCTTTCCTTTTCCCTCTATCCCTCTCTCTCCCGCTGTACCCCAGGTGCTTTGTCTGGCCCACCACACTGGGCTGCAGGCAGTGGGGGTGAGTCCCTCTCTGAGAGGGTCTCCTAGGCCCTTGTGACGCCCTGTGAGTGGCGGGGGGCGGGGGGAGGTGGCTCTGGAATGAATTGGGCTTGCCTGCCTTAGCTGAGGCGAGTACCTCCTGGCCGCATGTGTCTGGGGCCTTGAGAGGGGGCCCTCTGTTCCCCCCTGCAGAAATAAGGCCCACAGTAGAAAAGCTTGCCCCCCAGGGTCACCCAGCAGATGAGGAGGGGACTAGAGAGAGACGAGACTGAGAGCCAGATCACTCCCCAAGTCCTCACTTGTCCTTAGGCTCAGACTCACTGGGATGGTGTGTGTGTGGGGGGTAAAGTCTAAGGGGGCATGGGAGGCTCTCAGGGGTCAAGGATTCCAGGGGAGCTCTTGGGACCTGGGCAGAACTTTGTGAAATTTCTCTGAGATCTGGTCCACCGAGGCCTACCCCAGATAGGCTCCTGTCTACCTTCTAAGCCTACCAAATGCACCCCGTCCTTCCCTGTAGTCTGATGGGGTGCCTCAGGGTTGAGAAACCCTACTGTGAGTCTGCTAGTCTGCCTTTAGGCAGCTGTGCCTGAGAAAGCATCATCTCTTCCCTGAGCCACTCCCAGCTGGGGACCTTGTGTCTGGAGATAGAGAGGGGTCAAGCCTCCTGCTTTGGGAGGGCCTGGTGCGAGTGGGGAGATGTAGCCTCCATGCATGTGGCAGCCTTGTGGTATCCCAGAAAACAGTGGTCTTTGGAGAATGGGGACAGGCTGGGCTCCAGTGCTGATTAATGTGTCACTAGCCGTGTGCCCTGGACTGGTCAGTTGGCCCTTGAAAGCCTGGTTTCTTCCTCTAGAAGATGATCTGGGGATACTACATCTCAGGGTTGATGGCAATATGGCTTGGCGATTAAAGCCCAAACTTGGGGTGGGAAATCACCGAAAAACCCAGGTCCTAAGTCATATTTTCCCCTTCTTCTTAGCTGTGTGATATTAGGCAAGTTACTTAACCTCTCTGAGTCACAGTTTCTTTCTCTATAAAATGGTGATAAAAATAGTCTCTTTTACCATAGAGTCATCGTGAGCACAGTTCAATAAGATCTTGTATGCACAGTCTTGGCTTGGACAAGTTATTTAACCTCTTTGGGCCTCAGTTTCCTAATGTGTACATTGGGGATAATAACAGCACTCACCTTCCATGATGGTGAGGGTGGAAAGCCACTGGACCACTGCCAGGGACGGAGTAGGCATCAAGCAGAGGCTCTCCTGTTGTTACTAGCACAATGCCAGGCCCGCAGGAGGAGGTGGTCCCATCCCGGCCCCTCCCCCTACGGTCCTGGCTTCCTCTGTCTTCTGACACCCTTCCTCTGGGAGTTCCCCCTTTATCCCTGTCCTGTCTGCTATGACTGGAAAGAGGGGCAGCAGGGGGGCTGTGGTCTCCTGGGACAATCTCTGTCCACATTCCTATTCATCCATCCATCCATCTGTGAACTTGCAGCTGGAGCCTCCAAAAAGCTCTTTAATGAGCCCCTCTGGGGGCTTTCAGATCACCTGTTTCCCAGGAGGCCTATGTACTGCTCCCAGCGGGCTGGTGCAGCCCCGAGGAGGTGGGGTGGGAATAGGGTAGAGCATCTTGAGCGGAAGCCCCTTGGTGCAGGACCTCTTGCCCCCCTTCCTCCCCAGCAGGAGTACCTGGTGTTCCAAAGCCAGCGTTGGGAGCAGTGTGCTACCTGCATGGCCCTTCGCTACACCGTGGTGGACACAGCAAACTGGGCTCAGGGCTCCTGGGATTTGGGTGGCTGGGCCTCTGTGGTCATCCTTATTGTTCTGCCTGATCTGCTCTTTAGATGGTCCTGCCCGTCTTCCTCCCTGTGAAACTGAGGAGGGGAATTCAAATCTGGGTTAGGGGGGCTCGCAATTCTGGTTTTCTGACTTTGTACTTGAACTTACATTTAGAGACACTTTGTATCTCCTTATCATCTGGACCTCAATTAGCCGGTTTATAGGATGGAATTAACAACTCTGACCCCACTTAGCCTTTTATGGGGGGGTAGATTAATAATTAATAACCACACTGATGTCTGCCAGCATTTATTCCGAGTTCAGTGTGTGCTGGGCACTGTGCTAGGGCTTTCCGGCATGGTCCTATTTACTGCTCGCGACCTTATGGGGCAGGGGCTGTTATGGTCCCCATTCTCCATGTGGCAAAGCAGACAGGTGAAGCCCTTGGCCCAAGGTCACACAGCAAGCACCCTGTGGAGGAGCAGGGGCTCCATCCTCGCTTTGTCTGATGTGCTTCTGGTACACCTACCACTGAACCACACGGGGGACTCTAAAGACCCAGGAACTTTGGTGGGGAAGGGTGCCAATTTCTAATCTGGGGAAGGAGACCCCACTGTAAGGACATCTTCCCAGGGGATGCTGTGGTGTCAAGGCAGGCCAGCTGCCCTGGAGTCTGGAGAGCTTTGCCTCCCACAGGAGGATCTTTGGCTAGGCTTGCTTGGGCGGGGTGTGGTGGGAACATAAGGTCTCTCTGGTTCCTTAAGTCCCTACCTGATGCTGGGGGCAGCTGGAACATGAGTGACAGCAGAGCAGAGGTCTAGGGAAGTTGAGAGAGACCCAAAAGGGGAGCGCTCCTGGTTGGCTCTGCCCTCAGAACACTTAGCACATAGCAGGGACTTAATTACTGCAGCTCGAATGACAGAGGTGTCCAGCATAAAGATCCTGAGCTCATGCCCTGTTTTCCAGAGCCCTCTTCTGTGAAGCCCACGTTCTGGGCATGACTGAGAAGAGGGAGGTCCCTTTCTGCTCAGAATGTGGGGCTGGGGCCTCTCCTCAGGACGGAACCTGATGTCTTTCCATGTTTCTGTTAGCAACAACGTTGTGCAACAGCTGTTGGGAGAGATCACTGGAAGTCCCCCACCGCCTTGGCCATGCCATATGAGCAGCACCGGGACCGGTCAGACAAGTGGGGGCGCACCGTGCCCCGAGCCCCCCGCCTTCCCAGTTTCCAGATGAGTAACTGCCAGCCGTCTTGGGAGTATTCAAGGATAATTTATTTTGAAAAAGTACCATCATGACTCTCATACAGAAATAAAGTGAACACGTGTCAAGATTGTATTTAACTCATTAATTAGTGAGGGACCCCGTGAGATGTTACAACCTGTTCAAAGGAGAATTCGAAGTACCTCTCATATATAGTCAAATAAGGTATGCTGGAATGAATTTACAAATAGCTGCAAAAACTGGCAAGTCTAGTCAGTATCCACAGAACAACAATCAGTTGCATGCCTCCGAAAGCAATTTGCATTTCTATGAGCAAGAATTATTTACCTGATGATCACTTGGGATGTGAATGACAGCAGGGCAGGGGGCCAGGGAAGATCAGAAGGGCCCCGTGGTCTTAATGGGCTGCCTCCCTGCACTTGGCCGGCCCACTCCCCGTGGGCAAGCATCATCTGCAGGGGCTGTGCGGGGCCCACCTGTGCACAACCTGGAAGCAGGCGGAGCTGAGGGGTCCCTCTGAGACCTGCATTTCACCTGCTGGTGAGCAGTTTGGGGCCGGAGCACTCCACCAGGAAGAGCCGAACAGTGCCGGTGACCCTGCCCCTGGAGGTGCCCTCTGCATTATGGACAGAGCACATTTGAGGCGATGGGGCCAGCTGAGGGAGGGCCGGCTGCAGGAGGAGGTGGAGAGAGGAGGAGGGGCTCTGGTGGGGACAGAAGGTTGGGGAGGGAAAGTTTGCAGGGAGAGAGGGAGAAAAGCTGAGAGGTGGTTTGATGAGGAAACAGAAGTGTCAGCCTGGAAACCTGGGGCTGAGGTCCCACCCAGGGCCCTGGTGTTGGTGGGTGGAGCCTTTCTCTGGTTGAAGGGGTGACGTAAGATGGTAAGATCGGCAGGGCCACGGTAATTCTGACTTCTCTGTGGGTCTGGTGATACTTAGGAGCGTGCTGTTCCCCAGACCTGCCGCCCCCTTCCACGCCTCTGTGCCTTTGTCCATGCTGTTTCCTTTTGCTTAGAAGGCTGCTCTCTCTTGTCCACCAGCCTGAGTCCTATTCCCTGGTAGGGCCCATCCTTGTCAGAAAGTCACCTTTCTTTAGCGTTCCAGACTCTCCCAGGCGTCATCAACTCCTCGTCCCTCGGCCATGCCGCGTTATTAGGGTGTAGGTAAAGAACAAGGGACTTGAGATCTGACCCACTGGGGCTCAACTCCGGCTCTGCCACTTAGATTGTGCTACCTCTTAGATTGTGCTAGCCTCTCTGAGCTTCAGTGTTCCTGTGTCTGAAAATGGGACCATTTCATTCCAGTAATGGCACCCACCTGTCAGTGTGGTGATGTTTTGGGGGATCATGCTTGGAAATCCCCCAGCCCCGTCCCTGGCTAGAGCCCTCGAGCTGCTCATATACACCTGTAAGACGGAGCACGGCCCTCAGGTCACTGCGGTTGGTCATGACCATATGCCCCACCATGCTGGGCTGTGTCTCAGCTACTTGTGTGCCCCCCTGCCGGGCCCAGTGTCTGGACCTTAGCAGGCTCGCAGTGAATCCCAGTTGGGTACAGTGATTTTGGAAATAAACGGCAGAAGTGGAGCAACAGGGAAGGACTGAGAGGAGAAGAGGCCCAGCTGGGCAAGGTGTGGAGGTCTGAGCTGCCAAGAGGAGCTGCCAGGGACAGCAATAATTAGCTTGGGAGGGAGGGGTATGGGTCCAGCTAAGGCTGGCTGCCGGTAGGAGAGCTGGCATCTGGCTGGGGACTTATCTCCCAGGGCAGGAGCCCTCTGGATTTTCTCCAGGACACTGAACAGCCCCCTGGACGTGCCCAAGGATGGATGGAGACGAGGGTGTGGGTAAGAACCGATCCTTGGCTTTCTTGCAGGGAAAGAAAAGAAAACTTGGTGGCCATCCCCGGGGGACTCCAGCTAGGAGATGATCTCACCATTCTCCCTGAGATGGAGACCAGGGCAGGAAGGGGTGAAGCACTTACTGGCGGCTTTCCTCAGGCTGCCTCATAGGAACTAAAGCTCAGAGACAGGCAGTTACTTGCTTAAGGTTATGCAGCAAGTTGATCCATTCCATCTCATGATCGCATTTTACAACCGCAGAATGGTGGGAGGAAGGGAGGACAGAGCAGGTTCTTTCCATTGGACAGATGAGAAAATGAGCTCTTGGAAGAGGCAGGCACAAGCCTGGGACCAAGAATGAGTCAGCAGCGGAGCAGTGAGCTTGAGCTCGGGACCCCGGTCTCCTGTTTGGAACAGGAGGCTGTCCCTGGGTCTTGGCAGGGCTTTGTTCCACTTATAATCAAGTTTTGGACCCCAGAGCTCGGTGATGGGACGGTGAGAGGCTCTCCTGTCAGGGCTCAGGCAGGGGCACCTCACCCCACTGGCAACTGGCTTGGCAGAGTCCCAGGCTCCCAGGCTGCCCTGGAAACGGAGGGGCCAGGAGCTGCCAGGTTTGTTGGCAGTGTGGCGGCCCCACCCTGGGAATGGGGAGAAGATGGGTTTTGGGAAGCGGCGTTGGGCGGTGCTCCAGCGTCCTGACTCTGCTCCTGGCAGTGTCCACTTGGATCCCAGCTGCTCTGGGCCCTGTCCTCCTGCCACATAGGGTCCGTCCTGCCAGCTGATTCCAAGCCTGGATGCTGCCTAGAAAGCCACCTCTTCCCTACCCTTCACTACATCATAGAGGGGGAACCCATTCACCCCATCCCATGGTTGGGGGGCAGGGAACTCAGGGGCCTTGAGCCTCCAGCCTGCCTCTGCCCCCATCACTCCCTGTTCTAGCTGCCTGTCCGCTCTGCCAGGCTATGCAGAGGCTCAAAGGGCAGGTGAGGGGGTGGTCAACTCCCCTTCCATGGGGATCCTGGGCCTCCCAAACAAAGGTGGGAAGATGGGGGGTCAGGCAAACACAAACATGTACTAACAGTCTGTGTGTGCCTGTAGACATCATTAATCCTCCCGAAGACCCTATGAAGTAACTGTTCTTGTTCCTATTATACAGACAGGGAAACAGACGCAGCCAGACGCCAATGCACCTGCACAAAGTCATAGCTCGGAGGTGGTGGGCTCATCTCTCATGGGGGAGGCCTTTGGAGCTGGGCCTGGCTGAACAGGTAAAGACGTCTTCAGGCAGAAGAAAGAGCCAGAAGGCGCTGGGGGTGCAGCAGTAAGGCTGCAATGTCCATCTAGAAAGTTTGGGTTGCATCCTGTAGGCTTTATCCGTTGGGGACGTGACTATTTGATTGAGGTCTGTCTCTCTTCCCAAGTTGTAAGCTCGTTGAGGGTCAAGGGCTTGTCTTTATTTATTTCTCCTTCCCAAACTTGGCACACCATAGATGCTCAGTACATCTTTGTCCGTCGAATGAGAAGGGCCTGTCTGAGTCCTGCGCCCAGGACCTCTTGCTCTGCCCCTCCCTTCACCGCGCTCCCACCCGCCCTGAGCTTCCCACCCCTGGGTCCTTCGTATGGGATTTTTCTGCTGGTTCTGAGATGGCCAGAGGGCCAGAGGATCCTTCCCACTGGGCTGAGTCACACCACCCAGCCAGGGTCCTGGGCTCCGGTGGGGTGGCGGTGGGAGTGGGGCTGGGGTGGGAGGAGGCTCTCCTGCAGCTTTGGTCTCTCTTCTGTCCCTCCTGGGCCCACCCATGCCTACCATCTGTGGGGGCCCTGGGCAACGGTGCAAAGGGAGACCCACACACCACACGTCTAAATCCCTAAATGTCACTGAGAGAGCCACCTGACAGGCAAACATACCTGCGTAATGACAAAATTGCAGAGAATGTATGAGGCTACGGCAGTAAACTACCGAACAATTTGATGATGCCTATGCACATCCTGGAGTCCTGTTGGTGGGCTGCTGTCTGGATGAGTAATAAAATAAAAACATGTGAGGAAGCCGGACGCCAACGAGTAGGAGACACAGGATTCTGTTCACATGAGGTTCAAGAACAGGCAGGCTGCGTCTATGGTTACAGAAATCAGAACATCTATGGCTTCTGGGAAATGGGTTTCAGGGAGAAGGAATATGACGGACCTGTCTGGGGTTGTCTTCTATCTAGAGGGGGGTGTTGGGAGAATAGGGGTAAACACCGAGCCAGACTCATCCAACTGGGTACTTCCAATGAGGCCGTCACACCGTACGTCAATTACACCTCAAACACAGTAACAGAAAACCCCGTAACATCAGAATCATGAGAAATTTAGATCTTAGGATTAAAAATCATAAAAATAGCTGTGCGCAATGCTTAAACTGTCACATATTTACTCCACAAAATTTATTTCTCTTGCCATGATGTCATCAAAATCACCAATTTTGTTGTTATAATTAGGATATTTGTATAATTCGTGTTCTATTTACAGGAGTGATCTAAGGCAACCTTGCCCGGTAGAAATAACATGAGCCGAAGATGGGAGTCACATTTGTAATTTTCTAGCAGCCACATTTTAAAACGTGAAAATAAACTGATGAAATTCATTTTAATAATATATGTTATTTAATCCAAGGCATCCAGAATGTTTATTACAACAAGTAGTTGATATAAAAAATTACTGACAGGGGCTCCTGGGTGGCTCAGCGGGTTAAAGCCTCTGCCTTCAGCTCAGGTCATGATCCCAGAACCCTGGGGTCGATCCCCAAATCAGGCTCTCTGCTCCGCAGGGAGTCTGCTTCCTCCTCTCTGTCTGTCTGCCTCCCTGCCTACGTATCAAATAAATAAATAAAATCTTTAAAAAAAAATTGCTGACATTATTTTGTGCTCTTTTTTCTTACTAGATCTCTCTCTGGAATTTTGTGTGTATTTTATACTTAGAGTATATCTCAGTTCGAACTGGTTATATTTTATGGGCACCTGAGGAGCTCAGCTGGTTAGCGGTCTGCCTTTGGGTTAGATTGTGATCTCCCAGTCCTGGAATGAGCCATGCATCAGGCTTCCTGCTCAGCAGGGAGTCTGGTTCTCTCTCCCCTAGTGCTTCTCCCCACCACTCATTCTCTCTCTTTCAAATAAATAATATCTTAAAAAAAAAAACTGGTCACATTTCAAGTGTTCAATTATTGTATAGAGAGTGGCTACTGTCTAGGACAGCTCCGCTAAAGGATGAAAAAAAAATCACATGCAATCTTATTCCAAGTGTACAAAATTTGAATATACTTTCATTTAAATACTTAAGTCCAACTGATAGAAAAAAATTCAAAAATTAAATTTTGTTCATGTTTTTTAAAAAGCACGCAAAATGATTGATTTAAATCAAAAGATGAATTACCTATTGTGATTATTATTATAATTAACGAATATAAAAAATTTAAATCAAAATTGTTTACATAATGAAATTTTATTTTAATTTTTTGGAAAAGATATTTATCATCAATTATTTTGGAAGGTTTTACTTATTTATTTGACAGACAGAGATCACAAGCAGGCAGAATAGCAGGCCGAGAGAGGGGGAAGCAGGCTCCCTGCTGAGCAGAGAGCCCGATGTGGGGCTCGATCCCAGGACCCTGAAACCATGACCTGGGCTGAAGGCAGAGGTTTTAACCCACTGAGCCACCCAGGCGCCCCTCACTCAATAATTTTATAAAAAATTTTCATAGGGGCACCTGGGTGGCTCAGTGGGTTAAAGCCTCTGCTTTCGGCTCAGGTCATGGTCCCAGGGTCATGGGATTGAGCCCCGCATCGGGTTCTCTGCTCAGCAGGGAGCCTGCTTCCCTTCCTCTCTCTGCCTGCCTCTCTGCCTACTTGTGATCTATCTGTCAAATAAATAAATAAAATCTTAAAAAAAATTTTCATAAGAAAATGGTATTAACTGTTCCATTATTTTGGTTAATGTAATGAATCAGTATCGTGCTTTTTACATCTCGACCTGCCTATAGACCATATGATTAATTTGACTTGCTCCACGTAACAGAATGCTCCTTAGATGCTGTGTCAACTGTAGCAAATACTACAGGTAATAACTCCGTAATTGTGAGTGCTTCCAGGAGCATTAATTGGAGCAGTCAGATAGCTAGAAAAGGACACTCGGCATTACTTGGAAGCGATATTTGTTTTTCAAATATCGGATCTGTTGCATTCATGCTATCTAAAAGTGAGGATGTTCGAAGAGCTAATTAATTCTTCTTCTTGGTGACCTAAGCGGCTCCGTGCTTTCTCCACGCTCCCCGTTCCATCAAGTGGCGCATGATGGCAGCGGGGCAGCAGGTCCCAGAAAGCTTGGCAGGTTTCTGACTGGTGTTGTTTCTTTTGGAAACCTGCAGCAAACGACGTGGATGGGGAGATGCATGTCCCTGGGGCCCTCACCGGGCAATCATGAGGGCGGGCGCTTAGGATCATGGGTCGTCTGATGCCGGCCCTGAGCGTATTCTTCCTGAGTGGCAAGCGATGCCCTTGTGTTCTTTATGGGGCGAACTCATATGTAGTGAGTCCCAGCAGCTGCTGCCTGGTGTTATAATAAAGCGGTCGCGCAGTCACCCCCGTTTGCTCGGGGACTGTCTGGGGCCGCTTTTAAGCTGCGTGGGAGCGACCACACTGCATGGCCGCAGGCCTGAAATAGTTGCTACCTGGGGCTTTAAGATAATTTGTTGACCCAGGGCAGGGTCTTGCCTTGGTCTGAGTGGTTCTTCTCCTTGGGGCTCCTTGAGCTGAGACCTCCTATGCTGTCCAGAGTCTGGACAGACTTCTGCTATGGTTGCAAGCCCCTTAAAGGGAGAGATCAAGGGGACCAGGGAGGTCCCCCCAAAGCACACCTTCCAAATTAAAGTCTTTGGACCTGAGGTGTTTTCTGCAGTGAATTTGCTCTATGCATGGCATCTGGGATCATATTCTCTCCTTAGCAAGGCCAAAGCAAGCACAGGGTTGGGGCTGACCAAGAGAACGGTTTTTTCCTTCCCTGTTTCTGTCAGTCACTCCCCAGCCCTTACAAGAAGAGCCATGATGGAATTTCCCACAATTCTCCACTCTCCTCTGAAGGAGCAGAGCTGATACTAAACTCTGTCTTCTGGCCCCAGTGTCCTGGACGAGGGATATTGGTGAGCTGGGCCCCTTGCCTGCCTGGGGAAGCCCGATTCAGACCCAGAGGGGGGCCAATGTGGTCAGAGATGAGGGGTGAGTAAAAGGCAAAGTATTGGGGTAGGGGCTGCTCACCCCTATTGCAGTACTGGGCACCCCCGTTGGAGTATTTTGTTCGATTTCACACCCATCTTCCCAGTAGATGCATCTTTCTTGGTCAGTCCCGTTGGGCCTACATAGTACCCGGCACATGGCGGCTCCCCGGTCCTCACGTGTGGTCAGCCATTGAGCAGGTGCTCAATGCCAGGCACAGGTACGGATTACACAGATGACTCCAAACGGTCTGTGCCCTCAAGAGGCTCACTGTCCCGTGGGGGACACAGAGAGACTAGCAGCTTGGGTCCTCACTTTGAGGATAGAAGCCTTCAGGAAGCACTCCCTCTGGGAGCTCCAAGTAGGGCACCATAATTCAGCTTGTGGGTTTGGGAAGGCTTGGGCAAAGGGTGACAGATTAGACCACTTGTTGAATGAACGTGCGAACAAATGAGAGATGAGGGCCTCATGCTGGGTCTGTGAACTTTAAAAATGTGGGGAGGGATTGCTTCTGAAGTTTTAAAAAATTGAGTCCATTTAAAATGTTCCCGAGCTGAAAGTGGGACAGGAGGAGAGGCCTGGAGGGAGGGGCTGAACCGGGAGGGGCTGCCGGGAGCAGGAGGGCCAAGGCCAAGGGGATGGGCTCTTGGGCCTCCTGCCCAGACTCACAGGGCAATCCCCATAGAGCCACCAGCCCAGGGAAGTTGTTGCTGCTGGCGTGGAGAGAGATGAGCTGTCGCAGTGGCTCGAGGACAAATCTCTTTTAATTCTGTGCTTTGGAGGAGGGGGTGGGGTCGGGCAATGTCAGAGTGAGAGATTGGCTCTGTGAGTAATGGCCATGCCAGCTCCACTAACACCCCCGGTGAGGGATGAGGGGAGAGAGGCCCCCCTCCCCTCGCTTTTCCTGGGGGCTTGCCACCAGGGGACAGGAGGGGACTGCTATCCACCTGGCCCTGACCTGGGCACGCAGAAGCCAATCATCTCAGAGAGCTGAAGCTGGGAAGGTCCTTAGGAACCATCTTCCGAGGGCTTCTGAAGGGGCCTCTGAAGGGGTTTTAAGGAGGAGTCCCTGGGAGGGTCCTTAGGGGTCCACCACCCCCACTGAGTAGCTGAGGAAATTTTGTATGCATGGGAATTTGTTTGAGAGAAGTGGTGGGGATACATTCATAGTTGTCCTTGGCTTCTCTAAAGGATTGGTACTTCTCACCCCAAGTTAAGATTCTGTCCTCTTGCTTAGCAGATAGGGAAAGAGAGGGGCCTGTCCTATGTCCCATGGCAGGTGTGTAGATGCTAGGGGCTGGGCTGGTTGTGTTCATCTTCATCTCCCCATGATCTCTGCTAAAGGGAGGCACTGAATGAGAGCACCCCCAGTCTCCTGGTCCTCCCGGCATGGCCTTTCTCCTTGCACACCACGTGGCGAAAGGGCTGAGGGCAGTGAGAGGCAAGGGTGAGACCGGGAGATTCTGGCAAATCCTGTTATGTGTGGTGTGTGCACAAGCCTTCCTTCCTGCCTGTTTCCCCAGAGGTTACTAGGGGTAACCTAGTTACTAGGGGTTACGAGGGGGCTTTGGTGCTCCAGGAGGCAGACGGAAAGCACCTGTAAAGACCCCTCACCTGGGGCAGCCCATCTCTGTACTCTCTCAAAAGACACCTGTGTGTGGCAGGGGGAGGGGACAGAGGGCAGCCTCATGGAGGTGTGAGGCAACCACAGGCTGTAGCGAAGGCCAGGCAGGAGGGTGTCGTTGTGGTCCTGGTGAGAGGACTGAGAGAAAGAGCAAAGAAGTGGTCTCTGTCCCTTGTGGTGACCCACAAAGGAGCGGTGGACTTCCTGTTGGTGTGAGGAAGTTCCAAAACGTGGGAAGGGGATTGCTTCTGAGGGTTCAGACCATATCTAGCCCTAGTCCCTGCTTTGGCTTCGTGTCACTCTAGGCAAGACTGGTCCATGGGTTGGCCTCCGTTTTCTCGTCTGTTAAATGGGAAATAATCACAGTAGCAACGCTTCTTAGCAAACAAGGCCAGAAGGCAGGAGGGCGGGCATGAAACACTTGGATGCCTACGGAGAACGGATGTGGGATTGTGGACAAGCCTTCCAGAAAGGTTGCGTAGGAAGAAGCGATAGGGGCGGGGAGGGGAGGAAGGGGCCGGGAGAGCCAGAGAAGGAAGCCTCAGACTCCACTCAAGGTGTCTAGTTGCCTTCCCCAAAGCACAGCTGCTTGACAAGAGCCTCTGACAGAGCCTGACAGGAGACGGCCTTCGACCTGGGAGGGAAATGGTGAGCCATGATTTTCCACATGTTCTAGCCCAGCCCTCGACTGCCGTGGAATACAGATAACTCACTATAGGAGTAGACAGGAGGGACAGAGTCCAGAAATAATATGGCCACGGGAAGCAGAAGCGGGATAAGAATTATTCAATTGCTTAAAGCCAAATTGCTCGTAAGATCCATACTCAGAGCAGCGGGAAATAAAGAAAGCAAGCTGGGAGGATCTGGGCAGGCTCCCTGGAGGAGGTGACTCATGTGCTGGCTCTGGGTAGGATCCGGAGAGGGACCCAGGGAGAGGAACAGCCCAGTGCAGGGGATCTGCACAGGCAAGGTGGAGGCTTCAGGAACAAGGGAAGCCCAGCCATTTTTTTCCTCCTGGATCCATCTCAGAGGCGAGAAAGGTCACGACGTGGGCTCGTGGTCCTGCCGACTTCCTAACTTCGGCTTCTTGAGGGTGTGTGTGACTCCCCGGAGGGCCCCACCCCGCGGGCTCCCACGACTGGGAAACGCATCCCAGTGCTTTCTGTGGGCCTCCCAGCCCCTGCGGGAGGCACGCGGAGCTGGGCTCCGCTCCAGGCTGTTCTCCGAGAAGCTCGCCTGTTTACCACTTCGCTGCAGAGCAGATGGATGACGCGGAGGCCCCATTTTTCTCCGGGAGCAGCGGGGAGAATGAATCTCACCAAGTGTTGCCGACACCGTCCTACCAGGTTCCCCATCCATCTCGGACGGGGCGGCTGACAGAGCACCGGCCTATCCCTCAGCCCTGCTCTGGGGCCCAGCGGAGAGAGGAAGACCAGACAAACATTCCTCCCTGTGGCTCCTTCTCTCCCCACGCTGGGCCTCTGGCCTGGACGGCGCTCAGAAGCAGATGCGACTCCAAGACAGAGAGAGAGAGGAGGCTGTGGTCGGGGGCGGGGTGGGGAGGAGGGGGAGATGGACGGTTGTGCATTCAGGTCCAAAGGGCTTACACAGTCTTAAACCTTGTGCTACAAGGCCGTCATTTCACTGAAACCGCAAAGGGCGAGACTTCTCGGGGATGAGGCTGCTGGGAAGATGGGACGGTGGTCCAGAGACCCAGACCTGAGTCCTGGCTCCTCCCATGAAATTCTAGGACTTGGGGCAAATCATTCTACTGTTCTGGGTCTTGTTTTCTTCCAGAACTGGAATGGGTTCCTCCCAGTGTTTGTGAGTGATGACGAACAGGGGATTGAAAGATATGGTACGGATTCCCCCCCGCTCCCATTTATTGATCACTTACTGTGTGCTTTAGACTGCATGGAAAAGAGGGCTGATCGTCACAAGAACCTTGTGTTGAGGACAACTCCAGCCCTGTGGGATAACTGAGATGCTGAATCGAAGTGACGTTCGGGAAGGAAAAGCCAGACCCAAGACTCCAGCCCAACCCTGTCATTTCCACAGTCTTTTCTTCTCACTAGATGATGTGCCCATCCCAGGCTGCAGGGACTCTTGGGGGCCTGGCACGTGGGGAATCTCATGGAGAAATAAATAACTGAAAGGAGGGATTTGAGAGTCTTGAGAGAGCCCTTGGGGAAAGCATTCTCATTCTGGGACTCAGGTAATGCCTCAAGTAGTTCTATCTCTCAGTGAGCCCCAGGCCCCTGCTGCCATCTCTCCAAGACCTGACCTTCCGGGGCCACTCTGTCAGTCCCCACTGGTGCACACTGGCCCCAGGAGATTGCCCACACTCCTAGTTTGGCCCTGCCTGCCCCCCAGTTTGCTTGCTGAGCACCGGGAGAGAAGCCATGTGTGTCTCCCAGTCCCCAGGCCCTGCTCTTACTTGTCTGTCTCTCTGGAGTCTGGGTTTCCTTCCAGACGGAGTTCTCCTTACGAGGTTTCTAGAAGAAAGTTTTGACCTTCCTAAGGCCTTTTCTATGTGGCCATTGGACTTGTTCGACCTTCCTCTCTACCCCTTGGGAAACCCTCTAGGCAAAAAGGTAGAGCCTGTATTTACAGAAGAGCAAGGTGGCACCCGCAGGAGTGAGCCCGAGCACACGAGGGTAGGGGTTCCTCCAGGCTGTCTTTGAGCACAGCTCCGGCCAGGCCTGCTTAGGGCCTGTGGGTCACAGGAGGACCAGGGAGGTAGGCACCACCCACTGTGTCCCTGGGGCTGGCTGGGGCTGTCTCCCCACCTGCTTGCCCCATGGGCGAGAAGCAAGCTTGCTGCACATTTGTTCCCTTCCAGCAGAGGGACCTGGAGGGCAGAGTAGCCCAAATAGAATCACACACCCTATCCCTGTGCAGTCTCATGGGGGGACCGAGCTTCAGGCCGTGGAAGGGGAGAGGGATGGGGAATGGCGAGGGGAGCCCTGGCGGCAGGCCAGCCAGCCTGTGAGCACAGCCCAGAGAAATCCAGCATTAGATAAGTTCCCTGCTGTCAGGCTAGGCCTTCTCTCCAACCTGCAGATACCTATCTCTGCCTGCCTGCATGCTTACGGCCCACGGTGGTCCTCTGCGCCCTGTGCCAGGCTGAGGAGTGGGAGCGGGGTCCGTGTGGTCCGGCAGGCTGCTCCTTGGCCCACCTTAACCAAGGCCCTGCTTCTCTGAGCCCAGTGTCCCTGGCCTTGGCTCCAGGGGCCCGCCCTCTCCAAGCATTCCTGTCCCTTACGATGTCACCTGGACCAAGATCAAGGCACTCCAGCTTTCTCCTCCAGCACACACAAAAGATTCAGTTCAGACCTCCTAGTTTTAGAATAGCTCCAATGAATATCAGTAAAGAGTCTGTCCCGAAGACGATTTTAAATGTAGGAATTATGACACCAGCCCGGATTCAGATCTCTTTTGGGTTGTCAGACCAGTTGATTGAACCCCTCCTGCCCCCAGATTAGCAAAACATCAATATCTTTCTTTTAGGGACAACAAGCCTCTCCTCCAAATTGTTGAAGTACCCCAGAGAGGAGCCTCCGTCCAGGAGGGAAGTTCCACATCTAAACACCAAGCTGGACAAAATAAAAGGGGGAGTATCATATGGAGACTCAGATCAGGTGTCCTATCCCTTTAGGAAATCCATGTTCCCTGGAAAATGATAAAATAGTAGCTAGCATTTCCTGAGGTGTGAGCTACGGGCTGGACATTTTCTGTTCTTCCCATGTAATAACTCATTTTATCTTCTCAAGAACGCTGCAAGGTGAGTGCTATCTTCTCCCCATTTCATAGACAGGGAACTGAGCTCAGGGAGAAATCAATTTCCGCGGCTTTCCATGGCAAAGTCAGGTTGGCCGGGGTGACCCCCCCAAGTCACTTGGGGTGCCCTTCCTGTGCAGGTAGTCTCAGCGGGGCTCCCTCCATCCACAGGAAAGGGGTTAACCTCTCCAGATCTCTGTCCCCTTTTCCCACAGGGGTCTTCATGACTTCTGTGCAAAGAATGTTAGCCTAGGACCGGTCCTAGGTTCTACCTCACCAGGCACCCGTCCAAAATAAATCATTTCATTAGAGTTAATAACATAGTCCCTTAACCTGCACTGTTTCCAAATAGAGGGCCCTCCAGTCTGCTTTAATGAACAGATAAGAATCTTTGTAATTAACTCAGTGATGGCTTGCATGTAAATGGGACCACTTCTGATTGCCGGGAGACTAGTTATTTATTTATTGTTTTAAGTATGGGGTAGATATGCTCCCGACTCCGCCCTGACTCCAACAAGGTCCCATGCAGCCAACCACCCCTCCCAGGGTTATTTCTGCTGATGGGCAGTAGTGCCTCTTTGCAGAGATCCCCTGGGTACAGGAGAGCCCAGAGTGCGGCCTGTCTTCATTACACCAGGGCCCTTCTGGCGAGGCCCACTGTCCTTCCTTCCGTAACTCTGGGCCGCCCTGCCTGGTGGCTCGGTGGGGCTGGGGCGGCTCTGTCCCATTATGCGCTCAAGCATTAGCCGCCTCTGCCCATCACCATGCTGAGGCTGTAGCGGGCACACGTGTGTGCCGGCCTGTGTGTTCTTGTATGCGCGCTTGTGCGTGTGTGTGTGTGTGTGTGTGTGTGTGTGTGTGTGTGTATTGCATGCATGTGCATGCATGTGGCTCGGGCCAGCGAGCTTGGCGGGCATGTGGGTGAGCAGTGGTGCTCAGAGGGCACGCACTTCTGTGCTCTGTGCGCACGTCGGGTGCGTGTGCCCATGCGTGTGTCTGTGCGCTCTCCTTGCCCAGCCACTCACCGGAGCCCAGTTCCTCATCTTTTGACAGAGGCAGCAGTGGAGTCACCGGATGCTTCTGGGGCTTCGTGGTGTCTGTTCATGGAGCAGAATTTGCTGGGGTGGCTCTGGCATATCTGGAGTTTTCCCAGAGGAGCTCAGCTGCTGACAGTGCTCTGGGCTCCCCCCGCCTCCCCTCTCCCTTCCCTGGGAGAAGCCATCCCTGCCCAGAGGGTTAACCCTTGTCTAGCTCTCGTCCCCTGGGCTCACCGCGTCCCTGGATCCCGAGAAAGCCATCTCACCAGGGGACTGGAATCTGGACCAGAGCGGCAAGGAGGAGGGCAGAGGCAGGAAGACCCTGTGGGGTGGGCAAATGTGTGTGAGGGAGGAGGCCTGGGAGCAGTGTCCTAGCTCTAGGGGAGGGAAGACTATGTGTGGAGGTGGTGGGGGGCAGAGAAGGGGAGGCTAGGGGGACACTTCACTCTCTGTAACTCTCTCCCACTCTCCTCCCTGAGAGGTCCAGGGTGCAGGGCTGAAAGGGGAGTCCACTTTCAAGGCAAGCGCTGGGCTGCAGGGCTAGGTGCTAAACACGGGACCCAGAGAGCCACGCCAGGGCCCTGCTCACGTTCCCTCGCTCCCTGGGCTTGCTGTCAGTTCTCCTAGCGGGCGGGACCCCTCCTGGAGGGAGCAGCCCCAGTGCTCCTGCCTGAGGTCCATGCTTAGTGCCCAGGGCAGGGATGCCAGGCACCGTGAGGCCTATGTTTGAATGTATGTATATGAGTCTGCGCATGGGTCACCTTTGGGCTTCTGATGGGACGGCACAAAGGCACAGCCCTGGGAGGGTCCTCTGATGACATCTAGTCCACATCCCTTGTCTCACAAAGGAGGGCTACAGACCCATGCCAGGTCACACTGTGAGGGGGTGGCCCAGGGGCCTGGAAGCCAAGACTCTTGGCCCTGATGCAGGCCTTCCCGCTGTGTACCAGGCTCCTTTTCCCCCTTGAGGGGCAGAAAGGGTTAGGACCTCTCCCCAGGCTCTCCCACACCTGGACAGCGGCACTCTCCCCAGCAGCCCAGGGCTTCTCCAGAGTCACCCAAGGGACTGTGACTTCTTCCCCTCCTCACACTTGCTCCTCTTGGTCCAGTGCCTGCAGAGCTCTCTCCGTCCAGCCAAAAGAAATCCACCTTGCCTCTTGAGCTCCTAAAGGCTGGAGTCTGACTTCCCAGCCATCTGGTAGACCCTTCTTCACGACTCCCTTCAGCACCATGGACAACCTGGCTCTAGGCTGCCTTTCTGGATTCCTGCCTGCCTTCCCCATTTGCTTCGCTCTCTCTGCTCTGTGGGCCAGGGGCTTGCACCAAGTACTTTGGGCTTACTTGCCCGTTTGTATGTCCCTCTGATGTATGGCGTCCTTTCTTTAGGGTATGATCCGTCTCTCTCATCAGACAAGGTGTTCGTCAAGGGTAGCTTGGCTTGTTTTCCCCCTCAGACTGGGAGCTGCTGTAGAACAAGACCGGTTTCTCTTCTCTAAGACTGGGAGCTCCCAGGGAACAGAACCTGGTCTCTTCCCTCCGACCCGGAGTTCCCTGTCGGCAGCGGACCTTTCAAGCTCTGTCTTAGCCCCAAGACTCACCGCCCCTCCAGCACGCACAGGGATAGTTACCATTCCCACCCCCCTTTGCTCCTCTGGGCACTTCCCACCCCAACGTGGCAAATCCAAACTCACGGTGGCATCCGGGAGAGGGTGGCAGAGCTGGCAAAGTTTTGAGAACAGCCAAGGGCCGCTGAGGCCTGTTACCCTCCCTGCTGCCCCACAGCAGCTCTATCCTCCGTAAGGGCAGGGTGGCGGGGTTTGGGGGGAGGTGTGACCTGGCAGGGCGGGCTGGTGCCCAGGGCTTCACACCTCAAGACACACAAACCATCAAGCGTGCAGGCACTCGCGTCCCCCAGGTGACCATGGAGAAGCCCCTGGATTCTAGCTGAGGGTCCTGGCTTTTTCACACGTGGGGCTCAGGCAGTGGCCGAGCAAGAACCCACACCCAGCCCCTGGACTCCCAGCCCCGTGTTCTTACCTCTGCATCAGAATGATCCTCCGAGGGGCGCCTGGGTGGCTCAGTGGGTTAAAGCTTCTGCCTTCGGCTCAGGTCATGATCTCAGGGTCCTGGGATCGAGCCCCGCATCAGTCTCTCTGCTCAGCAAGAAGCCTGCTTCCCTCTCTCTCTCTGCCTGCCTCTCTGCCTACTTGTGTGCCTACTTGTGCCTACTCTGTCTGTCAAATAAATTAAAAAAAAAAAAAAGAATGAACCTCCGAACTCCAGGTCCCCGAGTGGGGGGTGCTGTGTGGCAGTGGAAAGATCTGGAACTTGGGGTCCTGTGCTCTGGGTTTGAATCCTGACGCTGTCTGCTATTTATTTGTTCTGTGTCATGAGAAAAGTGGTGGAATCCTCTCAGAAGGAGGGAGCATGGTCCCACTTCTGTTCCCTCTGTCCCCACACACTATCCATGATCTGTGCCTTCAGTGGTGGCCCCACAGGCTGCCCCCATCCCTGAGCACATGAAATCTCGAGAGACCCCTCCTTATGCCCCTCTCAACCTCCAAATCTGTGCAACTTCATCCCCCTCCAACCGCCGATGTTGCTTAAGGATGCAGCAGGAAGAGGGTATCTTTGTAGCTGCCCGCTGGGTCACTTCCGAGCTGGAGACCATCGGCGAGCTACTCGCCCTCTACATGTTCCTACGTCTTTAACGTGGCAGTAATAATTCTTACCTCTCTAGACTCTTGTTAGGGATACAGGTGTTGAAACAGTGGGGCCTCATGAGGGAGGTCAGTGGACACTGCCTAGCAGGGTTGATTTCCATGTTTGTCCAAATGGGGAAATGAGGGCCCAGAGCTGGTGGTAGACTGGCTGAAGGTCACACAGCAAATGTACTGTCAGACTCCGGGAGTCCTTGCTGACCTGTTCTAGGAAGTATCCTCCCTTCAAATGAGGGTTTCCTTCCTCTGGCCCATTTGTTGCATTTTCAGCCATCTCAGTTTGGCTTCAAGACCCCCCCCCCTCCACTCCCAAAGCCTTCTCTTCAGGGGAGCAGCGTGCCTGGCACTTAGTAGGCACTTGTGAAGACTTGCTGAAGACAGGCATGGAGGCACATGCAGGGCAGGTGCGGACGGGCTGCTGGCAGGGGAGAGGGTGGTGGGCAGGGAGCTGAGCACCAGGGTGGGCAAAGGCTCAAGGTGCTTTTTCCATCCCTCCAGCTCTGCCTTTGCCAGGCCTGGCTGTCTGAGAAATCTCATTTTGCTAGCAAGCTGATTCATGGGCCTGGGGTCCTAGTGCTCCCTGAGCAGCTCTCTGTCAATAACTATTCTTTACAAGGTCCCTCGATTCGTTTTCGGGGTTGAAGACAAATTTTTAAAGAGGAGTTCAGTGCCAGGGCCATTCCAGAGGGGCTGTTAACTTAACGTCCTGCCTCGTTCCCTCCAAGCCTGCTCCCTCTTGAACTACACGAGGGTCAGGACTTGCCATTTCCAGCAATTGCTTCTGAGTTCTCGCATTTGGACGAGGGGTGGGGGTGAGGAATGGAGAGGAAGGGGCACGGATTACAGGACAGGGCGGCAGGCCAGCTCTGACTCCGTTATGAAGTTCTCCGGGTGACCCTGGGCCAACGGTCCCCTTCTTTGGGGTCTCCCGTGTGTGAAAGTGTGGAGGCTGACAGACACCATCATGACGGCGTCCCCTTGGTTTCCTGGAGTGACCTGGTCTCTGTAGTTCATTTGGGCAGGAGGTCTCAGTGTTGAGCAGCGGCTCGTGTCCCCTCCCCCTCATCCCCACGCGGGACCAAGGAGTTGGCAATTCCACATCCAAATGCCACGGGGTCCACCCAGCTCTGCTCCTGCTGCCTTGGTTCTTGTCCCTTCTGCGGCAGCATCCTCCGAACTGGTTCTCCTGCCCCCCCCCCGCCCCCGAATTTTCCTCCGGTCACCGGGTCAGGGGGAAATAGCCTAAACCTCAAGTCTGAGCCTGACACCCCCACCCCCGCCTTGTCCATGCTGAACTCAGCACACTGCCTCTGGCTTCTGCAACTCTGCATGTGTATTTCGTGCTTCTTTTACCACTGGTGACTCCTATTCCAGAAATATATGCATAAAAAAATAAAGGAAATGTGCAGAGATATGGGGGAAAAAAAAAAAGAAAACAAAAGCACGGGGCATGGGGTGTGCGTCCTTCGGGTCTTTATGCCCACCGGCTTCGCCTCCCAAAATGCCTTTGGCTCCATCCTTAGCAAACTCAGTTTGAGAATGTCCCCTCCCACCTCCTTTGTGTCCCACCAACCAGGGTTAAAACATCACACATGGCATCAATCATTCCAGATAACCGTGGGCAGCTGACTCGTCCATCTTTCCAGCAGGGCTGGGGCTCCTAGGGGGACAGGCCCCTGGTTTTGCCTCCATGCTCCCCAATAGGGCCTGGTGCACAGTAGGAGCCTAATGTGTTGAATAGACCAATGGATCTTGAACATGAAGGCCTGAGAAACTCCATTTGCTGAGAACCTCTAGGAGCAGGGTCTGTGCTGGGAGCTTCAGTCCGGTCAGCAACCCGAGGGCTGCCGTGATCCGTTGGGCAGATGACTGTGGAAGGCAGGCTTCCTTCCATGCTGGGCGGCAGCAATGTTGGGGCAGGTACCAGTGCAGCCCTAGTCCTGTCCCTGGTACCTCAAGGCACAGATTTCGGTGGCTGTAGCCCCCTGGCTGGGCCCCTGGAGGCTGGCCTGGCATCCTGTCGGGCTCTTGCCTCTGGCCAGGCCTCCTGTCTCCACCCCCATCTCCACCCACCCCAAGGCTGCTGCCTGTTCTGGGGAGTGGCAACCCAGGGCTGTGGAGGCCCTGTGCAAACACACAGATCAGATGTGCCCAGGGGCTGTGCACTAGCCCTTGCTAGTCCTCCTGAGAAGGAGAGGCCCACCCAGCCGCCTTTGCTCTCTCCTGCCTGGCTCTCTGCCATAGAGACCCCCTCCCCCCACGGGCTTTCCTCCATGGAGACGGGAAGCCTCCCTGAGTGTGACAGTGACAGGCAGGGACCTGCTGGGGGTGGGGGGACTGAGGGGGAAAGGAATCCAGACACCAATCTTTTTTCAACTCCCCACCCCACCCCAGCCTTTTCTCTGGAAGCCCTGAGGCTTGCCCCACCTTCCCGAATCAATGAGGGCAACTCCTAGAGGAGGTACCTCTTTGTAGGGGAACTTTCTGGGTCAGCACGTCCTCAGCCCCAGGGTCCGAAGGGATGTGAATGTCGGAGCAGCAGCAGGCCTGTGGCCCAGCTCAGCCGTGTTTTGATCTCAGGCCATTTAGTGTGTCCACAGTGTGCGTGTGCATGTGCGTGTGCACGCACGCACCAGGGCAAGACACAGAGCCAGGCACTATGCACTTTTCTCTTCTCCAGGAGCTGCTGCTCCGGCCCAGTCTGGTCACCCCCATTTATTTAAGAAAATCAGACACAGTGGTGGGTAGAACCCAAGAGAGAAGCGGCTGTGGGCTGGGAGGGGTGGGGAGACGCTTGGCTCCCTGCTGCCTTGGCCTGTCCCAAGGTCCTTCACAGCATGTCCCCTGGTACCCTCTCCCCCTCCCACCAGATTCTGCTTCCTGGGGGTAGGGGGGCTGGCTGCCCCTGCGGAGAGGAAGGCATGGTCAGCAGAGCAGGAGGGTGGGGCTAAGGCGCAGTGTTGACCTCGCTGTGGGCTCAGCAGGGGGACCCGGCGTCCCTGGGCTGCCCAGACCACAGTGCTGGGGTATGGTTTGCAAGGGGCAGACCCAGGGCTCCTCCCCACTGAGGCCCCTGCCCACAGCCAGTTTAGACAGAGGAAGGAGTCCTGAGATCTCAGGAAGGTGCCTGGCTTGGCCCAAGACCCCTCTGTAGGGTCAGCTCCCAGGTCCTGGGAAGGGACCAGGGGCACCCAGAAGCCAGCAGATGCTACCAGTGTCCACCCCGCCCCCCACCACCGATAGTTTGTCCACAGCAAGATCCTTGGCAGGGCAGGCCGCCGCTGCCTCCCCACCCTGCAGGACAGAAATCCCTGAATAGTGGTTTGAGAAAAGTCTTTGTGCAGCTTGTGACACAAGACCCCCCAAAGCCCCCCCAACACAGGGGGAAGACAGGGGACACGGGGGGCAGGGGCACAGTGTGGCCCACCTCACCCCAAGCTTGGCCTCCATACCTCACTTTTGGGGCAGGGGGTTGTCTAAGATGGGAGGAGGTCTGGAAAGAGTGGAACAAGGCCCGGGATTGCTTTCCTCCTCGAAGCTCCTGAGGAAGGAGCCCTCCACCTTGAGTGGCAGAATTGGGTATGGGGTGAGGTGGCGGGAAGGACCCCGTAGGGTAGGCGGCCACCCAGCACGGAGCAAAGCTGCAGGGGCAGGGAGTACAAAATCCACGTCGGCCGGCCTGCGTCAGTGTGAGCGGGGGTCCCAGCCACGTTCCCCACAGAGACCCCCCCACCCCGGGGGACGGCGCCTCTACGCGATCTCTTTGATTCTGCGCATGTAATTGTGCAGGTCTGGGGGTGCCGTGGGCCGCGTGGTGCCCGCCACATCCGGGCAGCCCCAACCCAGGTCCTCTTCGTCCTCCTCGTCCTCCTCGCCGGCGGGCACCGAGTCATAGGCCAGCTCCTCTGTGGGCAGCGTGGTGAAGGTGGTAAACTTGACCCGCTTGCGCTTGGAGGTGGGCGAGCTGGCAGGGTCCTCGGCCTGGTCACGGGCCGAGCCGCCCGAGGAGCCGTCGCCCCGCCCGTGCACCTGGCTCTGCACGCTGGTCTGCGAGCTGCCGCTGCTGTGGTGGTCGCCGTGGCAGCAGGCAGGCACGGTCTCCAGCGGGTTGCCCGCGGGCGGAGACAGCTCCCCCTGCACCCGCAGGGGCTGCCCGTTGCCCAGGAACACCCAGTGGTGAGAGTGGTCCATGCTGGTCTGGCCCTCGGGCGGGATGCGCTTGTGCCGGTAGCGCAGCACAAAGACGATGCAGTTGATGAGGAAGACGAGGATGGCGAGGCAGAAGACGCCCAGCAGTGCGTACATGCCGATCTCCAGGTCCGTCAGCCCGCGCGGCATCTGCAGGAAGCCGGTGGGCAGCGGCAAGAAGTCTTCCGTGGGTGGCACGGCGCTGGCAGTGCCTGGGCCCGGGGCCTCCGCTGCTGGTATCGCTGTGCCCGGGGGACCGGCTCCCCGGGCCTCGTCCTCGCCCCCGCCGTGGCCCGGCTGGCTGGGGCCCGGGTAGTCGTAAGTGGGGTCCTCCTCGTCCCGCCCAAAGTGCACCCGCAGGCCCACGGGGGTCGTGGCCAGCACACTCTTGCGTTTGGTTTTCTGGCAGCTCTCGGCAATGGTGAGCTCTGCGCGCAGCAGATCCCCGGCGCCCTCGGCCTCTGCCACCACCAGCGGGAAGGCCCGGTCCTGGGTCACCGTAGCCACCCGCTCGTCCAGGCTGCTCACCAGCAGCCCGTAGTCCCGGGGGCTGTAGAGGGAGAGGGGGGCGGTGGTGCCATCACTGTAGGAAAGCCAGAGGCTTAGAAGGGCTTCCTGGAGGAGAAAGAAGGGGACGGGAGTCAGAGAGCTAGTCCTGGCTGGCTTCCCTGCTAGGTGCTGGGCAGATGCTGAGCTCTCTGAGGACAGGGACTGTGGTACTGTGGGTCCCAGCTGTATTCCCAGCCCTGGAACTGCTCCTGGCAGGTGGCAGGGCTTAGGAAGAACTGTGGGAGCAAGAAGTCCTCCTCTGGAGGTTGTGGGCAGGTAAGGGGCATGCTACTGCTCTAAGCATTTCCTTGTCCAGTCGTCCTTCTCCCCTTGATAAGCTGAATGTATGTTCTGCCTTGGGTCGACCTTGAGCCCACTTTGTTGCAGGAGTAACCCCATATCTCCATGCCATGCCTGACTTTGGGATCATTCCCATTCGACATGTGGAGACCTTCTCCTCCTCTTCTCCTCCCAACCTTCTCCTCTGTTAAAACATTCTGAGAACTGCCTTCCCTACGGATGAGGAAGCAGGGCCCTGAGAGAAGGGATTGGCCTGGGGTCACGGAGCAAGTTAGGGGCAGGGGGACTCCTGGCTCAGTGCTCGACACCTGCCTTCTTGCTCCCTGTGCTCCTGCCTGTCAGCTTTCTGCCTCTGTCCTGCACCCCGGTGCATCTGTTGGGGGGCTGCAGCTGGGGCTCCAGAGATGGGTGAGGGTAATTCCTAGGGGTGGAGGCAGAGGTGATGGGCTGTCTGAGAATCCGGGAGGGGGAGCCCTCAGTGGGAACATCTCGGGGTGGCAGGTGCCAGAAGCGAGATCTTGGCTGGACTCCCTGTGCAGATGGCAGGGGAATGGGGTGGGCCAGGTGTGCTGGGCACCAATAGTGGACAGATCTTCCATTAAAGCCTGAATTTGGGGGACTCATGGCACAAGGACAAACTGGAATTGCCTTCATCCTTTCACACTGCAAGCCCCCTGGCCAGCAGGCTGGGCACCCGGTTACCTGCTTGAGGAAGCTGAGGGTCTGCTGGGCAGCCGTGGTGGCCAGGATGGTGTGACTGCTCCCTGGGCTGGGCCGCAGGGAGAGGGCGAGGCTGGCTACCACCTGGGCCTGCAGCTGTGTGATGCTGACCTTCTCCTCCGTCACTGTTAGCAGCGTCTCCCCAAGTACAGACTCCGTCAGTGGGGACACCACCTGAGACAGAGTGGAACAGGGGTGGGCCAAGGCCAGGAAAGCAGCATCCCCAAGATTCCCAGCCACAAAGGAATCCCAGTGTTGCTAGAAGAGAGGGCCAGAGCGTGGGGTGGGGGTGGGAGGGCAGGCTGGGAGGCTGGACTCTTGGGCCCTGCTTTAGGGCTACAGCTGGGAACCAGGGTCCAGAGGCCAAGTGAGGTTCAGGGGCTTGCAGGAGCCAGGCAGGAACACAGATGAAAGGTGGGCAGATTCTAGGGCAAAAAATAGCCCCCCCACACTGATAAATAGCAATTGATCTTGGGGAGACAAAAGGGAGTGGTGGGAACTGTGGCAAACAGAACTTGTGCTCATGCAGTATTGACTCCATCCAGTTAGTGCCAGGTGGGAATGCAGGCCCAGGGTTGCCAGATTCATTGTCTGTAAAACCAGAAGTCTAGATCTTCGAAAACAAGAGAGCTCCCAATGTTTCATTGATGAATCAGCCGCTTTACAGATAAATGCATATGGAGGCGGCTTGTATCCGGTGGGTCACACTATTCACCATATTTTAGAGGGTAGATTTCTACCCAGGCACCCAGCTGTAGAGGAGGAGGGTCAGACTTGAGTTCCTAGGTCCCCAAATTCCCTTTCCTGAGCCCCCTCTCCTCACCCAAACCTGCTCTCAGGGACCACACCGAGCCATACGGGGTTAGTAAAGGTCGCCAGGTCTTGCAGGGAGATTGTCCTCCAAGGAGAAGTGAGAGGATCTTAACCTCTGACAGTGGGGTTTCAGTAGGTGGGGGGAGCAGGGCGCGGGGCAGCGAGTGTGTTTTGGGTGCCTGCTGGGGTTGATCCCAGGGACAGAATCCCTGTCCCTCCTGGGACGTCTGTGTTCTCTGCCCGCACGGTGCCCCTGTGCCTACCTTGAAGGGGGTGGTGCCTGGCTCCAGGCCCGCCAGTGTGCTGCTGTCCACCATGCGTGCCACTCGGGGGTCCCCCACCCGCATGAAGTCGCTGACCAGGTCAGTGACCTCCACCAGCCAGTCCGGGCCCAGCATGGGGACCACCTGGTCGGCACCCTCGGACGATGTTGTGTGGAACTGCGTGAAGACCTGCAGAGTCGCGTGTTGATACTGCAAGGTGCAGCCGCGGCTAGCGCTCGGCCGCCGCTCCTCCTCCTCCTCGTCCTCGTCCTCACTCTCCCGGGCCGACCTGGAGTGGGGAGGCCGGGGGTCAGGGCTCTTCACCGGCCTCCGACCTGCACAAGTCACTTCCTCACCCTTGCGGGCTGCGGGCTCCGCCCCACTCCTTCTGTCTCTGACCAGCTGGGAGCCAGGTGTCCCCAGCCTTTTCTCTCCCAGAAAGGCAACTTCCTGCCCCTCCCTTGGCACCCTTGGCCTCTGCGGGTCTTCACCCAAGCCTGGAAATCAGCGGCGTCGAACCCTGACAAGCGCGGTCTCTTTCTCAGCACTGAGCACACGCCTGGCCCTGTTCTCCGCTCTCAACTGGGGCGAAGGCACTCCTTGCTCAGAGTGCCAGACTGCTCGGCTGGGGGTGCCCTTACAGCTGGGTGCGAACAGAACTTGGAAGGGATGAACTTGGAGATTTGGCTGAGATTTCCAAGCAGCGTGTGGAATGTGTGGCCTGGTTCCTCCTGCTGCTTATAGGAAAACCCAAGAGGAGAGAGGTAAACTGAGCCAAGCACCAGTAAGCAAAAGGGAGGCAGGACTGGATGAATCGGGACATTCAGCCTATTCAGGTTGCCGAAGATACGAAAACCAGGAGATTCGCGGTCCGGAGAGCAGGCTCTGGAGAGAGCCAGCCAAGGACATGGTTAGCGTTTTGCTACTGCTGTGGAAAAGAAGCCAGAATATCCATCCACAGAGGGCTCTCTCACCTGGCCTGACCCATCCTCACCACCATGCTGAGGTACATGCTAACGTGTCCATTTTGCAGACAAAGAAATGGGGCGCACAGAGAGGATGTGTTAAGTAGTCCAAGGTTGCCCAGCTAGGAAACGGCAATCAGGATTTAAACCCAGCCTATCTCACTTCACAGTGCACTACACCCTCATGAACTCAAAGCTGGCCCGGGAGCTGGTCCCAGGGCAGAATCACAGACCCCCTCCCAAACCCACCGGGTCAGAATCGGCACTTTAACTGGCTCCTTGGGCGACCACGTGCAGGTTCAAGTGTGAGAGGCTCTGATCCACATGGCCTGGCTCTTCCTTGATCTCTGTGTAATTGAACTGAGCCCAGCTCTTCCTTGACCACCACTTCTCCCCCAGCCCAGCCCCTCCCCACTTCGCTGCCCACCCCTCTTCCTCCCTCTGCCCTGCTGGCTCTTCCCTCCAGCAGCAGTGAGGGGTGAATGGAGTACACACCCCTGAGATGCACACTCAGGTGCATGAGGTGCCCCCCAGCGAGGGATCCTGGTGTGAGTCACTGCATGGCTGGGTTGGTACACACGAGTGTGCCCTTGGCGTTCACAGGCTGAGGCACCCACATACAGGTTTTGTCTTTGGCCTGGCTGCTCTCTCACCCTGTCTTCCCAGCCAACTCCTTTCCACTCATTCTTTAAAACTTAGCCAAGAGTCACCTCTTCCAGGAAGCCTGCCTTGACTTATCCTAGAGGAAGAGGTAGTTCTCTCCTCTGTGCCCCTTGATTCCCCGCACAGAGGGCTTCCTGGGTCCACCATGTCCTGTGGCATGTACAGGACAGCCTCCCTGCTGGACCCAGACCATGGCTGGGTCAGGCACTGGTCACACTCACCCCATGTCTCAAGCACCCATCAGTGGCAGGAACACAGTAGCTGCTCAGTAAATGTTTGTTGACTGCCTAACCGACCAACAGCCTGTGTACACCCGGGGCCTTATACACATACGTGGACCAGACCCCATACCAGGGCCGTGTCCACCTGTGAGTATCCCGAGTATCCAGTGTGTGGAAGGGCTGTACCTCCGGTCGGGGAGAATGGGCACCCTCCAGCCCTTCACTTGGCTGAGGCGTGCATCCGAGAGCTCGATGTGCAGGGGCAGCTTGGGGACCCAGACTGTCATTTCCAGAGGGGCATTGAGGATGTCATAGCGGAAGGTGACCCTGGCGTTCATGGACCCGCGCGACTCCTTTCCACTTACAAACACGTAGTCGCAGCTGCTGGATACCTGGCGAGGGGGAAAGAGGGAGGTGTTAGCTTTGGGGGTCCCTGTTCCCATTATTTCTTCACAGATCATCATCTCTCAGTGGCTACTATGGGAGGTTTTTGCTCCCTGGCAAGGGGTGACCATGCACCTGCCTTTATAGGAGGCTGCTTCTGAAGGCGCAGACCACACCTCAGAGGAGCCTTAAGGCTGAGGGCTCCCCAAGCTGGCTCCCCTTCCCAACATGACTTCTTGTGCCCTGGCATGGGTGTCTTTTGGTGGCGTACTCCACGGTAGAGAGGGATGTGTCCTGAACTCATGATTCCCCCCGGGCCCCCTGGCCCTGCGACCACCGGAAAATAAGCAGCTGGTTAATTTCTGAGGCAGGGACTGTTCTAGCCAGGGGTGGAGGTAGGGGATGGAGAGAGGAAAAAATCAGGACAGACAGGTGGCTGGCTGCCACCAGTGGGTGCAGCTTGTACAAATGCATGCCTACCAAGACCCCAACTTGCATTCCTAGAGGTTCCTTGGGTGGGCACGTGCCTGCCGAACACATCTCAGGGGACACCGGTGCCAGTCTGCAGGACAGATCCAGGTGGGTGTATACGTCAAGTGTGCCCAGTAGGTACCTGGCACACTCTGGAGTAAATCTCATGTGCAATGTGTTGAGGTGTTCCTGCTGGTACACACCCATGGGTGCACATCCTCCCATTTGGGGAGGATCTGATCATGCAGCTGGTGGGCTCGTGACATTCTGAAGACTCTGCTGGGGGCCAGGGAGGGTGCCAGGACTCTGGCTCATCTCTCATGAGCCCCTGGCTGTTCACAAACTCCTGCTAGCTCCCATAATCATCTCAGGTGGGGGTGGTAGGGCGTGGGACAGCAGCCCCGCCAGAAATGCTCATTTCCCACTTCAGGAGGCAGCGAACTCCCTCTGAAGGCTGGCAAATTCCACTCTGAGTGCTGGCAAACTTCATACAGAACCCGAGTGCATTCCATCGAGAGTGGAAACAAATTCCATTTCGAGTCTTTGTGAATTCCCTTTGGTATCTAAGCAGTCAAGACTTTGTTCTGGTCCACTCTGCAGCCGGAGTGGCGGAGCCTGGGGGGCAGAGGCAGGATGAGGGCCTTTGCAAGCAGGTCCGTTTTTCTCCTGTCCCAGCCTGCCAGCCCTGGAAAGTTCCACGGGCCTGGGCAAGCCCAGGCACCAAGCCATCTGCTCCTGCTCATTCGGGGTGAGGGGTCATTCTTCCTGGATGCGGGAGGGATGAGGTGAGGCTCCAGCTCCCCAGACCTGGGGGGATCTGGGGAAGAGTGTGGAGAGACAGAGCATACACACTCCAACCCCAGTTAGCCAGAGGGAGAAGGACACCCACGGCCCACTCCTCCTGCTCTCCTTCAGCCTGAGCTATTTACAGGCTCAGGGAACAGATTCCCTTTCCTGATCATCTGATTTGGGCACCTGCTGGAGGCTGGCCCGATAAACAGCTCACCCACCACACCGGCACCAGGACTGCCACTCTCCTGCGTCACTGCCTGTCCCACTGCCTCTGACTGCTGTCGAAAGGGGTAAATCTGGAGGCCCTCCTGGGGAGGTGGCAAACTAGGTGGGTCCCTTGAGTCAGATGGCTGTCCTATTTGTCGGGCTGTGAGGACCTGGGGCCCAGAGTGGGTCTCTGGGGAGAGAGCTGTGGGAGGGGCCTGTAGGAGTTGGAGGATTTGGAGGTATGTGCCCTGAGCAGGTCCTTCCTTATATAACCTTAACTCACATGCTTCTGGGGCTTCATCTCTGAGCTGAATCTCCTCCATTCGGGCACCAGCATCGGGTTCAGTACGCGTCCTCGAGAGGCCCCCTTCCCACCCTTGTTGCTTTGCCCAGTGTCTGTCCGGGCAGGGGTTCAGTCATCACTTGATGTGTTGGATTTGGCTCAGGCTGTCTGCCTGCTCCCCTCTGCCTGCCATATTTCATATTCCTGCAGGAAGCCCACCAGGACCAGCAGTACCCGGGGCTTTTCTTCACCCCACTAGCCACGGATGCCTGAAGCTATTCCTGCCACCCCCCCACCCCCCAGTTTCTCCTCCTCTTGCCTGCCACGGGGAGCTGCTTGGGATGCAAATTCCCCTCTGGCTTGGGTTTCTGCTCCCCCTGAAGGTCTGAGGCCCTTTTCCCAGGGGGCCCCCATCTCCAGGAAACCCACCTTGATGATGTCCTCATTGTCAGATTCACATTCCACTAGGGCAGAGACATCTAGGACGAGACCAGTCACCTCGATGGCGATGACCTTGACCGGGATGGCCACCGTCCTGCCCGTCAGGATAGCCGTGTTGATGATTTCGGTGTCCTGCAGGGAGGGTGGGGCCCTGCTGAGCGAGGGGCGCTTGTGTTCCTCCATTCTCCCAGGACACACCAGCCAAGCCCGGCTCCTGACTACCCTACCCCTTGGTTGCACGGCCTTCCCCTGGGGACACGTGCACACATATGCGCAGAGGTGCAGCTGTCCAGTCTCACTCATCTTCTCAGATGCTCTGCTTGCTTGGTCTCCTGCTGTAGCCTTCTGGTCTACCTCCCTCCGCTGCCATGAAATAACCCTTCCCCAGTGCCCCAACCACCTTCTCTTTGAAAACTTATATGCCTCTCAGAGTCACATCCAACACATCTGCCTGGCCATTCCAGGTGCCCCTGGGCTGGCCCAGTGTCCCTCTGGCCATTGCAGGTGCCCTGGGCTGTTTGGAGACAATCACTCCAGCCTCACCACCTCATGGCACCCTTCCCACATGCACTGTATCTTAGGACAGACTACTCCCATTCCCATCCCCACACCTTTGCCCACGGGATCCCTGCCTACAGCACCCTCCTCACCATCTCTGATTGTATGAGCCCTTCCTTCCACCTGTCCTTCAAGGCTCAACTGCACGACTCCCTCCTCCAGGAAGCCTCTTCTGAGTGGCCTCTCCATGGGTGACTTTTCCCACCTCTGGCTCCCTGCGTATCTGCAGTCCTACTCCAGTACCAGGCACAGAGTGCCACTTGCTTCCAGTGAGTGTGCGTGCGCACGCACACACACACACACACACACACACCCCTCCACTCACAGGCATGCCTGGGTGCAGGAGACAGTCACACACTTGGGCTCAGGCCCCAGCGTACACATGCACTGATCCATACGCACGCTCAGCCGGGCACACGTTGGTCACGCACAGGCACCCATGACAGACACACGCGTCCATGGACCCGGGCGCCGCCCCGCTCACCATGGCCAGGGGCAGGATGGCCTGCACATCCCGCTGGATGACCGTCAGCTCGGTGACCGCCCGCTCCAGGTCAGGCAGGGCGCTGTGGCCGCGGTAGTCGACATGCCACATGATTCTCCTCTTGACCGACTGGCTGGTGAAGTTCTCCATCTCAAAGTCCAGCTGCAGGATCTCCAGCGGCCCCTGGCCTTCCCTGCAGGGTCAGGGCGGGAAGTAGAGCCCGGGAGGAAGGGCTGCGAGCAGCCCGGAAGCTCTGAAACCCCTTGTGGGCCCCCCAGCCCTCCTTGGCAGCCTGCTTGCTGGGGGCTTCAAGCCTTCTCTGGCCACCCCAGGTGCCCCAGCCTGGATCTAAAGTACCCAGCACCAGAGCACCGGCCCTCCTGCCAGCCTGGCTTCCTCCATCAAGGATCCCCCCCACCCCTTCTCGGTGCCGTCCAGCAAGCAGGTGGACAAAGGTGCTTACCAGGGGGGCAGCGGCGTGCCCTGGGCCCAGGCCACATCCACAGTGGCTGTTGAGTGCTTTGCTCCAGTCAGCAGCTCTGAGGTCACATGCCACTGGCCGCTCCGTGACTTGGTGCCCAGAAGGGTCACACCCTTCTTGGCCTTCACCCTGGGACAACGTGGAAAAAAGAGAGGGAGACAGTCAGCCTAGGGCCCAGTGACTGCCTGTCTGGCCAATCTTGCCCCCCAACCTCAGGATGGGGCTGGGAGTAGGGGGAGCAGGTGAGTAATTCTCCCCAGTAAATTATCCTGGACTCAATGCTGGAGATGAACCTGAGGAATCTGGTATCATATAGCTGAAACCTCCAACCCTCCGTGGAGGCTTCAATCACTTCTACCATATCTCTCTGCCAAGCTTTTATCAAACCTCTACTTGCATACCTCAGTGATAGGAGACTCACTATTGCACACATCCCATTCCATTCTTAGAAAGCCCCTAAAAACTAGAAACCCCTTTCCCACATTTAGCTAAAGTATAACAGTCATGGGTTCTGCCCAGGCAAGAGAGAACAACTCTCCTTCATTTCAATTGTAACAGTTCTTCAGACAGTGGGAGCGGGGCAGGTGTTCCCTGAGTCTTCTTTGTTGCTTTTTGCCATAGTTTCAAGTTAACCCTTGCAGTTAGGGTTCAGCCCTTGCAACTAGGTCTAGTCACCCTCCTCTGGACACTAAACACATGGGCATTGTGGCCCATACGGAATACAACACTTCAGCTGTGCTCTGATTAATACTGACTAAAGAAGAACAGTGACCACCTCCTGAATTCTACATGTTTTACTCCTGTTAATGCAGCCCAAGATCTGTGGTGACTGATTTAAATAATACTCACATTCAGGTATCAATAAATCAGGCCTATCCCTCCCAGGAATATCTGAACTATAACGTGGCACCCTCAGGAGAGAGGGCAAAATTTAACTCAAAGAAGTTGAAGGTCAATGGCAATGTTTTGGGTCCTATGCATAATACCTGGGGCAGGGGAGATATTTTGGTGGGGCCCTTGATACGACCTACTTAAAGTATTTCTGAGTTTGTGAACTGTATCCTGTTCAGGGTGTAGAAAAGGCTGGGACTCCTGGAAATTTTTTTCTCCCAACTCCAGGATGGGCAAATGTCCTGACACATGGACAGACTACTGCTCATCTTTTGGCTCCCAGCCAACGGGCTGCTCTCTGATCTCCATTTCTTCTCTTTGGCCTTGGTCTCCTCATCTGTAAAATGAGAGAGGTGCACCAGCTAACATCTATGGGCCCTTCCAACCCCATTCTCTCATTTTTCATACCTATGCTTGTGAGAACTGACATTTCTCCTTGACTGTTTCCCTGAGCTACAGAGGTCAGAGGTCGGGCAGAAATTTTTGCTGTCATTAAGCCGGTGAAAACACGAGACTCAAGTAAATAAGGTGTCTTCCTGAAGTTACTCAAGCAATAAATGGAAGAGGTGGGCTTAGGATGCTGGCCAGGCAGGCAGGGAGGGGCTCACCCCTACAAGGCAGCGAGCTATGCACTTGACCTCTGAAGGGAAGGCAGACCCCACCCCCAACCCACCGGCCCCCTACCTGAGTGTGAAATGCTCCACGCTGGGGCTGGAGGGAGAGGAGGAGTTGGGGGCCAGGTAGAGGAGAATGCTGAGCACCTCCCCAGGCTTGAGGGGCCGGTCCGGCAGGCGGATCATCAGGTTGCTGTCCAGCCGGTGCTCCTGCAGGGCCCTTCTGGGCGGCGGGCGGAACAGGCTGATGCTCCCGATGCGCAGCAGTGGGTGCTGGGTGGGGCTCTCCGCGCGGGCGCCGGTCCCCGGCCCGGCTCCCCGACGTGCACCCCCGCAGCCACCCGACGCGTCGGGGGCATGGAGGGTATAGTAGAGTTCGGCCTGCTGACTCTCCCCCGTGGCCTCGGGGTCTAGCCCATCCGGAGACTTGCGGCGGGTGGTGGGTGGCGCGGCGGGGGCGGGGGGTCCGAACCAGGCCAAGGGCAGCTCAGCACGCACCAGGCAGGTGGCCAGGCCCCCGCTGAGGCGGCAGGAGCTCTTGACCTCCCGGGCGTCCCGGAAGGCGTGCAGGCGGACACAGGGCAGTCGCTCGGTAACGCCGAAGTCGTCCCAGTCGCGGCCAGCCACATAGAACAGCACCTGGGCCACCGGCTGCGAGGCGGGCACGCGGGCGCGGACGATGAAGGCTCGCACCTTCCAGTTGACGGTCAGGCGCTCAGGGATATCCAGGGTGCTGGATGGCTGCAGCAGCTCCCGGGCCACCACCTGGCTGGTGCTGAAGGGCCCCAGGGAGACGTTGAGGACGGGTAGCTCCTTGGTCTGGAACACCACGAAGGGCTCCGAGCGCTGCAGGGAGCCGTTGGCGACCGCAGGCGGCGGGGGCCGCGCGTCCCGCAGGAAGAAGGCCAGCCGAGTCCGCGACAGGCGGTAGCTGACCGGCAGCACGGGACTGGCCTGCGGCCCCGGGGGGCTGGGGCTGGCTGGGTGGGAGCGGCCAGAGGCTGGGGACAGACAGAAGCAAGAGCCCGGAGGGGTCAGCGGAGGCTGGACTGGGACCTCTGGGCACCCCAGCGTCCCACCCCCGCGGGGGGTGTCAGCTTCAACCTCCTCTTCCCCCTTTACCACTGCCTCTTTTGCCCCAGCATGGGGGTGGTGGTAGGCCTGATAGCAGCGCAAAGCATGGTGAAGCTTTAGAGCTTTCTTCCCTAGCATCCTCATTGGTAAAATGAGGATAAAATGGGCTTCTGCCTGGAAGTGTGGTTGTGAAGATTTACTAGTAGTGTGCACAAAGGGCTGCGAGCGAAGTGTGGCCCTGGGAAGGTGGGGGCTCCGGGGGTTACAAGCTACTCAGCACTCCACAGGCATTGGCCTGTTTAATGCTCAGATGGACCCTCCCAGCCAGGTATTCTACCATTTCCTTGGATTTGTTCTGTTTTCTATAAATAATTTCTCTTTTTTGAGAGCCTGTTCTTGTATCTCACCAGTCAAGGTGTGGAATGCTTAAGTAACTTACCCACGTCAACTGAGCAACAGGGCCACGACTAAGGTTTGAACGCGGGGCCACCTGACTCTCAAAGCCAAGGCCGTTCCTGCCCCAACTGCCCAAGAGGGTGCAGGGCCCCCGGAGATCCCTTATTTCCCACTCCGCCCCCACCCACCATGCACTATACACTCAGGGAATTTGACCCCAGTCTCCCAAACACAACATGGGCCTTAGGTCTGACGTCTCTGGTCCCCACATCCATGCAGGAACCTGCCAAATTCTAGCAATTCCGCTTATTGACTCTGGGGTGTGTCCCAAGCTGCCCTCCTCCTCCATCCCCGGAACCTTGCCCCAGTTCTGGCCTGGATGCTGTTGCTAGGACAACGACACATGGCATGACTGGGTCTCCCGTCTCCCCGGCATCCCCTCCCTCCACAGCAGCGGAGTGATGTGCTCGTGATGTGCTCGTCCTGGACACAGATGGGAGCTTGTTGGCCCCTCACCGCCAGCCCAACTCCAGCTGGAGACTGTCAAGGAATAGGAAGGACCAACATGTGGGGGTTCGAGGTTTGAGAAGCAGTTCTGGATCTTGCCATGGACCCCTGAGTCACTTTCCTCATATTTAAAATCAGGGTAATGATAACAATGCTGATCTTAAAGGATGTGGTGCTGTTACTGTTCTGTTTTTGAGAATCAAGTAAGAAAGCACTCTATAAATTATGCAATGTAAATATTAGGAAAGAATCTCTCCCTTTGCTTACAAAACAAAATCCAAACTCACCTTGAGCTGGACTGTGACCCTCTACAACAGGGTTTCAGGTTCCCCTTTCTCCACTATTCCCCCCAAGTTCCCACTGCCAACGTGACTGGACACCTTCTGGCTTTAGCACTCGCCAATGCCACCTTATCTCCCCTCCTTGGCTCCTGCCATGCCCTCTAAGTCAAATTCACTCCTTTTCTAACTGCACACATCCAGATTGGAATCTTCCTTCACGGTCCAGTGCCAATGCCACCTCCTCCGTGAAGTCCTCCAAGATATGACCTCAATTCCTGGGATGTTCCTTCTCTGAGGGAACCTCTCGTCTTGCCTTGTGTGGAAGATAGTTATCTATGAAGCTGTGCACTGAGCAAATCTTCCACAAAGTTTGGCTGATTGGTGGGGACCCCCGTCGCAAGGAGACTCCCAATCAACGCTATAGTGGTTACTTGAAGTTTATGCACCTTTGTCACTTTATCACCGTCAAAGAAACCTTGACAGTTCTACAAACCTTCCCAGCCAATTCCTCATAAAGGCAATGAACTAAAAATTCCCAGCTCTGGAGACTCTGGTGGCTCTAGTGTTTATGTCCTATTGTTTTTTTTTTTTGTTGTTGTTTGTTTTTGTTTTTTAAATCTGTGGTTTAATTTCCTCATTCAGAAAAAGAAGCATTTGGCTTGGGGCAGGGCATAGGCCCTTGGAGTCAGGTGCTCTAAGAGGAGTGGCACCTGGTCTCATGCACCTGCTCAGGGCTCTCTCTGAGTTGTCCTTGGGGCCAGCTGGGGAAACTGCCCATGTGGGTGCGACCCATGCTTTATCACCAGACTACTTCTTCCATCCCCAGGAGAACTCTGTTCCTGGGCCACCTTTCCCCCTGGATGCTCTGCACCCTGTGGGGTATGCTGGCTGCCATTGGTGGGCTAGAAGTGGGTAGCTGAGTTCAAGAGGAGGACAGGAAGATGTCTGGAGAGATGGGGGGAGCCTTTCTGGCAGGAATCCCCACCCCACAGTTACTCCAGGAGTCTCTGACCCTCGCCATTGTTGGGAGGCTGGCCCAAGTCACACATTTGGGGTCCAGGAAAACAATCTGAGCCAGGGCACAAGGAGCCAGCCAATTGCTTTGGAAGCAGCGAGAAGCAGGCAAGCAAAGATTTCAAGACTCAGGTTCAAGTTTCTCCCTGTGATACTCCCTGGCAAATTACTTCTCATGTTGGGCCTTGGTTCCCACATCTAAAATTGAGATGGTGATATCGGCCCCCTTATAGGGATGTTGAGAGTAGATAAGAGGCCAAGGGGGCAGGGGCGGTCAGTGCTCAGGATGGCGGGATGGCCAGGGCTGGGATGGGGAGGAGTGGCCATGCCTGTCCTGCTGGGGTTGTGGAAGGGCAGCTGCCGCAGCTGTAAGTGCTCCCTGTCCAGGCCGGGTGGGGCCGCAGAGATCATAACCACTGTCCCTGCCTTGCTTACCGTCCCTGGGAGATCCCAGACACTGCTAAGTGGCACTTAGTCCCCTCTGACCCTCTCACTGTCCCAAGCTCCCTGTGGGCCATCTGGACCCCTGGGAGGCATGCGCGGGCAGAAGCCACCAGATGGGCAGCAGATGGGGGCATGGAGGAGGGGACTGGAGACCATGTTTGCATGGACCCCTCTGCCCTTAGTGGATTTTTGGTGAATTAATGGAGTTCTTGGAAGGAGCTGCCCACGGACTGGGGTAGAAGTGTCTCCTGCAGCGTCCGAGGGGAAACTAGGTGGCACTGAGGGAGAGGGGTCCCAACGCTGGGCAGCAGCGGATAAGGAGGCTGAGTTTCTGAAAGGGGGAGCAGCCTGTGTTAAAAAAACAAAACAAACAAAAAAACTCCCCAAAACCCCAGCTTGCTTTCAGACAGGGGAACCAGAAAAGACAGTATTAGGGCGCTACAGTGTCTGTATTTATGTCGTCGTGACACACGACAGCCCCTCCAGTCACCACTGTGAGTCATTCTATCTTCCGGGGCCTGGAGCCTCCTCTGTGGGGGCGGTGAGGGCTTCTGAGACTCCAGCACTAACCCCCGGTCTCCTGGGCTCACTGACTCTGCAGCCTGAAGGAAGCTGCTGGATCTCTCTGGGCCTCGGTTTCCCCAGGGCTGTGGGAGAGGCTCTGGAAGTGTTCTGGGGGTGGCGGGGGCAGGAGGGGAGACCTGTGGAGCTGTCGGCAGACAGATCAGGTTTTCAGGGATGCTCTGTGGGAAGGTGTGTGCACGCTTGTGTGTGTGTGTGTGTGTGTGTGTGCGCGTGTGTGCGTGCGCAAGTGTGCACGCTGGCCTGCATCTCGGCCTGGAGCAGGCCCAGCCTGAGGACGGAAGAGCTGCTGGACAGTTTCCTGAGGGACGGCGGGTGGGGGAGGAGAAGATCTACACAGATCTGAGGTTGGTGGGCTCAGGGGGTGGGGGGCAAGAGGTGCTGTAGGGGTGTGAGTGGTGGACAGCCTGAACCCCCAACAGAAGGGCAGCTGCTCCCATGGGCTGGCGCACACCTGCCCCTAGCTGATCTTCAGGCTTGGCCCCTCTCCCTGTTCCCCTTGCTCCCCAGATCACTTGCCCTCCAGACCCTACTTCCTGCTCTCATGTTCTGGACCAGCTTGCCCTGAGGACCAGGCTTGACGCTGTCTTCCTGTCCCGCCTCAGCTCCCCTCGGAGCGGCCTCCCTGCTGGAGCGGAAGCGGGGCTCTTCTCTGTGTACACAGCCTCGGGCCTCCTGAGGCATTTGGGCCTGGCCCCGGGATCCTCTGCTTCTCACAGAAAGGGCTTCTCCATATCCTCTCGGGCACATGAGGGGTGTTATGAGTGAAACTGTGACCCCCCCACCCCAACTCCTTCATGAAAGGCCTGACCCCCCAGGAGCTCAGAAAGTGGCTGTGTTTGGAGACATGGCCTGCAAAGAGGTGATGAGAGTAACATGAGGTCATTAGGGTGGGCCCCAATCCAGTACGACTGGTGTCCTTACCAGCAGAGGGGATCAAGACACAGATACCCAGAGGGAAGTCCTTGGGAAGAGGCAGGGAGAAGGCGGCCCGCTTTGGGGCAAGGAGGGAGGCCCAAGAGCAGTTCTCCCCACTGACCCTTTGGCCTCGGACTTCCAGCCCCAGCATGAGAAGCAAGAGTCTGTCGTTTTAGCCCCCCAGCCTGTGGTGCTGTGCGAGGGCCGCCCAAGCAGACTCACACAGGGAATTGGCTATGTGTGCCCCTCAGAGCCTCAGTCTCCCCAGTAGGGAGTAGAGACACCTTACCAGGGATGAAGATGGGCTGGGAGAGCGCACAGGGATAAGGATGGCGGCCAAGGCACTCCTAGCCCCTTCCTAACGCCACACTTAGCATGTGACCCTTTCCCGCTGAGCTGACCCCCGCAGGTACACCCAGCTCTTCACAGCGGGGTATCTCAGAGCGGGGTGTCTGTGGGTGCCACAGCCTGTATTCCCATCCCTCCCTGCCCAGCCTCTTGGGGAGCACCAACCCAGGGCTGCTTCTGGGTTATGCTTCCCTGAGAGGCAGTGGCCTTCATCGTTCCTTTCTTGTTCCAGAAAGACATGATGGCATGAATAGAGGCTTCACTGGCCCTGTGTCCAAGGGCATTGGACTAGACCCGCCAGCACCCAAGAGAAGAGGGCAGGAGATGAGGTGTGGGGTCCCCTCATCCTTCTGTGCCTGGTCCTGGCACTGCCTCTCACCACGGCCACCTGGATTGTGCTTCCCTACTGCTTGGCTCTGTCCAGCTTGGGCTGTGACCGACCTGGAGCTCGGCCCTGGTATGTGTGACACGCAAATGATCGCTAAACTGTTTCATCTGTCACTCCTGGGAATGCTCCCCGAAGGCAGGCCCATGCACCCTGAAGGCAGGCCCATGCGCCCTTCTCAGGCCACACCCAATACCAGGAGGCACCTGCTTAGTTGTGCTTTGGTCTTTCCAGCTGGACTGGGGTATGGGCAGACACCGGGTTAACGAATCTCGATTCTACCGTCTTATAAGGCCTGGGGCACCTGTGCAGGGCCAGTGGCTGGACAGAGGCCCTGCCTTCTCATCTCAGCTGGCTGTTGGTGTCTGGGAGAACAGTGGGGGCCTCTGAGCGCTCCCAGGAAACCTTCTCACTTTCTCTCCAGGCGCACAGCCCTGCCCTTTCCCCCGCAAACCGATTGGAGGCTAGAGCCAGGCAGGACGGAGACGGGGGGTGCCTCTGGCCATCTCCCTGCTTCTACCTAATCAAGATCAGATGCCTCCTGCTTCTACCTCTAATTGTCCCAAAATTAAAACTAATCACTGGCAAATCAGAATTAAAAAAAAAAAAATTGTCATTAGCTTTCGTGAGTTTGAGGCTGAGGGACACAGCAGGGTGTCAGCAGGGCCCGAGGGCACTGGGCTGTGCTCTGAGCAGGCTTGGTTACTCACCTGTGTGTGTGAGCGTGTGTGTGCCCCACCAGAGGTCAGTGTCAGGGGACCCTTCGGCACTTGCTCCTGAACTTGCCTGAACGTCAGACTCAGCAGGAGCGAACAAAACAAGCGCAAACCGACTCTAGGGCTGGACCGGGGCTTAACACCATCCCCTTCACCAGGGCAGAGACCCGACGATCTGTATGTTTAGCAAGCATCCCAGGCCTTGTTATCACAGGGTCTGGAAAACACAGTGCTAGGCTGGAAGGGTTGGGAGATGCTGAAGGCTGTGGCTTGTACGGCGTAATTTGGCACTGCTGAGAGCAGATGATGAAGGACCCAGAGTCTAGAACAGAGCCTGGCACACACAAGCACCAAATCTATGAATGGATGAAGAAATGAACAAGACGCAGCAAGAGACACGGTTGCTGCAGATGACCAGGATCCCAGGGTCCATGCGTCTGCTGTCAAGGGGCCAGGGATGGGCTTTGCACAGTGAAACCACCCCCCCTCCCCCGCAGGTCAAGCTCTAGGCCCATAGCAGGGCTGGGACTTCAGGGGAAACCTCTCTGGTCCAGGAGAGCTTCAGGGGAGGAATTTCCCCTCTGAGGGTGCCTGGAAGACGGCTCTGGCCAGGAGGAGGGGTGCCCGGCTTCCAGTTCTGCTCTTCCTTGGCTAATGGGTTAGATCTCACCGGGGCAAGCCTGTCATTTCTGAGGCCCCGTTTCCCCATCAGCAAAATGGGGAATCATGAACCAATATACCAGGTACCATGGAGAGGGGTGCCTTGGTTGGAAAAAACCTGTCTTGAGGAAGGTTTTTCGGTTTTTGTGTTTTAAATTAGTGATACCAGTATTAGCAAGGGCTGTAAGGAATGGGGGCATCCACACACCCTACGGTCAGAGGGTACACAAGACAATTTTCCAGAAAGCACTTTCAAAATATGCTTTCAAGACCTTGACACCGTTCATGCTCCTTGACCCAGCGGCTCGCCTTTGGGAATCCCGTGTGTAGACATCAGCTCAAAGATTTATGTAAAAAGATATTCACTGCAATGTTATGTTTCTCAGTAAAAAATTAGAAACACCTAAGTGTCCAAAAGCAGGGTTTAAATAAAAGCAGATGCTTAAGAATGGATGTGTGTAGCCATTACAGGTCTAGTTTTCAAAAAAAGAAAATATTGACTCAGAAAAGAAAATGCTCACAAAATAGTTTGAACTAAACAAAAAAGGGTATAAAACTGGCTCTACGGTGTGATACCAATTTTACATAAAAAGATATAGACCCTGGGAGGAAAGACATCAGAATGCTAATGGTGGTTATATCTGAGGGGCGGGGATTCTCGGTGATTGTTATTTTTTTACTTTAGGCTTTGCTGTATTTTCCAGTTGAATGCAACGAGCATGCATTGCTTGTAAAATAAGAGAGGAAACAATAAATGTCATTAAAAAAATGAAGGAAAGTGTTTGAAGCTGTTCCAAGATTTTTTTTTTTTTTAAAGGAAATTGGGGGAAAAAAAGAAAAGAAAAGAAAGAACGAACCTATGTGGTTGGGGAGCCACACAAACTCACACTCAGATCCCAGCTTTGACGTTTCCTCGCTGTGTGACCTTAGGTAAGTTACCTAACCTCTCTGGGCCTCAATTTCCACACCTATAAAACGAGGATCCTAGAACCCATTTCCTAATGCTGTTGTGACTAAATAAGCAAATTGCTGGTACAGCGTCCGTGCCCAGTGTTCATTCGTTTATTCATTCAACACTTATTGGTTATTTCATTCTGAGAAGGGAAGGGCCGACCTGCTTTTCTCTAGCACTTGATGTATTGTTTAGCTCACAGCAGTCTTCTGTCAGTGTTTGTTAAGTTAAAAAGGACAAGTACAGAGATGATAGGTGCGTGGAGCAGAGCATCCCAGGGAGCTCAAAAGCAGCACGAGGCTGGAAGGAGTACAAGTTTTGGGGGGCCCTGGAATCCAGCTCAGGCAGACCAGCCAGTGGCCTGCTGTGTAACCTCCGGCCCATGTCTTCCCTTCTCTGGGCCTCATCGGGGAAAAGCAGATAGTCCCTGCCCTGTGTGCCACCTGGGTGACCTAGGTGCGGGCAGGTGCCGTGTGTGGGGGGAGTCTGGTGGGTTCTGGACCAGGCAGAGGTCTGCTGAGTAAAGAGGAAATAACAGCTGGGCCCGGTGGGCCCCGAACACTGCCCTGCCCGATCCGCTAGGACAGGGCCTCCACGTCCCGGGAAATAGTTTGGGTCTTGCACGAAGATGCCGACCAGAGAGCCAGCAGGGGACTACGCCCAACCCGAGGCCCTCCTCATCATGCAGAGACGCGTCTGTCTTTCTTATACAATAAGGATGTCCTATAGGCTGGTCCACGGAGGACGTCCCCACCCAAGGCTGGGGCTACCCTAAACCATCTCTTTGAGGAGCAGCCCAGTAGAGGGATGGGTGCCTCCCTGTGGGCCTGAGCTGTCCGCCTGCCTTCCCCTCCCCGCCAGCCCCACTCTCCCTTCCCTCCCCCGCTTCGCTATGCCCCTCCCCAAGACAGCTCCATCAGGGTGGGGCTGTCTCCCTCCCAGCCTGGCTCCTGAGCCCCCCATGCTGAGGCCCCATGTGCCTGGAGCCCTGGCTAGGCTGGGAGCAGCCAGGGTGCATACAAGAGCTAACCACTCCTGTCGTGGGCTGTGGAGGGTGCGCTGGAGGCAATCGAAGCTTCCAGAAGCCCATAGCCCCCAGGTGGCTCTTGCTCTCCTACTTGGAGGCTGCAAATCCTTGGGAGGCAGCTTCCCTGTATGGTAACACCCTCTGCGACAGCTGGCTGGAAGAAGCTGGGGGGAGGGGCTGGGAGAGAAGCACCCATCCCCTACTCTGCCTCAGTGCCCCACTGCCTTCTCACTGCCAGAAGCACCGGTGACGGGCTACCAGGTTACTCCCCGCATCTACCCGGGAACTCCCTGTCTCTTCACTGTAGGGACGGCAGGGTCCCCACCCCAAAACAGAGGGTCAAGAAGGCTCCCCAGAAATGGGCTCTGCCTTCATCAGCTGTGTGAGCTTGGGTAAGCAGCAGCTGAGCACACCTCTACCTGTTTCCTCAGTTGTCCTGAGGCGGGGTGGGGGGGGTCATAGCAGCCCCTCCCTCTACCTCGAGGCTACAAAAGGAAATGCATGGGTTGTAAGCGGATTCATAAAGCCCTTCAGCCAGCCCTTCAGCCACGCTGTGCCTGTCAGCCTCTTTAAATGTCAGCTTTTGTTTGAGAGTTACCGTCCTCATCACTGGAGGGACACCACACAGCCTCCTGAGGTGGGGCCTGGGGGTCCCCCAAAACCCAGTGACTGGTTCCCTTCCTCCCTGTGCCCAAGCCTTCTGCTGCTGTGACCAGGGGTCACCTGATGCTGCGCGATTGCTTCCTTTATCCCCGGCACCCAGCACAGAGCCACGAACCAATGTATGACTGGGGGTCCTGGGAGGTCGTGTCTGCTGAAGTATACACATGTACGGGCACACACACACACACACACACACACACACAGGCCCACCACAACCAGGGTCTGTACCAGTCATCCCCCTTACAGACACCCTGCCCTACTCTTGTCCTGGGACAGCTATCCTGACCTGGCCACCCCTTTGGCTCCCTCAGCCTAAAATCCCTCCTGCCACCAGCTGTGACCCATCATCTTCTAGAAGAAGGAAGGAAATCAGAGAGAGGCAGGCAGAAGAATGGAGGGGAGGAGGAACCATTGGCAGAGGAGAGGAAGAATCAAGCTCAGCTAAGTCAGGGGTTTCCCAGAGGCCCAAAGGAGGGCCAGGGCCCCAGGGGCTCAGGCAGCCATGACCCCCAAGGAGCTGCCGCTAGGAGGCCCTCCTTGCTGGCCTTGACCATCGGGTCCTGCTCCTGGGTACCTTGAGCCTGGGGAGGGATAAGCTGTACAGCAGGTCAGAGACCCCTGGAGCCAGGGGTCCTGTGTCCCGGCTCCCTGCTGGCCCCAGGGTCACCTTCCTGCTAGCCCCGGAGCCTCGGAGCCAGAGGGGAGGGACTCCAGGAATGGTTTCCTGGTCCTGAGAGCCTGGTTCGGCCCACTCACTCCCTTCCTCTTTAGCCTCCACACTCTCTGGGGAAAGCTGTGAGCTGCACCAGCCAGGCTGGAGGGTACAGACCCTCAGGGCTCATGAAGAGAGAGAGGGTGAGAAGGGATAGCCTGGGAGGGGGTAAGATAGGCCTTTGGGGGGAGTCCAGATGGTGACCCCAGGGCTGGAGGAAACTGAGCACTGAGGTAGGGTTCCTGGGCAGGGTGAGTCCTGGAGAGGAGGGGTTAATCAGCTTTGGGGACAGAATCCTGGTCCCTTCCAAAATGCCCAGGGATCCTGCCCCCACCCCCATCCCAGTGCCTGCTCTGGGGGCCTGCCCTTAGAAGCTGGGAGCGTGTGTCTGTTAGTCTGTCTGCATCTGTGAACTCAGGATGGGGACCAGAGGCTCAGACAGGCTGCTGAGGACAAGGAGGCCTTGTGTTTCCAGGCAAGCATCCCTCACCCCTGGGGAACAGCTCTTTTATTGATTTCTGAAAATCCAGAGGGGACCCCCATCCTCACCTCTGCCCCCTGCCACAACTCCTAGGGCGAGGGCCAATCTCAGTCTGCCCAGCTGTAATGGGCCTGATGTGAGGTCCCCTTTGTGGTGGAAAGGGCTGGGTGGGGGCTCTAGTGTGAAGGAAGAGGGGTTGGGGGGGCTCCTATGTGGCCAGGTCTGGAGTCTCCCAATGACTGTGGTTCTCAGGAACAAAAGGAAACTGCTGGAATAGCCCCTGGTTCCCAGCTTCCCCCTACCCACCTTGGGCCATGTGAGATAGAGGGCTCCCAGAACCCCAAGCCCACATCACTCCAAACATCCCTGTTCCTGGGGAGGGGGCTTCTGCGGACAGAGCCCTGCTCTGCCAGTCTGGTCCTCGGGCCTCGGGCAGGGAGGAGGGAAGGGCAGCTACAAGCAGGGCACCCTCCAGGGAAGCAGGCCTGAGGGAGGTGGGCCCCCCACGAGTCGCGCCACACACTCGAACTGCCCCTGCCCCAAAACCTGGAAACCCAGGCTTGACCACCTCTGCTGGCCTTACCCAGCTGGTTCTGGCTCCCAGGAGGGCTGGGAAGTGGGGACGGCGGAAATGAGGCAAGGAAGAGGAAGGGTTTGCGGGGGGCGGGGGGTGGTTGGGAGAAGGAGAGAAAGCTAGAGTCAGGAGAGAAGAGGGAAGGTAGAGAAAGAAACCAGGAGAGGGAGAAGGGGTAGGGGGAGGGAGGAACCCCTCATCCCGGCAGGTGCCTGGGGGTGGGGATGGAGGACAGGGCAGGGAGGTGGGCAGAGGGCACGGGTGGGAGACACAGGGCCGCCTGGCCTGGGAGCTGCCACGGGAGCCGCAGGGGAGGGGCTGTTCTCTGAGTTACACTAAATGACTAATGTGCATTATCCTAATTATAGCGAAGCAAGCTGAGCCTTCCCACTGGCGCAGCGCCTGCATCTCCTAATAAACAATTAGCTGCAAACAACAGAAAAAGAAAGTGTGTGTGTGTGTGTGTGTGTGTGTGTGTGTGTGTGTGTGTGGCTCCAGCCTGCGTCTGCCTGCGATGGGTAGGGGAGGGTTTGGAGCTGGGCCTCAGGAAGGGGGAGGCTCGAGGACAGCTGGGGAAATCTCCATCACCCCTGCAGCCCACTCCATCCCGGTGTGTGCGGGTCAGGGCTGCCCTGTTCAGAAGGGCCTCGAAAGGCAGGGCAAACTCCTGGCCGTGGGGGCTGGCTCAGACCTTGGGGGGGCCCGGCTTAGACCTCTGGGCTGCTTTAGAGAGAGCAGACCCCGGGCTAAGTGTATTGCTCCGACCCCACAATAAACCCAGGAAATAACATATCCGTTTCTGCCAGGGAAGGAACCACGGCTCAGAGAGGCTAAGAGGCTACTGGCCCCAGGCCCCAGAGCTGGGGTCAGGCCCCAGTGGGCCTCCTGATTGCTCTGGCCCTGGCCTCACTTCCGGGGAGCACTGGGAACTGGAAGTTGGGGACCCGGCGTACTGACCGATGGAACTGCGTTTCCTTCCAGAGCCGCCACGTGGGCGCTACCACGTGAGCCGTCACAGAGCCCAGAGACGTGAACTGTCTCTGACGTTCTGACCACAGTCCTGAGAAGTGGGCCTTCCTCCGATCCCGTTTTCACTGAGGCCCAGCGACAGGACGGTGTTTGTTCACGGTCCCGAGATTTCGCTACAGAGCAGGGTTGGGAAGTCAGACTCCCGATCCCTGGATGGATCAGCAGGATAGGGGGGGGGGGGCGGGGATCAGCTGGAGCTACATGGCTGAGCCCTGGGTGACAAAGCCCCTTTTAGGGTTTCCAACTGGGGAGGAGAGAGCCGCCCACAGAGGGGCAGAGCACATTCCAAGCCAGTATGGGCCTCGGGACCTGGAGAAGGAGCCCAAGATGGTCCTGAGGCTTTGAGCCTTGGCTGGGTTTCCCTGACTCAGTGGTAGCTGTGTTGTGCCTTCCCAGAGTCTCCTGTGGCCCCCAGCTGGGGCTTCGGGAACTGGGAGGCTGGGGGCAGGGGAGGCCCCCCTCTTAAAGCCGCCCCTGGGCTGGAACACGTGTGTGTGCCAGAGGTGGGGCCAATTTGGGGACCAGGGCCTTTGCCCCCAGCAAGGAGTGACTTGGGCCTCAGGTCACCTCCTGCAGGGGAGCAGTGTGACCCCTCTGTCTTGGTTTGCTTGAGACTGTCATGGGTTTTGTACAGACAGTCCCTCAGTCCCGGGCGAAATGACATACCCAGTCACCTTAAGAAGGAGGTTGACCATCCCTTCCCTCTCTGCCCCACGGGGTTGTGACGGGGCCCGGAAAGAAGAATGACCACGTGTGCAGGGTGACTGTGGGGACTGGCCCAGGTTCCCAGGTGCGGGGCGGGTGGGGGGTGGGACTTTGGGTGACGGGATCTGCCTGCCAGCTGCGGGGAGATCAAGCCACTTAATCTCTGGGCCTCAACTCCCTCACCCACAAAATGGGGCCAACAAAACCCACCTATATACAGGTGTTGTCAAGAGTAGGTGAGGGAATCCATACTGAGTGCTCTCATGGACCCCCGCTCACAGGTGCTCCCCATCACCCCCGAGGAGCCCTCCTGATCTGCTCTGCCCCACCCTCACTGCCCCTCCAAACCCAGGCCCCCTGGTACCTGGTTGCTCTTGGCCCCACACCGACTAACTGACGGGCAGTCATCTAGCTGATGCTCCATGGGCATTTCTGATCCAGGGCTGGTCAGGGGTCCTCAAGGCTCTCTGATTGGAACCACCCACTTTCCAGGTGAGAAGACTGAGGTTCAGAGAGGAGAAAAACCCTGCTCGAGATCTCACAGCTCCCGCCTCCCTCATGTACCATGCAGCCTCATTGCTGCCCATTCCTTCTCTTCATGGGATGCTTTCTATCCTGCTCTCTGGGTCAGTATCCCAGGAGCGTTTCATTTCCACAGTGCCCTGCTTTGCGTGTCCCAACCTGTTCTGAAGTCATCTCCCACTCCCCACACCACACACTTGGGTCTGGGCCACTCCAGCCCTGCTCTCTGCCTCTGTGCCTTTGCAATGCTGTTCCCCACACACTTTGTCTGGTAGGTGTCGCTTGTCCTTTGATTTCTCCCACGTGTCACCTCCTCTGTGATGCCCTCCTTGACCACCCCCAAGGCTGGGTTAGGCACTTCTGAGCTGCTTGCATCCATCGTTCTGCATTTTTCTCTGTATGGTGACTCGCTTTCCAGGTTTTGCTTTCTCTTAGACCGAAGCCTTGCTGAGGGCAGGGACTGGGCCTTTCACCTTGCAGCCTGACTGCCCAGTACTATAGTACTCAGTAAAGATATTCAACACATTACTTAGCCCCTTCTCTGCTCCAGACCCTGCTGGGAGCTGCCAGGGAGACAGAGATAAAGCAGATAGTTTCTGTCCATAAGGAATTTGCTGGTAAACAGGGAGAACAGACAGGTACATAAATAACCACGCTGAAAGGTAGGAAGTGCTGCAACGCTGGGGGGGGAGGGGGGAGACAGATGCCCTGGGGGTGGGGGCGGGGAAGGAGGGACTGAGGAGCAGGGGTGTCCACGAATGGGAGAAATGCATCAACTCAGGAGCCTGATGGGACCTGGCAGGGTGGGGGCTTCCAGGCGCAGAGAGCAGGGTGGCAAATGGGGCCTGGGGTTAAGTTGCTCTGGGCTGGGTGGCATGAAACAGAGAGCTGGGGAGGATGGGAGGGGGCAGTGATGGAGGGGGGTGACAGGCTTTGGGTGCCAGATGGAGGAATCTGGGGATTTTATCCCAGGGGTTTTCTAGCTGTATACCCTGGAGCCCTGGGGCTCTGCACTGTTACCGGGGTCCTCAGTAGCTTCCCTGACTACAGAAGCTAGTCAGGGATTTCACAGAGGCTTTCACATGCATGATAGCTTTTAAAAGTTTGCCCATCATGACTCGGGTGATGGGGAGCCACTAGGGCTCGGGAGCAGGACAGTCACGTCATGAGGGGGTCTCCCAGTCCCCCTCCCATACGCCCTGCCTCCAGCATACACTCAAGAGACAGCAGGACAAAAGCAGGGGACCTGGATGACGCTGCGGCTCAGAGGGGCTGATGCATGGCGTGAGAAGCAAACGCCGTAATTGCCAAGAATTTCCTGAGTTTATGTTATTGCAACAACCTGTCAGGTAAGCCTGGGCTCCAGGCATCCTCAGACCAAGGGAATAGACCCCTGGCAGGCACCTGCCCTGGCCTCCAGCTCACCTGATGGCCCCCTCTGTTGACTACAGCCTTCTGCTTCCTCCTCTCTTGCCCAGTCCCTGTACTGGGTCCACTCAAAGCCAGTCCCGCCCGCTGTCTCCCGAGCACCTGCTGGGAGGGCAGCAGAATGGAGCCCAGGGCCCTCCCCACCCACACCTGGAACATGCCTCCTTTAGGAAGCTGCGTGGGCTGCTGCAAGGCAAGACTGGTGAGGAATTCCTGCTCCTCCTGTGGAGGAGCCTGAGTCGAGGGTGACCGTGAATCTGAGCAGTCAATGCTGAACCGTGTGTGCTGTTGGGGACACGGATGGGGATGGGGACATCAGTGGCCCCTGCATCTGTCTTCAGTGCCCAGACCCTCCTGACTCTGAGCCGGAGATGGGGTATTCAACGAGCCCTTTCTGAGCTTCCTTACAGCCCTCAGATTCCAGAAGACGCCACACCAGGGCAGGTGGCATCCCTTCAGTGTGAAGTCCCACCCTGCAGGTCGAAGTCTGAACTTGCCCAGCGAGGATGGGCTAACCGCTGCCTCCCTCTTGGGGCGTGTGACGAACAGCGAGGGGGACAACAGTGCCATTCGTGGAGCCCATCTGTGTGCCAAGACCTTTATGCAGTCCTCCTTCTGTTCTCCCACCAGGCCATGTATGCAATAGCCCAGGGTTATACAGGAGGGCGCTATGGCTTAGCCATGCCCAAGGTCACAGCTAACAGATCATGACTCTGGAATTCAAGCCCAGGTCTGACTAGTACCAAGGCACCTCAGGATGAGAGGGAAGAGGAAGAGATCTGTCTGTGGCTCCAGGAAGCAGGAAGGTTAGGACACCACCCAAGGATAACCATGACTCCCCGATCCGAACACCCATCACCTTGTACCCTTGTCCGCCTCTCCTGTGGTCTGTGGTCCCTTGGGTGTGAGGACGGACTCTCATCTCATTGCTATATCCCCAGACCCCAGAGGACAAGTAAAGTTTTCCTAAATATTGGACTAAGATCAGCGAATAGAATTTTGGGGCAGGCAGACTTGGAACTAAAAATGAGGTGGTAATTTCTTGGGGTCCGAGCTGTCCGGCAATGGGAAGGACTGCCTTGTGTAGGTAGTGAGCTCCCCATCCCTGGAAGGATCCCAGCCACTTGAGGCTGACGATCTCCCACAGGGGCTTCTGGACAGGCAGAGGGTTGGCCTGGAGGACCTTCCAACCATGAGATTCCATGAGGCTATGGTTCTTAGCAACTGTGAATAAAGCTGGAGGAAGAAAGGAAGGAGTAAGGGAAAGGAGCCGAGAGGGAAGGGCTGAATGGGAGATGCAGAGTGGGGAGCTGCCCTTCAGGCAGGGTGGGTGCAGCCAGGGAGGGCTGTAGGGATGGCAGCAGGAGACACTCAAGCTCCTTAGGGGAGGTCACCGGATTGGGCTGGCACACTGCCCCCAACCCCAGGTGGTCCAGCCCCTCCCTCTCTCTAGGGACACAAGCACAAATGCAGAGTATGAGGCAGCATCCGTCCCATGCCTCCCTAGGCATGTCCTGTCCTATTCCTGGGCCGCAGTTTCTATGCCTGTGATCTCTGGGCCCCTTTCCAGCTCTGAGTCTGCCTCAGTTTCTCCCTGGGGGACAGGTGGAATTGTTGGTCTTGGTTCTTCAGTGCCCTGTACCCCGCCATGGCCTTGTGGAGGTGGGGTGGCCTTCCCCACCTCCTGATCTGGAGCTTGGCCACAGCTTGCTTAAGCTAATGAGATTCTAGAGAATGAAACACACAGAGGCTTGAAACGGGCTTGCACGGTTGGGCCTTTTCAGCACGAAAATACACCCCAAGTAGCATCTGATCCAAAGAAGATGCGAGAAACGTGGAGTGACGGAGGCCCAAACTGCAGCTCAGTGTCCATCCGGCCGAGCCCAGCGCAAAACAGCCAAACCCCAGACACCCCACAGACTCACGAGAAAGAGACACACCTTGACCCGGAGGGGTGGGGCTTGTCTGTTATGTGGCTTTATCATGGCAGGAGTTGACTGATAATCATTCCTAGACACAGGGAATCCCGTGAAAGGTCGCCTCAGCCCTTCTCCTGCCGGTGGACAAGCCCAGAGCTTAGAGCAGGCATAGGGCGTTTTCCTGTTGGGCTACAGCCCAGGTGGGACAGCGGGACAGGGTCAGGCTGCCCTGAAGCTAGAGTGTATTGGGGGGAAGCTGGTGCCTCCTCCAGGCTGGCTCTGGATGACCAGGGAAGGGCCCCCAAGGAGGCTGCCTGGAAGGGTCAGCCCTTCCTGTCCCATGTGGCCCTGGAGATGGGGGTGCCGGGCACACCTGACTCCCAAAAAGAGATACCTTCGCTGGTCCGGCCGTGAAGAGCCATGTGGTTCTAGTGCCGGGCTGAGCCTCACTCATCATATAGTTCATGCTCGGAGGGCCCCAATTGCCTGTGTGACAGTCAGGGACAAGGGACCTGAGTCTGCTCACTTAGGACTTCATGGCTGATTACATACAGAAATGCAAGCTGCTTTCAGGCCGCTGAGGACAGGCGCATCTTCTCAGCGCTGCCCACGCACGCCTGGCCCTTCCAGTCTTGCCCCATTTTTCTGGGCAGTTCTGGGCAGCGGGGTTGTCGGCAGTGGGGGTCTGCAGCTCAAGTTTGGACTCAGACAAACCCAGCTCTGAACTCCAGGTCTGCTTCTCTCCAGCTGTGTGACCTTGAGCGAGCTGCTCAACCTTTCTGAGTCTCAGTCACCTGTGCGTTAAAGTGCTGACAACAGTTTGGATGCTTCATGGGGCAGCCATGAGGATAGGAGGGTACACGCAGGCTCGCGCGTGGCGCCCGACAGGTAGGAGCTCGCTCAGGAATAAATGCCAGTCATTGCTATTCATCATAAATCCCGCTCATTAGACTCAGGACTTTATCTTCCTGAAAATGCATTTGTTCTTCAATCAGTCCTTCAAAGGCTTTCCATGTGCCAGGTGGGGCCGAGAGAGGTCACCACTGGATGCTGAGGGGAACAGACCACAGGGAGCTAACTTGGCTGCTGGGGGTGTATAGAGCAGGGAATCATGGGGTACCCCCCGGAGGCTCCGCCATCTCCTCAGCTGGCAGCTTGACTATGATTTTGCCAGGAAGAGCCAGGGCTGGGCCATATGGGACATTTGGGGCATGGTGAGTTCAGGCACTGAGGGCCATCCGGGTGGGAGAGCACCCTGAGAGCACATGTTCGGGGGGAGAGGGCAGAGAGGTGGGTGAAAGCACAGGAGAATGGGCAAAGCCAGATCAGGGCCCCGGATGCCACCGTGAGGAGCGTGGAGGATTCTATCCTGCACATGGGCCATGGGAGAGGGAAGCTAGTAAAGGCGGGAATGTGGTGGTGACGTGGTCAGATTTTCATGTTGATGGCAGCCCCTCGGACACGGGATGCAGTTGCGGTGGTCCAGGGGAGAGACATGGGGCCCGGGTGGTAAGGTGACAGTGAGGAAGTGGGGGGGGGTACCCTTCCTGAGAAGTCTCTGTGAAGCCCAGACTCAAGGGCCCGTCTGTCTGAGCCTGGTCCCGACTCCACACCCCAGCTGCTGTGTGGCTTTGGGCAAATCACCACCCTCTCTGGGCCTGCTTCCTTGTCTGCAAAATGTGAACAGCACTGGCACCCACTGGGGTTGTTAGGAGGATTCTATGAGTTAATATGTGCAAAGCCCTTGGGAAAAAATGCCAGGTCATGAGTAAGCTCTGGCAGGTGACAACTACTTCTGCTGTCACTTTATAGCAGCACTGCCAACAAGACCCCAGGCTGGATGAGGGAAGGGGAGGCGGGAGAGGGAGAGGTCTAGATGACGGGCACTTTCCCTACTTTGGCCTCTGGGCGGAAGCAGGGCAGCTCCGCTGAGGGAGATGGAGCTCAGAGGGTGACTGGGCCGGTGGGCAACCTCAGGGAGGAAGCCGAGTGATATCCAGAGCAGAAATGGCTGGGTGGCTGGGTCTGGCACCCAGGGCTCAGAGCATGGCTGAGAGAGCCTAGAGGGAGGGCTGCTCTCCAGGGCACACGGCTGAGGGTGGAGGGGAAGGAGAGGGGCCCCAAGGAGGCTGAGAAGGCAGGGTCAGCGGCGGTGGCGGGAGGCTCAGGGGAGACAGCTGGCCAGAGGAGGACGGGGCCACAGATCACACCTAGAGAAGGAACGGACCCTTGTGGGCTCCCTCCAAGTTCAGGGCCAAAGTCCTTCCCACATGACCACCCACCCTGCCCTGGGTGCCCCCACAATCAAACGGATGTCTGTACCGGAGCAGGCATGGCCCACCCCCTCCCCGCCCACGGTACCGACCCCACTGTGGGGGTTTATTTAATATGACCTGGAAGGCCACACTTGGCTAAGCCTGGGAGTCATCAGGTGGCTTCCACGGAGCACATCTGCACGGCGTGCTGGCCACTGAGCTGTCTCCTCCCCTGTGACCTCTCTGGGCCTCGGTCTCTCTCCCAGAAACACTAACAAAGGGCTAAGCTGGGCCATCCCTGGGCCCCTTCCAGCCCTGACAGCTTCTGCCCCAAGGGTTCAGGTGGTCTGCGAGTCTGTCACTTGGCCTCCTGCCCTGCGGGCCCCCGAGACCCACAGACTGGGGCATCTGAGGTCCCTCACATCTGACTGGTTTATGCACGGAGGTAGTGACCCAGGAGAGGATACCTGGGAGGTGAAGGTCTCCTGCCTTTGTCACTATCCTGTACCCTGACCCTCACCCACCCACTTCCTGTCAGCAAAGGTGCAGCCCCAAAGAGGACTTCACAGATGAGCTTAGTACCAAGAAACTACCACTGGGCCCTACACAGGCCAGCTGGTCTGCCTCTATCCCGGGAGAGCTGGGCCTAGGCTAGGCGACAGGTCTCACAGGAAGGCCTCCTTGAGAGGCCATGTCCCCATGTGGCCCTGCGCAGCTGCCTCTGGTGTTCTGCACCAGCCCTTCTGGGGAGGTCTCCTGAGAGATGACTCTCTTCTCTCCACAGACGGTTCCCTTACTTCAGCCCACCTGGACCCGCTTCCCCATCTTCCGCCCTTGGTGTGAGTGGTTCTGGTCATGAGGCGGGTGAAGGAGACCGTCTGGTATGGTCTCCAAAGGAAGCTCAACTCATTCCATGGGGGACGCTGCCCCTGTGTGTGGCTTCCAGAGTCCCTTCTCCTGCCCACCTCCCCCGGAAACCAGTGCCCTGAGCGACGCCCTCCCGCTGGCCTGAGGGTTAGGCCCAGACCGAGTCCATGGGGAGGAAGTGTGAGCTGTAGTGGCTTTCAGGGGACACTGAGAAGTTCCCCTCCTCATCCCTGCCAGCCCGCCAGTGTGGCAAAGTGTCCCGCCGGCTCTCCCCTCTACAGAGCGGAGGCCGAGAGGGAGCACTCCATCTTGCAGGCATGGAAGAGAGAAGGGTCCCTTCCCCTCCACCTCCCACCCCTTCTAGGATGACTTGTCAAATATGACAGCTGTAGGGCCCTAGTTTACCTTCCTTTTCAGGCCCAAAGTTGGGTCAACTAAGGGTAAACTAAGGCCCATAGGAGTGAAGGGGGCTGTCTCAGTTCCCACAGCTCGACCTACATGTCGGTCTGGGAAACCTGGTCTCTGGCCCTGTGCTCGCCTCAAATGCTGCTGCTCCCACCCCTCTCGTGGGTGAGGCCAGGCCCAGACACCCACAGGGCCCAGCTTCCAGGCAGCACTAGTGTCCCTTCCAGAAGATGGCTGTTCTCTCCTTGGCTGGAGACCCTTGTTTTGTCCCCACCTCCCTCTTCTGAGGGAAAATGGAGCCTGATAGAGTGGGGAAGTGGTTTCCAAACGGTGTTCCTGGGAACCTCGCAAGGGCACAGACGGAGCTCCCTCAGGAAGCTGCAGAGTCCCAGTGCTGTGGGAAGAGGAGCGCGCGATCAGGCTCCGAACGCCAGGCCTAGATCCTTCTATTCTGCTAGCTCGGAGCCGTCTCCTCCCTGGAGGACCCCTAATTGCTCATCTGTGGAGCAGGGATTAACCCTCCCTGACCTACCTTCTGGGGCAAGTGCAGGGGTGACAGCTGTGGAGGCTGTCAGGAAGTGCACCAGGAGGGGTCACAAGGTTCAGGAATGTCCCTGAGCCTGGGGCTTTGGGATGGGGGTGGGAGAAAGGCCACTGAGGCCAGGGCACTGCCTCATCCTTCCCTCCGCCCTGCTTCCTCCCTTGGAAGCCCCAGAGGGACCGCAGCCATTACAGAGAAGGGACTTCAAGTCGACAAAGACAAATTGGCTTAATTGACCCAAATTAGCAGCAGGGAGGGCCCTGATGGCCCAGCTGCTGGTACGTTTAATCACTGTCACCCTGTGTGGTCAGGGGAGGACCCCTCCCCCAAGGCCAACAGGGTCACCTCCCCTGTGAATGGCTGCCTCTCTGGAGTCCTCGGTCAGCAGGAAGTAGGGCTGGGACTTTGGGGACAAAGACAGCCTTCGGCAGGAGGTCAGAGCGCCCTGTGGAGCTGAGCCCGGCTTCAGGAGATACAGCCTGGGCTGGGCTGGGGCAACCTCAGGAGCCAGGGTGGGAGGGCTCTCTCAAGCCCCTCATTCTGAGTTCTATGGCTGCCCTTTGGAGATAGATGGATGCCCCGGGGCAGTCCGGCCCGCAGATGGACCCTCATTCCTCCTTGGAGATGCTGCCCCACTCCTATATTTTGGAGGCTCAGGGGAGGGAGGGCCCTGACCAGGCCTCTTGCCCAGTCTCTGCTTCTCTGTCAGCTTTCCACAGAGTTCCTTAATGACGTTGGGATGATGGTCAAGTCGGGGTCTCCTGCAAAACTCCAGAAGGTTGTGAGTCAGACCCCTCCTTGATGTCTGGTGACACTCTTCCCAGGACTCTGGTCAGCTGTCACTGCCCAAATCCTGGGTCATGAGAGGGCAGTAAAGACACTCCTCCCCACTCCAGCCCCTTTCTGGTTTGGGCCTGCTCCCTGGTGGGGATGGTCCCTTCTCTCTTCTCACAGCAAACACAGTTAGAGACCCATGGTGAGCTGGGCCTGGACCGAAGCTCCAGGTCAGGGGCTCCCGTGACCTCACGGCCTCCCTCTCACAGCTCCCTGTCTCTGGCTGTTTCTGCTTGGAATCTCTTATCTGCCGGACCTGTCCTTGCACACTCTATGGAGGCCGTGTGTGTAAAGGACCCTGACATCTGTGTCCTCCACAGCAGCACCCTGGGCCCCAGCTCTGCCCTGGCCACACCAGTCCCCTCTGCCTGTCCCGGACACCTCAGCCCTTCTCTGGCTTCACTCCTCAACTACCACTCAGGCCCTCCTCCCTCTGACCCCTCTCTGCCTTCTCCATAAATGCACCATAGAGGTCAATCTGGGTAGCCAAAGCCCATGTCAGTGTAGGCCCCGAGGGTGGGTCCCATGCTAGGGAGCTGAACAGTCTCTCTCTCTCACACACACACACAAACACCCATGCACACTCCAACGTATTCGCGGGCCGCCTGTCAGAAGTTCCGTGGAAATGGGATATGAGAACCTAGAACCGCATTTCAACATCTTCCTCCATAGAGCTGGTGTTATCCCCAGCAGTTCTGTTCCCAGGCGAGCCCACCAAACGGATCTCGCCTATAATGTGTCCCATAAATATTTATTGGGCACCCACGAGGTGTCTCATGAAACTGAACAGGGGTTCTCACCGTGTTCCCTTGAGTTCTGGGCCCTGAAACAGAGGACTACGTGAGAGAGTGAGAAGATGAAAAACTCAAACCAAGTCTCTCTTCAAATCACTGTCTACTCTCTTCCTCCTTCCCAGCACCCCCAGCCTCTGGACCTCAAGGGCCTCCAAGTCCCCTCCGCACAGGACCGCGGCATGGCAGCAGCACCCCCCTGAGCCCATCCCGGTTCTAGAAGCTTTATAAGATGCAGGTTCCTGGTCCTTCCCCAGCCACACAGGTCAGCAGGTCTCGGTGGGTCCAGGAAGGGGACGCCTGCCCCACTGCCAGCCCTCCCCTCTTGCTCTAGTAATGAGCCTCAGGGATCACCTGGGAGCCCATGCTGCACCCCAGACCTGTGGCTTAATGACGTTGGGATGATGGTCAAGTTGGGGTCTCCTGCAAAACTCCAGAAGGTTGTGAGTCAGACCCCTCCTTGATGTCTGGTGACACTCTTCCCAGGACTCTGGTCAGCTGTCACTGCCCAAATCCTGGGTCATGAGAGGGCAGTGGAATTGAGAGGGAACTGAGAGGGAATTGCTAGGGCTGGGACCAAGGTACGAGCAATTTTTCTTTTTCTTTTTTTTTAAACTCCTGCATGTGCAGCCAGGATTCGGAACTACTGCCTGAGTTATTCTATTTCTCTTTGTCTCCCCTTTCCCTAGACCTGAACCCACAGACACCAGCACTCACACCTGCCCCCCACTTTTCTCACTCCCATATCTTCTGGGGACCCACGGCCCTGCCTCAGTGGTGACACTTACTTCCATACACCTGGAGTCAGATAAGCAAGTATCTGTGGGATCTGGGATGGGGATTCCACACCTCGGGTAGGTCAAGTTTGGCTGAATGGGATATCAGAGGCTGGAGACCAGAGGCTGTGCTCGGGCAGAGGGGGCTGGCTGGGATGACCCTGCATCTCTCCCAGCTTGGGGGGGGGGTGGTGTCGTGTGGGTTCCCACTTGCCCAGCCCCTGGAAACCCTGTGTTGCTGGGCCAGGGCCGGGGCCGCAGCCTGTGTCCCACAGACTCATGCCGAGTGCAGGATCACATCCCCAATTCCGTGGAAGGTGATTTCACATTTGTAACAATTACTCACTTAATTGGGTTCCAATTAAATTGGAGAGGAAGCGGAGGGCTGTGTCTGTGTTTCTTCTCCTCCTTCCTCCTTCTGCGCATCAAAGAGAGTGCAGGGAGGGTGACAAACGGGCTTTATCCCATCTGGAACAATCCGCCTCCTATCAGGGGCGGGCAGGGCTGTCCTGGGGCTGGCCCCACCTGCTCCTTCTGAGCGGCTCTCAGGCCTGCATTTCTCATCAGAGGCTGGACTCATTCAAGGGCCCTAGGGGGTGCTGGGTGCTCAGGAGAGAGCCCTGTCTTCTTATGGGCTTCACCCTTAACTGGGGGGCTGAGTGTGGACCTGGGGAATCGGGGGGCAGAGAGGTAGAGGGAACAGTACTACCCAGGCAGAGTGGATAGGGGCTCAGGGCTGGGTTAAGTAGACCCCTGTCTTGCCAGCTGGGCTCACTGGGGAGTCTCCAGGCTGCCCCAGAGCAACAGGGGGAGGTGAGGCAGATAAGCCCTCAAGGAGACAATCCTACTCTCCATTTAGCCAGTAGCTCTGCACTGTAACACCTGTATTATATGTGTAACACCTGTATTATATGAAGCCCATACATTCTATGTAATATAGAGTATAGACTATGTATTTCCCTTGCCAGAAAAAAAAAAAAATTGCTGATTGAGTCCAATTCTGTCACATCCTAGAAAGGGAAACTGAGGCCCAGAAAGGGGAAGAGATTTTTTCAAGTCCATGCCACCATTTTGGGGCCTGGTTTGTTAGGATCAAGGACTCCTGGCTTGATCTCAGCCCCCTGTGGCTAGGAGATGGCCTTGGGGTGAGGAGGGTTGGGGAGAGGTTATGGAGGGAACGACAGTCCAGGCCAGGGTCTCCATGGAAGCACCTCCCTCCTGCCTCTGGCCTCTGTTCCCCAAGAGGAACCCCTCTCTGGTCCACACAACAAAGAGGTCAGGAGGTCATGACGGTGACCGGGGCTGAGGCTGGGCTCATGCCCCTGGGCGATGCTAGCTCAGCTGGCCCTCTGGCTGGATACCCTACCCCCAGGAGAGCCAGGCTTGTGCCAGGGAGCCCTGGTCAGAGGAGCCCCGCAAAGGGGCCAGATCTGCAGAAAGTCAGTGTCTGGCACCCAGGAGGTATTGAGGAAAGCTTTCTACAATGAATGAGTGAATGAATGAATGAATGAATGAATGCTTGATTGGAGTCAAGGACACAGAGCCCAGTCTAGGAATCAGGGCCCAAGCTTCTAAGGTGGGCTGAAGGAAATGAGGTTCTACAAAGAACTGGTTGCAGGACAGGGGAAGTTAGCCCCGCCCAGAGAGAAGCCCCTGCTTCATGGGGCAAGTGCCCCTGCTCCTGGGAAAACCTCTCATCTGACGATGGAGGCACTATCTTCTCTGGAAGACTGATGAGGGAGGCACAGCTCCATCCTGGGAGAGTCCCCAGCCTGGTGGGGGTGGGGATGGGGAAAGGGAAGGAAGAACATCCCTTCCTGGGGCTCTCTCTCTCTCTCTGATGGGGGATGCCCCTGACTTGGGCAGCCTCCTGCCTGAGGGAGGAGGCAAGGCTGGGTCTATGAGGCCGTGCTCCTCGTTCCTGGGTTAAGGAGTGGAGGGTGCTCTGTCTGGGTGCCGGGCAGGAAGGAGCTGGGAGCGGGGACCAGGCCGGGGGAAAGCCATCCGCATTCTGGTCAGGCAGCCACTCGCTGAGTTATTATTATTTCTTTTTTTTGAGCTACTTAGAGCAATTTACAGAAATCATTTAGGGGCCGTTTAGGGAGAAGAGAAAAGATGAAGACTTTTAAAGGCAGGGCCCGGGGATGGTTTTATGCAGATCAGCTTCTCAGGGCTGCCAAGGAGAATCTGGATTCCTGCGGGTGTGGGGAAGGGGAGGGGGCCTGCAGGGTTTCTACTCCGACAAATCTCCCGCGGGGGGTCCCGAGGCAGCAGCCCCGGACCGAGGAAAGGGATGAGTGGGGAAGATATATCAGGCAAAGGGCAGAGACCCATGAGGAGGGAAGCCAGCCCCAGGGGATGAGCCTGGCAGTCTGTGCCTCAGTTTCCCCTTTGGTAACTGGGGTGTGTGCATGGATGAGTTGACAGCTCTGGAACCACGCTGAAAGGGGGTGGCTCTTCTCTATGATATCGGGGCGAGAAGAGAGGCCCTTGGACCTGGAGCCACAGACTCAGGAGATAGGGCCCAGGGGGAATGGAAAGTAGTGTCCAGAGGAAGAGACAGATTTCCCCATCTGTGACCTGGGCTGGTCATTTCTCCTCTCTAATCCCCACCTCATCCGTATAATGGGGATCAGGATGGCCCATTTCATAGGCTGGGCTTACCTGGGATAAGGTGATAGAGAGTGTGCTAGCCGTTTTGGAACTGTCCAGGGCATCACATTCCTTGGTCTTGGTGGGGAACAGTGGTGGCCATCAGGGGTGACGAATAGCCCCTCCTCCTGTCCCCCCCACCCACACCCCGGTCCCGACAGGAAAAACTGCTCTTCGAGGGCTGAACAGGGACCTAAGTGACCTACGCTGGGCTGGGACCAGAGGTCCAAACCGGGATACCTGGGGAGTGCAGGTCACGTGCGTGTGTGTCCACGTGTGGGCGTGTGATGTGGCAGCGGTGGGGGGTGGGGGGAGCTGGCGTTTGGAGGGAAAATAAGGAAACGGGTCGCACATGTAGCAAAGCCTTCCCCACACTTCCCATTTCACGCTGTTTGTGATGTGATTATTGGAGACGGAATCTGGTTACTCCAGTAAACACCGTGCCTGCTGAGACAGACAGATCCCCCAGATACAGCCGCTGGGGAAGCCGGATGTGGCGGGGGGACCCCACCTCCAATACCCTCATGCCAGACCTTTGAACACACAAGGACAAGCCCACTGGGCTGGGCATCAGGAACCCGGGTCTTAGGCGTGGCTTTGCCATGCCCGATCGCTGTGTGATCTGTCCCTTTCTGGATCCTCGATGTTGCTCTCTCTCCAAACAGGGATGGTTCAAGGATGAGAGGGGGGCCTGACACTCCCATCTAGCTCCCCTGACCCGAGGCGCTCTGACGTTAAGGCTCTCACTGCACTGAGTGGCCCCCGTGTGCCCGGATGCAGACGCAGTTTCAGAGGGCACTGGCTTTCAGTGCACTCTGCAGGCACGGACGGAGAGCCCACCGTGGGCAGGGCGCTGTGCATGGAGACTCCACTGCCTGCTGGTACTTCAGGAGTGAGCGTGATAATATAACTGGTACCTTTTGTCTACCCGGCACCCAGACAGAGCTGGGGCCATCACGTGCACCAGCTCACAGAACCCCTGTGATCTCAGATGTAAGTGCTGATGGCAAGCAGGTTCCCTCGGCGCTCCCCTGGGCTCTGTCCAGCACTCGGCAGGAGCCAGGTGGGCGCAGCTCAGGACGGAATGGACACCCCTGTTGCTCCTGGGGCTCAACGCACCAGGTCACGGAGATTTGGGCAGTGATTGTGGCAAAATGACTGGACGCTGCTGCTGCCGCTGCCGCCACCCCCCAGAGTCCAGGGGAGGCCCTTCTGCCACCCCGCTCTCCTGCATTTGGCTACCCTGGCCCGGGTTCTGTTGCACAGAAAGTGTCTGCATCCTTGTCCCACATCTGCCAGTGACTGTGTCGTCACTGCTGCATGACCACTGCTGGTCACAGAGCTGGGCGCGGAGCAGGTATACAAACCATGGGCTGAACAAAAGTATCGTTACCGTTTCTAAGCACTTAACTACCAGCTGGGCGCTGCTCCAAGTGGATTACGTGCATTAATGTATTCATTGCCACAACCCTATGAGATGGGTACTCTTGGTCTCCCATTCTATGGATGTGGAAACTGAGCCCACAGAACAGTGATGTAATTTTCCCGAGACCACGAAGTTAGGATACGGCAGATGAGTGTGGGAAGGAAGGCAGGACAGGAAGGAAAGAAGGACAGAAAGGAAGGAAGGAAGGGAGAGAGGGAAGGAGGGAGAAATTGCTCTATGGTCTACTGTCATCCATTTAATCCCAGATCTCTCATCCCAGCTGCAACCTGGGGAGAAAGCTAAGAGGAGGGAAAGTCGCAACCTTTTTCTTCTTTCATTCCACACATAGGTACCGAGCATCTCCCGTGTGCCGGGCACCGATCCAGGTGCTGGGAATGAGTATAGCAGTGACCAGGACAGCCAGCACCCAGCTTTCAGGAGCTCCCATCCCAAGGAGGGTGCCGGTCCCTGATCCAGCAGACACATAACTACACATCATGTCAGGTGAAGAGAGACCGTGGGGGGCAGAGTGAGGTGTGGGCAGGGCTAGTGTGGCTAGGGAGGGCCACTCTGGGACATGCATTTGAGCGGAGGCCTCAAAGGATGGGGGCATTGAGTCACACGTATTGGGGGGAAGAGGCCAGGTGAGGGCAGCAAGGGTGGAGTCGCTGAGGCTTGGTGAGGACAGTGGAGGACAGGGTTGGGGGTGGGGCGAGCCGCTGAGAAAGAAGATATGGCCAGGAAAAGGGACAGATCACGCCAGGCTTGTCACCCACCGTAAGGACTCTGGCTTTCCCTCTCAGGGAGGTGGAGGGCTCTGAGCAGGAGAGTGACTTGATCTGACACGTGGTTTATATGATTTCAGGACAAAGCAGAAGGGAAAATGGCCCCTGGGAGGCGACTGGGAGCCCCTGCATGGATGGGACACTGTAGCCAGGGCTGGGGAGGAGCTGGGTGGGCTCCTAGTGGGCAGGGAATCTCCTAGGACTGCATTTGAAAGGCCAGTGGCCCAGCCCACCAGCCCCAGGGCCCCCAGAGGAAGCTCCCAGGGGGGAATTTGGTAGCGTCCTTGGGGAACACCTAGCCCCGGCCTGTCCAGGATGCCAGCCACACACACTCACTCTCCACTCCACTACCAAGCAACCGAAATGGGGCGTGCTGGGATTGCCATGTGCTCCTACAGGAGTCAACCATAAGGGATTTCGAAGATTTAATACAGAAGTCAAAAGAAACAACATAAAATAGCTCCTTACTAATTAAATGGAATGATAACCTTTTGTATACATTGGTTAAAATATATTTTGAAATATATTGGAATGATAACCTTTTGTATATATTGGTTAAAATACATTAAAATCAATTTCACCTGTTTCTTTCCACTTCTTCTCATGTGAGAACTAGGAAAATGTAACTTACACAGGTGTCTTGGGGGTCTATTTCCATGGGACAGCCCTGATCCAGTACAGAAGCCCTGGTTTCAGCGACCTGGGCATTGAACTCCAGCGGAAGGAAGGCTCTGTCCGAGGTGGGTGGCTGGCGGAAAGAGCCCAGAGTCAGAGGAGGGAAACGGCACGAGGCTGGGGAGACAGGGGCCCCATGGGTGGTTTGGGTCATTGGAGGTGACCGCTAGGGACTCATGATGAAGAAGAAACAGTCACAGTGACCTGTACCAAATCCCGACTCTGCCGGCAGGATGAAGGGGCTCAGGGACCTTGCTCTCAACTCTCCTACACGGTGGGTTTGTTTTTTTCCCTCCAGTCTGCAGAAGAAGAATCGTGAGGCCCAAGAGGGAGACAAGGCAGCTCTGGGACAAGGGTCTGCACATGCTTTGGGCAGCAGGATGCATCAGAGTAAGTATTTTAGGAACGCCCCGGGCTCCGCATCTATAACCCGAGACCTGATTTTTGGCCACGGCTCAGAACTACCGTGCAAGTGACGTATGCAGTCACAAGCCGGTGCGACCCAGGCACTGCAGGGGGGTCAGCTGCGGGACCCAGGAATGCCTCCTGTGCCCCGGGGTGGGAATGCGGGGCCCCCCAAGGTCTGTGGCTGCTTTCCTGGTTAAGGACACGAAGAGAAATGAGGGAGTGCAGGCGAGGGGCTGGCTGCTGGCCACTGCTGTGTTTCAAACAGGCAGCATGTTGCTAGGAGGCATCAAGGGTAAGAAAAATAAGACCCCAAACAAAACAAAACAAAACAAAACAAAAAAACCCAACCACCGGGAAGCAGAGCTCCGGGAAGCCTTTGGCACCGTCTTAACCCGTGCTTCCCAGCAGCGAGGCCTGGCTTCAGGCAAGAAAGGAAGGACATAAACCAAGCCTACCACATTTATTAAGGTCTCCGGCAGGCCCACAGCTTTTGTTCTGGGCACTTCCATGCCTGAACCCTTGGAGTAGCCCCACCCCGGAGAGGTGATAGTATTACGCCCATTCTGCAGATGGAGAAGCTAAGGCTCAGGGAGATAGGCCGGCAAAAGCTTCTGGGTCACCCAGCTGTACTGCCGCAGGGCTGAGAGTCCAACCTACATTTGCATGAACTTAAAAACCTACCACTGTTCTCTGAGCTGATGTGGTTTCTTCTGAGGTTTTCCCGGAGCCCAAGGGCTGGCAGTGACCCCTGGGATCTGACCCCTTGGCCTCTGGCTGCCAGTTGGGCTGGGGAATGAGGAGGGAGGCTGGGTGTTTGTTGAAAATACTGAGGGAGATCTTGTCTCTCTCACTTTTCCTACCAGGCCATGTTCCCCAGGACTCCTGACACTCCTGGACCCCCAGGAGGTCAGAAATGGCTGTGGGTCTTAGGCGAGTCCTTTTGGCTCCCTGGGCCTTAGCTGCCAGGATAATCAAGGTAGCTCCAAACACTGAGGTTTAGGCTGCAGGCTTTGGACCTCACATCTGCTGTCAGATCTCAACAGAGGTGGCAACCAAGGAGTAGAAAGAAGTCAGGCCACGGGCGAGTGGCAGAGCCAGCCCTTAGCTCTGTCTCTCTGGTTCTAAGGGTGGACTCTTTGCCATATGGTAGTGCTCTTATGATGGCTAGTGGTTACTTCCCATCCCCAGTGTCCTCACTCAATGGTGTCCTTCAGCATTGCTCCAACCTGTAAATTGCCCCCAACCGAGTCATTGCAGAGAACCCTGCTTTGATCACATCATTCCCTCACTTCAGAACACTCAGTAGCTCCCCAGTGCTCCATGGACATTAGATCAAAGTTATGAGGGGGTCTCAAAAGAGCACCCAGGTAAAGAATTATCAACCATATACCTTGCACTTAGCCCCTGTCCTGCTACTCCTTCCCAAGCAGCCTTGGCTCTCCCTCGCTGGACTGAATTTGTAGGCCAAGAGCCATTTTTGCCCTGCAATTCTGTCCTCCCCAGGGTAACAGACACATAGTAGATGTTGACTGATTAGTTTTCAGGGGCAGAACTCAAACCTTGTTAAGGCCTCCTGAAGTGGTACCTCCTCCGTGAAGCCTGCCCTGATTTCTTGAATAGTTATGAGATTTCTCCCTCCATGACCCTCTTCATCCCTCCTGATGCACCTATGACCGCCTTGTATCACAGTCTGTGCAGACACAGCTCATCTGCCTGGGGCGCCCCCTTAAAAGCCCCTTCAGGGACAGGCACCATATTTTCTTCATTTTTACATTTAATGCAGTGCCTGGCATATACTAGGCATATTAATAACAGTGGCATTGACAGCCATCATTCTGGGGCACTTAGTATGTGCCAGGCACTATTCTCAGTATCTGACATGAAACACGGACTCGTTTATGTAATTATGATTACAACTCTGGAAGTTGGGTACTTTCATAATCCTTTGCAGATGAGTCAACCAAGGCACAGAGTCACACAGGAAGGGACAAAGCCAGACAAGGTGGTTATAGAGTCCAGAGCAGGGACGAGTAAGGGTTGAAGAGGAGAGCTATGAATATCAGGACTAAAACAAAAACAGAACAAAGTCTACTCCTGGCTCCATGGGAAAGATTCCTGGTGCCCAGCACAGCGGGTGGTGCATAGCAGGTGCTCAGTTAACAGAAGTGAGGTAATCAGGTAATTCCATAGATGCCCTGACATAGGCCTGTGGTCAGTGGGGGCTGGGCTGGAGGAGGGCTGCAGGGCCCAAGTGGGGAGGCTAGTCTCCTGCATGATGCCAGTGCCCCCACTGCTCACCTCGCCACCTCTGCCAGCTCCAGCCTCCCCTCTCCTGCGTTTCAGACCTCTCATGCATGGGGCAGGCGGCTGGCCGTTTTTCTCCTGCGGAGAACAGCCACAGAAAATTGAGATCATTTCTCTGCTGTGTTGGCAGCTGAGAAAATGGTAATTTTTTCCTATTTTCAATCCAAGAGTTCCTTCCCATTGGACAAAGGCCCCATACCATCTCGCTCTCCCCAGAGAAGGGGAGAAGGACAGGGCTGGCGAGGGTGTGGTTCCACACACCTCCCCCTCCCCACCACCCTGGCTCAGGTCACCTCCCTGCCTAAGAGGTGTGGGCTGCACTGATCCTGCAGTGGCAGGGGGCTTGTGGTGGAGGGAGGGGGCCCCCGACCGAGCACTTGCAGACATAAAACAGGGACAGGCAGAGGTCAAAGCAACAGGTAATCTGGAATCACTGCAGGGCACTCAGGGATCCAGGGAAATGGGGTTTTGCTTTCCCTGCACACATCCTGGCTGTCATCCTTCCCAAATCAGTGGTGTAAGATCGCTGTCCAAACAAGCGCCTATAACCCCCTTGCTCCTGAAGAGAATTTTTTTGCAAAAGGAGATAATTAGTTAAAAAAAAAAAAATCAGAATCTGTGAAATAAGCCAATGCTAGCTTAGCATCCCAAATCCCCCAGCTGAGAAGAAGACACTGGCATCTGGCTCCCACCATGGAGGCGATGGTGGGGGTTTGGGCAAGAAGAGGCCGAGGAAGCACCCAGGGCTGCAGCCCTGTTTTATAGACAAGTGGTCCACGCCCATTGGAAGAGGCCTGGACAGCCACATGGCTGGCCGGGCGGGACTGGACATCAGCTTGGCCTCTCCTTGGATGGTCTCTTCTGCAGCTGGGCCCCGGTGTGTCCTGCTCCTTTCCCACTACCATGGGGTGGCCATGGGCCTTATGCCCATGGGCCATGGGCATTGGGAAAGGAGGCCACAGCCAGGACGGTGAGGGTCAGTGGGCTAAAGGGAGCAGACAGAGGCCCCCTCTTTTGGCCCTGGGTTGGGGGGTGGGGAGCAGTCCCTGACCCTGCAGTTTCTGAAGCTCTGCAAGCTTGCAACAGTGGGTCAGCTCAGGTCACCCCTGCTCTACGCCCTGCTATGGCTCCCCCTTTCACTGAGCCTACAAAGCAATGTTCTTACAAGAGCCTCCCTCTCCCCCACCCATTTTCCCCAACCCTCCTCTTCTCAGGGAGTCCAGTTCCTCCCGCCTCCTTCCCTCGGGCAGTCCTCGCTGTGTCAGAATGGTCAAGCCCACTCCTGCCCTAGGCTGCCATCGGCAATATTTGCATACTTGGTGTGCTCCCCACCCCCGTGAGTGTGCTTAATGACACTTATCAGGTGAGAGCATTCATTCTGTACTGCACAACCCCTCCCAACACACAGGCATTCCCAATGTCCCTTACCCTACCGTTTTTATTTTCCTTAGCCTCCTTTGCCTTCTAACATATAATCCACCTACTGAATGTATGTATTACTTGCTGTCTGCCTTCCGCCACGTCTTCCACCAGAATACAGGCTCCTGAATGCAGAGAATGTGCTATATTCCCTGAAGACGGGAAGTGCCTGGAACAGTGCCTGGTCCACAGTAACCACCAACTGAATACTCATGGAGTGACAGGGAAGGTGTCTCCGTGTGCAAGTATGTGCACAAGGGTACACTCATTGACCCATCTGACAAATCACTGGATGTCTACTTTACTCCGGATGTCCCAGTAGACCCTGGGAGTACAGCAGCAGGGAGGAGGCCACACACCGTCCAGGTCCACCCAGGCTAGTGGCCCGCAGGGAGGTCACGCAACGCAATTACACATAGGGCAAATCGGCAATGAGTTACAGAAGGTAGTGGGTCTTTGCCCACCTGAGAATCAGGGTGGGCTTCCAAGAGGAGGTGTGGTTACCTTCAGACCTGAAGGCTGACGAGGAGACAGGTATGGGACGGTGTTCTGGTGAGAGGCCACACCATGCACAGAGGGGCACCATTCATTCAAGGGACTGAAAGAAGCCTAGAGAGCAAGGGGGAGAGAGGCTCGAGAGGAGGAGGGACTCACTCGGGTGTATGGGTCCGCGTGTCTGTCTGTCCACGTCTGCTTATCCTCTGTACGTGTGAGACGGGGAGGTAAACGGCAAGACTTCCATGGTCAGGGTCCAAAAAAGTGACTTCAAGAGTTGGTGTGGCGAGGACTCCGTGGAGCCTCGGTTTTGCTCTCTGTAAAATGGGGATCTGCTGTGGAGATCCAGAGAAAAGGTGGATCTGAACTCCAAGGAGCCATTCAAGCTTTCAAGTGCGTCCGGCTGTGCCCATGAGTGTGTGGGTGTGCACGCAAGTGTGTGCCTGTGCCGCAAGCTCCCAGCGACACTGCTCTCCTGCCGTGACAAGTCTGCTGTATCATCTGTACTGAGCCACCAAAAATATACTCACTCCTGGCCCAGCGCCATGCTCTCCAACAGCCCCGGGGGCGGTGGGGAGCGGAGGTCGAGGCCTGCAAGGTGGGGCCCTACGCTTCTGGGCAAAGGGGGCCCTCTCGTCTCTCACTGTCAGACTGTCACTATGCAAGGGGACCGAGGCCACCTCTGAGGGCTGGGGCTGTGCCTCTCCCATCAGACTGGGGCCTCTCTGGTATGAGACTGTGTCCCCCTTGTCATACTGGGCACTCCTGGGGGACAGAAACCATTTTCCCTTCTCTCTGTTTCTCCCTCAGAAAAACAAGGAGGTTGGCACTCAGTGTGGCTGTGGCTCATTAGGTGTGAGGGCTGGCCCCCTCTGGGGCTGTGCCCCTGGGCAGGGCTTCAGGGTTCAGGGGGCCCTGGCGGCCAGGGGCCTGCCGTGTGAGGTCTGACGCAGTTCGGACCTGGATTCTTGGATGGAGATGCCTCCGGAAGCCTCGACTCTCATGACTGTCATCCCGCTTATCCAGGTAAGCCTGGGCACACCGGTCTCCGGGCTCTGCGGGCCCCGAGGCATGGGCCTAGGACACGGACGCAAGCTGCAGAGTCCACCAGCAAGTCCATATCCTGCTTCCTGTGTCCAGTGTGGACAGAACAGGAGGAGTCCCTCAAGAGAAGAGAGCAACCCGTTGTCCATCCTCTCGGGCCAGAAAGGTGTGGGCAAGAACGTGGGAGGAGAATGTAGGAGGGATTCAAGGGCTGATAAAAAGCAGAACTTTCCAAAAGCGGGTAATCCTCTAGATAATTTAGGCAAAAAGTGATTTTCTTCAATTACTTCTTTTTTTTTTTTTTTAAGCTTTTTCTGCCCTGAGTTCCTTATTCTCGCATTCATTCCTTCCCGCCCCAAGCCCTGAGTACCAGGCAGGCACGTCTGTCTCCCACTCCATCCAGCCCATGGGGGTGGATGTGTGGGCATGGGGGGGCCAGGAGAGGTAGGGCTCAAAGGGGCAAACATGACCGAAGAAAGGAGAACATGACTTCTGGCCTCTCCACCTGTGTCCTCAGAGCAGCATGTCCCCTGTCTGTCACTGTGCTGGCCTCCCCGGCCCGGTGCCTCCCTCCCCAGGGCGGGCGGTTTGTCTCCCAGAGACCAGTGTGGTAGCTAGCCCCATGCTGGCGCTCCCTGACACACTGCCCCATCCTTGGGGACAGCTGGAGTACGGCAGAGCTGGCCGAATTGATGGTCAGGGGCCCACTTTTCATGTCAAAAGACAGAAAAGGGATCTAGAAAAAGAAATTCATCTTAAAAAAATTAAAAAAAAAAAACACAATGCCCCACAACTGGCTCATTAATCTCTTATTAAAATTCTGTGCTAAGTGCTGGCAAGGAAGAAGTAAGGAGGACCCTGGGGAGGGAATGGGGAGAAAGAAACGGATTCCCTTGTTAGCGTCTGCTGGGGGCATCCGTGGAGGGGGCCCCGCGTCGGGTAGAGACACGTAAGGGACGAAACAGCAGGCTCAACCATCACAAGAGATGTGAAAGGGGGCGTGCCGGGCGCCGTCTCCTCCTTGGCAGAGGAGGAAGGAACTCAGAGAGGAAGATGGCTTTACTGTAGTTTGCACAGCAAGTGGATGACAAGGTTAGGACTTGAGCCCCTGTCTTCTGTCACCCAGGGACTCCAATTTCAAACTGCCTCAAATTTCAGAACCTGGGCTTTTTTCTGGTCTCCTCCACTGGACTTTGAGCTCATGAAAGAGAGCTGAAGACCAAGTCCGGAGCCCCACCACACGCCCCTGTAGTGCTCACCAAGGCCTATTACCACCCCTGGTGGTTGCCTATCCTGACTGGTTGGGACTTGAGGTTGGCCTGAGGCCAGGAGGGCATCTTTGCACAAAGCCCTCAGGAGATGGGATAGCAGAGGTGGCAGGGGTGTCTGTGGAGTGGCCTGGAGCCGACTACCAATCCAGGAAACCCCTGGGCTCTGGTGCTGGTTCTGATTCCAGAACACACTGGCAGGGTGACCTTGGCCAGTCCCCTCCCCTCTCCCAGCACCCACGTCCTCATCTGCATGAAGGTTGAGGTGGGGCTCTGTGTGCGTCTTTCAGCTTCCGATTGTGGGTGGACATCACCATATGCAGGGCAGCAAAGCCAACCCTTCCACTACCCCCACCACGTAAGCCCCCCACGTCCCTGCCCCAGGTGGGCAGGTGGACCCTGGTGGTGGGAGTTGGTGCCTCTAAGATTCTGTATTTCTGCAGGCTCATGGGCACTCACTGCCCATCTCAGGTCTGGGGGCCATCAGTTCTAGACTGGCCCCCCAGCAAGGGTCTAGGAGATGGCCACGTCCTCCACTCATGTTCTAATGTGGCCTTACCCCGTATAGCCAAGCACTGAGTTATCCTCAGGATCTAATAAAGCTTCTGCCACCAAGTTTATAACACATCCCCACCTACTGGTCTTAAATGTAACCAGGCTGTGTTGTGGTGTAGGACTCCGTGTGGCCAGCGAGAAGATGGGTGTGTGTGCTTGCAGGGGCGGGGTAGGGGGGGCGTTTCTCCTCACTCCCAGCAGTGAGGGGTCGTCCCAAGGGACAGAGTTGACCCTGTACTGCTGTGGTCCCTTCTGCCTCTCAAAAGGATCCCAGAGTTTGGGTCATCAGTGGGGTGGGGAGAGCATGGACCCAAGCCACCAGGGAAACTTGAGGTTGCCAGGTTGCCTGTAGGGACACATTCATCTGAGGTCATATAGTCAGAATGCCGTGGGACCCTACATTCGTCTGGGGAGTGATGTTACTCATGTCACTCCAGATGTGTGTTTCCTGTATGTTTCCCTCAAGAGGGTGTGGCATGGCTCTGCCCCATTCCTTTGCTCTTTCCCAGTGTCTCTCCCTAGCTCCTCCCTGTCCCAACTTCTGCCCCATGTCCCAGAACTCCCTTTTCAATTGCCACAGGAAGGCCCCCCTTCCTTCCATACGGAGCTGTTGTCCCACCGCCATTCATTTCTTCGGAGCGCCTACCATGTGTCACAGACTGCAGAATGGGGCAAGAATAAAGAATGCATGGCACCTGCTCTCAACGCAAGGATGTGGACACCAGGGGGGTGCACACATGAATATCCCCATGCACACCCTGCACGCGCGTGTGTGCACACACTGTGGCCTGGAGAGGGGGGAGTGCTGGGAAGGAGGCACAAAGAGCACTTGCTTCTGTTACAGGGCGGGGGCCACTGGTGGGAAGCCAAGGGGGAAGAGAGTCAGATTCCCTGGGGGGAATGAGGTTGGAATTGGGTTTTGATGGCTGGGTAAGAACTGGAGGCTGGTATTCTGGGGTGGGGGTGGGGTTGCTGGGTGCAAAAGCAGAGAAGCTGGAAGGTGAGGACAGGGATACCTCCTAAGATGCATGGATGATGCCGGGCAGGCAGTGCCCACCCCTGAGGGCAGGTCGAGATGAGATTGTATAGGGCCTCTGATCGTCTAGGCCAAAGACGGATCCTTGATTCTACAGGCAGCAGAGAGCCAGTGAAGGTTACCGAGTAGGAGGCTGACATTACCGGCTCGACCACAGACTTCACCAGCACCCTGTCCCCCTACACTCCCATTCACACTAAAAATGGAGCAGAAAGCCTTCCCAAAGACCAGATGCAGGAAAGTGGCCTTCTTAGATGTTCTCTGGCAGAAGCCTGGAGATCGAGAGGGGAGTCTGAGCTGGGCCCCGAAAGGTAGCAGGGCTCTGTTCACATATGGTACCTGCCCAGTAGTCCCAGCAGAAAGTGAGAAAGGGGACAGAGGGGGGCCACACGGCTTGTGGAAGTTGGGGGACATGAGGGAGACAGCCCAAGGTCACCCTGCCCGATGGCACCAGAGTCGATCAGAGAGCAACCCAGGCTATTTGGCTCAGTCTGGCTGTGTGGTCAGAAGCCTGTGGGCTCAGTAGCTTGCTGGAGAACCAAACCCTGCAACTCCTCCCTCCTCAACCCCAGCTTCTTTGAAGAGCCCAGAGATCCCAACCAAAGCTAGCTTGAAGTGTGGCAAAATCCTTTTCTTGACAGAGGAATAGTTTGGGTGGGTGGGTGTCAGAAAACCTTGAAGGTGGAAGGTCCAGGGAATATGGGTTTTATTGGGGGGTGAGGGGAAGAACTTCTGTGATTCTAGTCTTATCCATCTCTGGGGGGGCATCCCCTAAGCTTTGAGCATCTGCTGGTACCATTCCTTGAGGAAGGGGAGATTGAGGCATGGGATGGTGACTTAGGGAAGGAGCTCAGAAGGGGAGCCGGACCAGCCGTGGGTCCTGTGGGTACCAGCACCGTGCTAAGAGCTGTTTGCATGGAGGGACAGTGGAGAATAAGCCCACGGGTCTGCCTCCACCACTCGGGGACTAACCCGGCACAGGGAAGACACAGACATCTAAGGAGAAAACGAAGCAGACTGCTAACACTCCAGAGAAGCAAGTGCAAGGACAGCCAGGCCCTACGGGGCTGGATCTTAGGAAGCAGGCAGGATTCTGGCACAGGAGGGAAGAGAAAGGATCTTTAATGCCAGGCTTGACGGGTTGGGAAGCTGGGCAGTGGGAACCTAATAGGAGCCCCTGCGCTGCCCCCAAGTGGGGCCATGGCTGGGGTTTAGAACAGAAAGTGGGCAACAAGGCACAAGACTCGGAGGGGGGCAGAACCACGCCTAGCCCCACGCAGGAGCTCAGTTTCCTCCAGCTAGGCACCCAGACACCCTGCTGACCAGGGCCCGGTCCCAGGCGTAGCCCCTGCAGCTCCAGGGCGCAGAAGTGCGGAGCCCACAACCCCACCCCCTCCCCGCCCTAAGTCTTGCACAGGGAGCCGAGATTTCTGGTTCCCAGCTGCATTCGCCCTGCTCCCACCCGATCCTGCTGCCCTGCCCATTCTTCTGATAAAGAACTGAGCTTGGCTGGGTCTGGTGAATTGAACTCAAATCCGCTCCCATTCTAGGGTCACCCCCAGCCGGGAAGAACCAATCCACCCTAGAGGGAGGTCAGCCTGTTCCCCACCCCCTCCTAGCCCCAGGACCTTAGATTCGGGGAGCCGATTCCTTTCTTTATTCTTCCACCTTGAGAAAGCGCCTTGGTCAGGTTGAGGGGCAGCTGGTTAGTGGCTGTGGGCCTGCGCAAGGGAAGCTTAGAGCTTGGGCAGGCTCCTCAGGACTGGGCAGATGTGGGCAAAAGCTGAGCGCGACCTATCCAGGGTCCTCCATCAATGCGCAGAGCCTACTGCTCTCTCCATCTAAGTCCCTCTCCAGCCTGTCCAGGCTCACCCCTCAACACGCGGTTAACAAAGCTTCCTTTGCCGACGCCCGTTAGGGAAATGTGTCCCAGGTCTGCCGGCTTCAGGTTGGGAGGGGGCAGAGGGCCTCTCTTCTCCTTTCTCCTCCTCCGCCCCAGCTCTCGCCCTCCCCAATCGGTCAGCACCCTCGCCTCCTGGAGCGCCTCCAGCTTGCAGAAGGCCCGCTGCAGCCTCCTCCCGTCGGATCGGAGTTCCCACTGTGGGGGGCTGTTCAGAGACCCTCTGTCCCCTACCCGTATTCCTGCTGTCCCACTGCCAGAGCGCGCCAACCCCGGGCCCTCCCTCTCCCACCCCCTTTCCCGCGGAGCCCGGGGCGAGCCCAGGGAGCAGACGCAACAGATTGCAGAACGCGAGAGCGCGGAGCCCGCTCCCTCCGCGCGCTGCCCGCCGCCCGCCGCCCCGGCCTGCGCCCGTGGCCCAGACCCCCGCCCTCCAGGCTCAGCTAAGCCGGCCATTTAGATGCAGCTCACAGGACGGCGGGCGGCGAGCGGCGAGCCGCCGCGGCTCCCCGGGCCCCTGTCAGTCCACTTCCCTTCCCGAGGACCGCCGCAGGAAGCGAGGCGACGGGCGGCGCGGCCCCGTACCGGCCTGCGCATCAGGCGCGGAGAAGACAAGATCCCCGCGGACCCAAACGTCCCCCAGCCCCGCCGGCTGCGGGGGTGGGAGTGCAAGGAGGGGCGGCCCGGACGCGATCTAGCGGATCCCTTGGATCCCCGCAGATTTCCGAGGGCGGACACGCCCCCAGACTCTTGGGTTTGGACCCTTCTTCCTAACCTGCAAAGCACTGGAGTGTACCCCCCCCCCCGCCCTTTTCCGGGGCCGGGCTCGGTCCCCAGGGCGGGGCTCGCAGCCTCCGCTCCCGCCAAAGGGCTGGGGGAGCTGGAGGTAACTCGAGCTGCAGCCCGAGATGCCAGGCTGGGAGCAGCGGCTTCGAGTCCGGGGTGGGGGCTCGCCTTTCTCTAGTCTTCCCTGTGCCCCCTCCAGAGGCGCCCGCCGCATCTCCACTTCCGAGTCCGCGCCGCGACACTTACCGTGGGCGAGCAGCGCCGAGAGGCAGAGCAGGGCGGCGCCGCCGCGGCCCGACATCCTTGGGGCCATGGCCGAGGCGGGAGCGGGAAGGGGCCGAAGGGGCAATAGTCGTCGATGACTTGGCCCCAGGCTGGGTTCGGTCACATCCAACTCAGGGTGGTCGTGGCGTCCAAATGTCTCTGCTGTAGCTCTGGGGACCAGGGAGTGCAATTCGGGGACACTTTGAGGGGAGGGGGCGTCCCAGGCGCCGCCGGCTACACCCTCGGAGCTGGTAGGGGCGCAGCTCCGGGCGGGAGGAGCCTCCACCTCCCCGGGCTGGTGCCCCCTGCAGGATCTGTGCGGCGAGGGGGGAGCCGCACGTGCGGTCCCGGAGCCCAGTGGCCACCAGCGTCTCGGAGACTGCCTAGAGCCAAGTGCTGGATCCCCCAGTCCCGAGGCCCAGCTCCAATCTGAACTCGCCCGAGGGTGCAGATTTCCGGCGCAAGCCCCAGTTTCTTCGGTGTCGGTAGTAACCTCACAGAGATAGCGCGGCTTCCTTCCTCCAAGCGCCCTGCAGCAGCCCCAGCATAAAAATCCCAGGTTAGGAGCAAATGAATGCTTTCTTTCGCAAAGAAAGAGAAAATCCAGGCAACTTTAATCCATCTGGAGCAGGAAAAGTTTCCGTGCAGTGATGAGACTGGCGACGCGGGTCGCCGCCACCCTAGGCGCCGCCGGGACAAAATGCCCGAGGCGGGCGGCCCGCGGCTCGTCCCCTCGCCGAGCTCGCTGCACGGCTCCAGCGCGCTCTCCAGTCTCGACCAGGGCCCGGGCTCCACGCAAGCTGGCTCAGCGCCGCCTGCTCGGGCAGCGGCTCCGCGGCTGGGGCGCGGGTGGTGCGGCCGGAACCGGCTGCCCCATGGAGACCCGGCCTGGAGAAGCGGGGGAGCGGGACAGCCGGCTAATGTGCCGGACCCGCGCCCTCCCTGCCCGGGGCGCCGACTCCAGCCTCCCGGCTGTCAGCCGTAGTAGGATGGCGAGGGGGGTCGGCCAGCCCGCGGCGGCTCCCGGCCGTCCCCCTCTCCTCCCAGGTCTCGCTGTCTCAGCAGAGGGGCGCGCAGCTCCGCCTCGCTCCTCGCCTCCCCCGGGGGGAACCTGCACAAACCTTTAACTTTTGTGGGGTTCAGAGTCTCCGACGTCTCCGTCTCCCTGCCGCCCCCGCCCTGCCCCCGGACGCCCGCTCGCCCGCTGTCTTGGTGCAGCTGAGCATCGGTTTCCTCTCTCTCGGAGTCAGTTTGGGCGAGCGGAGCGCCGCGCCAGCCCGGGCTGCGGGCGGCGAGACCTGGGCGCCACGCCAGGGGCCGGGGCCGGGGCACCGGGCGCCCGCGCAGCCCGCGGCCAGGGAGGCGGCAGCTGGTTCCTAGGGGGCCGAGCCGAGAGGAGGTGCCGGCAGGGGGGCCGGCTCCCCATGGACGTGTGTGTGGGGCGAAGAATCAAGGAGCAAAAAGCGAGAGGAGGTGGAGGGAGCCACAGTTGCACGAAGCCGCCGCCGCCACTGCCTCCTCGGCGCTCGCGCCGGCTGCTCCGCCGTAAATGACTCGAGAGAGACACACACACTCGCGCCCGCCCGCCCTCCTCCCCCGTCCGGGATTCAGCGCCCACCCCGGCAGTAGCGGGCGCCGAGCCGGGCGCGCTCGCTCCCTTCCCCTCCCCTCCCCTCCCAGATTCCCCGTGGTCACGTGGGCCCGGAGCGCGCGGCCCACGACTCGCGCGCTTCGGAGACCCCCCCCTCCCACGCCATTTCCCCCCTCCCCGGTCCACGTGTCCATTCCGCATTCCCAGCCTGGGGGCGCGCGCGGCTCCTTAATGAGACTCGGGCCGCGGCAGACCTCGCGATTCTGTTCGCCTCTCTTTTATGTTTTATTTTTCTTCCCCATTGTAGGCTAGCGCTGGGGCCCGAGTAGGGCCGGCCGGCTGCGGTGGCTGCATTTCCCCCGGGGTAGACGCCACCGCAGCCACCGATGTCCCTTTACAAAGGAAGCACGCTCCTCGCCAGGCGCCGGCGGTGCTTTACAGCCGCTCTGCCAGAGGCGCGGGTAGGGGGCACCCTACCCCCACCCCCAGAGTCTCTCTGGGGGTACTGGCTGGGAATCCACAGAGCTGTCGCGCCCAGCCCTTCCGGCGCGCGGGAGCTCGCCCGCTGAGCTTCTTTTGGGATGGATCCCGGGCGCAGCTGGGGAAAAACCCGTCCGTTGGTGGGGGTCGGGGGCGGAGAGGGAGGGACGCGCCTTCCTACAGGTTGTTTTGCAAGCCTTTAAAGGGATATGGGGGGTGGGGAACTGCCCCTCCTGCACACTCACCCAGGCACCTGCTGACGAGGGGGAGGGGTGGCTGGGGTGGCGTTCTTTCCCACCGTCAGGCCGGTTCCATTAGAGCGCAACCCAGATCAGACCCGACAAGTCAACCGTCAACCGTCAGCCAGGCGTTCGATCAATGGCAATGATTTTATAGCATCCTTGGGTATCGTGCCCCAAACCCCAGGGGCCGCATCTCAATCCCACTCAACTCCGGACGGACAGGGTCTTCAATCCTATAGACATCGCTCTCATGGGAGAAGGGGGCAGTGGCCATGGATCTTGAGGGTCACTCTCTCAACCAGTCTGAGAGTGTGGGGTGAGGTAGGTCGGAGCAAGGCCAGCTGGGGTGCTCTGTCTCTGCACACACTCCCCCCCCCCCCCCCGCCCCGTACCTGACTCTGCCCCAGACTTATTGGCCCTGTGAGTTTCCTTTGCATCCAGGAAAGTGACATTTTCTTTTTGGAAAATAGGCTTGGACCGTTCCTGGAAGCCTCCCTCCTCCCTGGCTGCTGGCTGTTGCTGCCTCAGCTTAGAACTGGGGCCTGTGGAGAACCTCTCGCGCCCCTCCCCCACCCCCACATCTGTCTGGAGCTCTGAGGTGCAGCTAGGGAGGGCTGGCCGGGCTCTGGGAGGCCCTCAGGATGGAAGGTGCTGGTCGTCAAGGAAGATGATTCTCATTAAGCCCCTAATGCCTGATAGCAATTAATGTCACCCAAGGGCTTATTAACCATCCCACTGAGAGGCAAGCCAGCAATCAGGCTCCGTGTGTGGGAGAAAGGGGGAAAGAAGCCACTTTCTCAGATAGGAGGGCTCCAGGAAAAAGAGGAAGAAAGCAGGGAGATCTTCCATCCCTTTCTACCAGCTGGAAGGGGCACCAGGCCTGTAAAGAGTAAGTCTTAGGGAGAGACACAGATTGCTTTTCTGAGCTGAGGACCCACGGTCTCCAGTGATGGGGTCCAAGCTTGTCCTCAACAGGTGTTTGCGGCTGACGTGGATCAGCTGTTTCAGCCCATTCTCCTGGCCTTCTCTGGAAACTGAGCACAGAGTTCTAGTTCTTCTCTCTAAGTGCCACCCCACCCACCCAGATATTAGGTGAAGGGAAGATAAGCCTCTCTCCGCCCCCTCCATTTGCCCCCCTCCTTTCACCACACTTTGGTGAACTTCATGATCCATCACAGGACCATAGGCCCGTTTGATCAATGGCAATGATTTTATAGCATCCTTGGGTATCGTGCCCCAAACCCCAGGGGCCTCATCTCAATCCCACTCAACTCCGGACGGACAGGGTCTTCAATCCTATAGACATCGCTTTCATGGGGGAAGGGGGCGGTGACCATGGATCTTGAGGGTCACTCTCTCAACCAGTCTGAGAGTGTGGGGTGAGGTAGGTCGGAGCAAGGCCAGCTGGGGTGCTCTGTCTCTGCCCACCCGCCCCCGCCTTGTACCTGACTCTGCCCCAGACTTACTGGCCCTGTGAGTTTCCTTTGCATCCAGGAAAGTGACATTTTCTTTTTGGAAAATAGGCTTGGACCGTTTCTAGAAGCCTCACAACAGAGAGCAAGGTAGACCTAGCTGGGCCTCATGCAACTTACATTCTGGAGGACAAGACAGACATTAAGCTTATGACTGATCACCTCTGTGATAAGTTATAGGTCAGCATGCATTTTTCTCCTCTTATGGTGGAGACTGAGGCCCAGGGTCAGGAAGGCAGGGGCAGCCTGCTATGTCATTTCAGACCCAGGTTCTTCTGGTACCCTCTCTGTGGATCTACCCTTCATGGTCTGGGAGCCTCCTGCCAGGCAGTGGGTCTGATTACCCTCTCTTGCTCCAAATGGCAATGCGTCCTCCCTGCCCTAGGGAAGCAAAGAGCTGTGGACAGCCCACCTGGGGAGTAAAATGCCCCAAATACTCCAACCCCAGTACCCCCATGGGCCTGTTACTCTTGGCAATGCCAGTTCTAGGACTCAGAGAGAAAGCGGTCGGCAATGAGGTTAACACAGCCAGCTGTCCCCAACTATTCCAATCCCATGTGTTGTTTACCTGGAAAGGAGGCTCATACCTTCATTCAGGTCTTTTCTACCATCCCTGCAGACTGCTGTGGCCTCACCTGTGAGCCCCGTGGAGCCCAACTGGAACCCGGGTAGGAGGTCAGAGGAGCAAACCCAGGGGGGACCCCAGGCTGGAAAAAGGGCCTGGTATCTGTGTGCTCTTCTGCCCCAAACCTTTTTCATCCAGGTGGCGACATCTCCTTTCTGCTGTTCCCATTTTGTCCGGGGCCAAGTATCTTTCCAGCCAGAGGACTGGCAATGGTCGGGCGTTTCCTAGATCCCCAGCTCTTGGTTGGTACTTGTAACAGCCCCACTCTCCTGCCAGGCAGCCAGAGAGGAAGCTGGGCTCTGTGTCAGGCCCCTCTGCCCTGCATGGGTATCTCTGAAGGACTGAGGCTGAACCAGGCACCCACTTCCCCTGCTGCTAGGCCTGTCACCATGGGCCTGTGTTTCAGGATGCCTGCCAACAGGGGAGGATAGGGCAGGCCAATGTGGGACATCACCAAGAGGAACTCACCATTTGTGGGGAGTTCCTGGGATTCCCCTAGAATCCTAGTCTGCTGACGAGGGGCTTGGTGATATTCTAAGCTAGGCCTTTCATTTTCCAGCTGCAAAAACAGAGGTCCTTCTATTCATTCATTTTCTTAAATTAATTCATTAATTCAGTCATTTTATTAATTACCTTGACATTTTTCTTTTGTTGAGCTCTAATTCTGTGTGAAGCACTGTACTAGGTCTGGGAACACAGGGGTTGGATGAGAGAGACAAGAGCCAGACGGAGAGGTTCTAGAGCTTAGTTCTACAGACCCGTATTGAGTGGCTGGTCACATTAATAGCTACCATTTACTGAGCGTTTTTGCCACGCCAGGCATTGTGCTGGGCATTTTGCAGGCATTCTCTGGGTGCTCCCTGCAACCCTGTTCAGTAGACACTGTTCACACTGCTATTTTCCAGAAGAAGACCCTGAGTGAGGCTCAGAGAAGGTAAGTGTCTTGCCTAGGCTCACACAGCTAGAAATCCGAGTAACCTGCGTAACCACTTTAACTGGTGAGTTGTAAGTCCCCACGCTTCCATTTGACAAAGCTATAGCCTCTGGCTGGAGACGATCACGGTCAGTGGGGGCACTGGGCACCAACAGGCCATTCAGTGCTGGGAGAGCACTGCTGCGGAGGCTAGCTCAGGGATTCTGGGGGGTGGGGGGTACCCTCATGGCGAGAGCAGCGCCATGTTCTGACTCATTCCCCAGTGTGAATCCTCTGTCCCAGTCAGGCCAGGCCAGCCAGCAACATCACCAGGCACGGCCCTCCGCACGCAGGCTTATTCCTCTCCCCACATCTTGGCTCGCGCTGTGCCCCTGCCTCCTTACTCTTCTTCCCCAGCTAAAACTCTGCCCATCTTCACATGTCCCCGCTCAGGGGCCTCCAATATGAAGTCTCCCCAGATTCAGTGGGATAGGGTTACGTGGCTTCGTGAGAAAAAGGAACGCACAGAGAGTATGGAATGAACCAGGGTCCAAATCCTGATTTCATTACCCTGTGTTCAGTTTCTCTCTGTCCTGAGCACCCAGTCATTATTACACAGTTAATTCCCCACCCCCCAGGGATGGGGGTCATGTTCTCAATGAGGATTATGATCAGAATCCACTCCCTTCCTGTTTTGTCGATAAGAAATCCAAGGCCCAGAGAGGGCTAGTGACAGGCCCAAGGTCACACAGCCAGTTATTGACAGATAGGAAGCTCACATACAGATAGGCCTAGCTTCCAGCCCTACCGTGTGGTCATCCCCAACATCTAACCAACTGTCTCAGTCCTGCTGTGGCCTTGGGAACCAATCTTCTCATTGATGGAGGGAATGAAGCTCCCCAGGTCATTATTTTGGGAGTTCAGCCCTCATTTGGTTCAGCTCAGAACTTGGATTCATTTCATAATCACTTGTTCCATCTCCCCTGAGACACCTGTTCCCCTCTGAAGCCTTCCCCAGTGCTGCCCACCCAGCCTTACTCTGTGCCCCCTAGCAGGCCTTGTTTCTGGAATCTAAGGATGCACAGGCATGCCGACATGCCCGTGTCGACACATGCACGTGTCGATGTGTCTTCTGTCCTCTATAAGAGGGAGACCAGGAAGGTAGGCATCACATATCTTTTGTCCCCATTGTATGCCCCTGGAGAGGCATCTGTTGGATGCTCAGTTAGTGGCTATTGAATAAAGGAATTATTGACCACCTACTCTGTGTCTGGAGCTAAGCTAACCAAATAGAATTGTCTCTGCCCTCAGAGAGCTCACCATTGTTGGAGAAGGAAGGTGGGCAGACACAAGGATTGTGAGACAGGCTAGCTGGGCATGCTTCCAGAGAAGGTGACACAGGGGCTGTGGGGGCTGGGACGAAGGATGTCTAGCTCAGCCTAGATCTTGGGTATTGCAAGAAAAGGGAGGGCTTCCTGGAGGAGGTGATCTTTGAGCTGAAGAAAGACAAGCTAGGGTATGCCAAGAAAGTGTGTGTGGTGGGGATGAGAAACAGGAGAAAAGACTGCTGCTGGAAGAGGGTGTAGCTTTCCTAAGGGCCTGGAGCTGGGGGTGGGTGGGTGGGGGAAATAGAGTATGATCGGGAAACAGCAGGGCTGAGGCATGGAGAGCTGGAGTGGCGCTGGAGAGGGAGGCTGGAGAGGCAAGGGGCACACAAAGGTCCTGTGATGACGCGCACTCTCACATTATTCTAGTCAGTTACACACAACTTCACACACACACGAGCAAAGACACTGAGAGGCTTATAAAGCATCTTAACAGTGCGTGAGTGTGCAAGCCCCACACGCATGCACACACACGCCCTTCTCCCCAACTCTCTGCAAAATGAGTTGCCCCCTGAACCATCTGTTTAAGATCTTTCTAGTTTCATTTCCCTAGAGCACTCCACCTTTGCTTCCCCATCAGGCAGCACACTCCTCCAACCCCCACCCTCTGCCGGCCTTAACTCTAGCCATCCCCCTGCCCTTCCTCCCCTGGGCACACACTGACAGTAAGCTGGGACCACCCCTGGGCACCTGGCCAAGGGAGGATTTGGACTCCGGCCATGTGGGCTGGGCTCTGCTCTCCCATCTTTTCCTCCCCAGCCCCCACACGGCGTCACTTAATTCCAGGGCAAAGCTCTGATCAAATGTGAAGCAGAGAAACAGAGAGCCAGAACCAGAGAGAGAGAGAGAGAGAGAGAGAGAGAGAGAGAGAAATACAGAGGGAGCAAGCATGTTGTCTTTGCCACGGCCTAGCAGCTAAATGGCAGCAAACTCTTGCTTTTCCTACAACTCACTCAGCTTCTCTTTCGTCAGCCAGCTTGACTGCCAGGAGCAGGCGGAAGAGGGAAGAGCCAGGGGTCCAGCTTCTCCACAGCCCCTTCTCAATCCACTGTGATGCCACAGAGGTATCGAGCTAGTTCTGCCAGGCTCCTGGGGTTGGCAGAGCCCAGGGCTCCTGCTTTGGGTGGAGGATGCCAGGCCGGGCTGCTGGGGAAGCTGAGAGGGGAGCCAAGTGTGCTGAGAACTGGCGAGGAGGCCCTGACCCCTTAGGCTTGTGTTGGTCGTTCTGGGTCTCCTGGGAGGTCCGTGAGTGTAACAAGTGGGGCCTGGAGACCTGGAGCCGTGAACAACGCACCTGACTTTGCACGGGAGCTCATTCAGAGTTGGGATCCACACTGAGGTTCTTCTTCCTGGTCCCTTGGGAGGGGAACCCTTGGTTTAGTTTCCCACCCCACCCCACCCCCAAATCTGATTCTCAGCTTCCTTATGTCTCCCTCTTGTTAGAAGCCCAGCTCCCCATGTCCCACTGCCTGCAGGATTAATTCCAAATTTCCCAGACTTGCATTTAATGCTCGACACACACACACCTATGCCTCACCTTTTAGACGCTCCCTCTAACGTGAGCTGTATCCTTCTCTGCCTTGGGCCCCTTTCTCTTCTCTATCTTGGAATACTTGCTCCTCCTTCCCACCTCCTCATGGAGCCTTTTCTGCAAAGCCTTATTCCTCACTCCAGATGGAATCCATCACTGTCTGCCTTGTACTTAGGGTTCACCCGTTCTCCTAGGTTCCCCCCATTCACTTACAAAATCCTTAAGGACAGCAATGATATCTTATTCATCTTTAAGTCTCCCACGACACCAAGTGTAGTTCCGTCTATGCGTTAAATGTTCAGTTAAGTGTTTCATGAACAAACGAACGAAGGGCAGAGGGGCAGTGGCCCAGGGTACTTCCTCTCCATCATGCCTTTGAAACTTCACTGTGATTCCGAGTGGTACGTAAATATCCTCCCCACTGGGAGATGAGGAAGCCGAGGCCCAGAGAGGCAAAGCAACCGGCTCGGTTACACAGCTTAGGAAGGGGGGGGCCGGGGTTCGAGTCTGAGTTTGTCTCCCTCCAAAGCTTGTGTTCTACTCACCTGTTCAGAGCATGTCCTCTGAGGCTCCTCTCCCCAGGACTGCTCGTGCTTACGTCAAAATCTGTCAGCAGGGGACACTCGAAGAGAGCCTAGGGTGACTGACCCCTGCTCCCTCCTCAGGCTAAGTGAAGGCATCCTGGTCTCCAGCTCAGCACTGGTCATTCAGATCCTCACGGGCAGCTTCCAGGGGCCGTCTAGAGCGTGGTTTGGAATGTAATCCCTGGGGCCGGACTGCCTGAGTTCAAATCCCAGCGCTGCTGTCTACGAGCTGTGTGACCTTGGGCAACTTATTGAACCTCTCTGTGCCCAGTTGCCCATCTCTAAATGAGGATGTTGATCGTACCTACCTTACAGGGTTACAAAGCACTTTGGAGCAGTGATTGGTTCATGGTAAATCACGTGTGAATTTGCTGTCATTACGATCCACAGCATGTTTCTCCTCTGGGATGCAAGGCCCAGAGGGCTTGCCTTCTCCCTTCTCTGTCTGAGAAGAGCAGCCTCCATGTTTCCCTGTGTGTTCTTGACCGGCCCTCTAAACTCTCAAGGCCTCCTATGTGAGATAAGGAAGCAAAACTGGGCAGGGAGAAGAGCTCCAAGGAAAAGCCAAATCAAAGTGACTTTTGTGGTGACAAATGCTTAATAATAACTTTACAAATCCAGTCGAATTACTATGAATAACAACCCTCTTTTTTTTTTTTTTCTTGTGTGGATACCGCTCCTGTCTCCCAGAGAGCATGCAGCTACAACCCTGAAATCCACCCAAAAGAATCATTACCGGGAAAACAAGCTAAAAATAACCCCAAAGGAAGCAGTGCCAGCTCAGAGGCAGTTCTTTGGAGGTGGGGGGTGTCCAAAAACTGTTCTGTTGCTTCTGGAGTAATAAAGTCGAATTCTTAAATCTGGAATTGCTTTGGGAAGTCGCATCCCTGTCTCCCTGGCCCCACACAGTCCGGACCCCTAGGTCATCTTCGGGATGGCCCCTGGGCCTCTGGCCTCCTGCCGTCTTCGAGTGACCTAAGGAGGACTGTGGCACATTGGGGCCCTGCTTCTGGTCCCACTGCTTATTTGGTTACTCCCCTGTGGGACCTGGCCTCCCTCTTCCCTCAAGGGCCAGGATCTCTGAGCTGGCTGGACTGCTTCTCTGTCCCATCCTGTGAGCTGGTCTGACCCAGAGGCTGCTGCCCACCCCTAAGGGTCTCCCTGTGCCACAGAGGCCCACTGCTTCCTCCTCAAAGCAGGTCCCATTTTCCAGGTAAAGAAAGAGGCTCAGAGAGGCCGAGGCACTGGTTCAAGGACACACAGGAAGGAAAGCACAGAGTTGGAATTTGAACTCAGGCAGGTCTGCCGAATGCCAAAGATGAGAAATGCTTCTTTAGGAAGCCCTGAATTGAGGGGCTCTTCCTCTCCGGGGCCCGCACAGTGTGGGGTACAGGGGGTGCCCAAGATGTGGCAGAGACCATGTCTGACATTCAGATGGAGTTTCCCAAGGCAGGGGCTTTGTTTTCACCATCAGGAAGGGGCTGTGTTCCCCTTTTAGGCCTGGGGCGTCCCCTTGGCAGGGCCTGTGTCTCTCAGACAGGGCTTCTCACAAGGTAGGTCTAGGTCTCCCTTCCCAGGAAGAGGATTCCCCAAGGCAGGACTCACCACTCAGCCTGGCACTTGCCCCAAACAAGACCATCTCTTGTCAGCCTGGAAGAAGCCTGGGGGCAGGGGGTCTCTCAGATTGAGGGCTGCCTCAGGGAAGGGCTAAAGCTGCCCCATGAGGCAAGGCTCCCCTACCAGGGGCCCCACACTCCTCAAACCAAGTCCCTTCAGACCCTCTCCTTTTCCAAACCTCAGAGTTCCTGGCTGGCCGGTGACAGCGCAACTAATGGGAAGGGCAGAGGCATGAACACGGGGCTCCCCTTGGCGGGGCCCACGACTATTTTTCTCCTCCCAGGGAGATGGATGCTTGTCCCTGGGAAGGCTGGCGGCTTCTCTTCCTCAGAGTGCTGCAGTCCTCTTGATTGAAATGTGTCCCTGTGGTGACGAGGCCGGCTCTGGGCATGGGGGCCGCGGGTCCCCCCTGCCTGGCCTGCAGGCTCCGTCCGTCTGGGGAAGATAGATGACGTTATTCCAAGCCGAGATGATGCAACCAAGGTCAGAGTGAAGTGTTTAATTGGAATGTCAGGGGCCGGGGCCTGGCTCGGCCGAGGTGATTGATTCCCTGGCGGTGCTCGTCAGAGGCGCAGCCGTGGCGGGGGGGGAGGAGGGGACGGGCGGCGCGTGAGTGACCCTGGGGAGGCCATGGTGGTAGGAGGCTGCCAGCCGCTGTCCACTCTGCAGTGAAGCAACCAGGGCGCCTCCGCATCTGTCAGTGGTTCTGCCTCCTGCAAAGGGGAAACTGAGGCACAGGCGAGAGGGCGGCATGACGGGAAGCGTTACTGGATGAGAACGCTAGAGCTCCCAACCTCAGCCTTCAATTCTGGCGGACAGCTCTGTCTCCCTTCTGCTCTCAGTCCTTCCTGGCTTGGGTCCTGACCCCTCCCTGTGCCAAGACGAAGGCCCTGGAAGAGGGCGTGGTTGTCCCAGGACGCGGACAGGACCCAGCCTACGCTACCGCCTCCCCTCACCCCTCTGGCTCCAGCCTACCAAGGACTGGCAGGTGGCAACAGAGTTTGGAAGCCGCTGACCCTCATCTGCACGGGCAGGAAACTCTCTCATAGTCTCCAGAGACTGAGTCGTCACTCCCGTGTGGCAGGAATGGAAGCAGAAGGCTAGGCTTGGGGCTACCCCAGGGGCAGCCCTCTTACATCCCACAGCGGTCCTGTCCCAGGAGCCTTGGGAGAGCCTCAGGTAGGGAGCGGGCAGCCCTGTCCATCCTGTCTTCTGTCTTAGAAAGCCGATTGCAGAGCAGTGCTGGATGGAAGGAGTCCAGGGCTGGGCAAACTCGAGGTGTTCTGGGTATGAAGAGCCATGGTGAGTGTGCTCACCCTCCCTGCCTGTGCAGCTGTGAGTCTAGGGAAGGAACCGGTGGCTGAGGTGGCCAGGAAAGGGGAGCTGAGGCTACAGTGAGAGAGGGGACACTTGGGCTCCGGATAAAGTGGCATCTGCAAAGGAGGGGCTGCGGAGATGGGAAAGCTGAAGGTCTGGAGCCTGGATCTGCAGTTTGGGGTAATTTGAAGGGGAAGTTGGGATTGGAGGTCTGGGCTCACAGAAGGTGGAGAGAGGTCCCTGGGTGTGGGGTGGAGGAGGGCTGCTGGCTCCGAAGCATGCCCGTTGTCTTATATCTCAGGCTCAGAAGGCTGGATCAGGGCATTATCCTGTGTTACTGTGAACATGATCACCACGGTCACCATCACAGATCGCAACGGTCACCTTCATCACAGCTCTTGTGACCACCATCCCCGTTGTCCCTGTCATTCTACCACCATCATCTCCACCATTACTGCCATCATCACTATTACCACCATCACCATCACCGGCTCCACAGTTTATAACCATCACCATCATCACCATCACCATGATCACTGCCATCACCGTCCTCACTACCACCACCACCATCATTACCGCTGCCATCATCGCGACCACCATCACCAGGGTTATCACTGTCACTGATCCTTAACCATCATCTTTGTCCTGCCTTCCATCACTGCCTGATGCCTTACAATTTATTCCAAAGCACTTCCATATCCTTGCTGTAATGAAAAATTAACCACAGGCTCTTGAAGCAGGTGGGGTTGCTCTGATCATCTCCATTTCCTAGCACAGGAGACTGAGGCTGTGATGGTAAGTGACGCTAGCACGGTCCATGCTCATGGACCAGCTGTTACTAGAACTGAGTTCTCGTCCACTGGCCCAATGTGCTTCTTACTCCGCCTTGCTGCTGTGGGGTCACCACTGCTCCCCTCTCTCCTGCATACCCTGCTCCCAATCAGCATCAGCATGAACTGACAATGAAGACTCTGGCTTTGATCAAATAAGAGAGGCTCTTGCCACAGTAGTACAAGCTTTGGTGTCTACCCAGGGGCAGGCCCCTTCCCCTTGTTGGCCCCCCATTCTCTCTTTTCCATAAGTACATTTGGGGTCTGATGAAGTCTAAATCCCCTTTCTACCTGTTGGTCCGCGATGGCACAGAAAAAGTCGTAGAGAAAGAGAAAAAGATAGAAGAAGACAGTGACACAGAGATATAGACAGACATAGATCAAGACAGAGAGCCAGAGACACCTAGGAAGTCATAGCTGGAAGGTGGAGTAAGATCCAGGAAGACATGGGAATAGGGACAGAGACGGGAAGCAGGATGGGGACTGAGAACCCATCAGAGGCGATTCAGAGCCCAGGAAGAAAAGCCCAGTGAAGCAGCTATCACTGTGTGTGGCGCTCTCTATGCTGGGCCCCTGCCCGATTGCTGAGCGAGAGCTGCCTGAAGAAGGGACGGCCAAGGCAGCTCCAAATGCTTCGAAAGGGCTGTGGCTGTGTCCGCAACTCCCGCCACTCGGTGTCTGCATGTGTCTCTGCGTGTGGAGTTGCAGCTTTGGAATTCTTCCGTCTGGATCCCAGGAGGGATGCTGGGACTCCTCTCACATTCTGCCTCCTCTTAGCTCTGCCCCCATGGCCATGAGGTTGCTGATTTAGCTACCTCTGGCTGTGTTGCAGGAAGTCCTGAAAAATGGGAGGTGGGGCTCTGGGTGTAGGCCACATCCATAAGGGAGCTGGGATGGGGGCCTGTGGGGTTCCCCACTCTCTTACACAGAGCTGGTGATGGCTTCGTCCTTCTTGCAAGGCTCCCTTGTCAGCTTATAGCTTACAGCTACAGAGCCTCCGCAGCACTGGACTCAAGTTCAGGGCACTAACTCACACAGTGATCTTGAGCAAGACTCTTTTTTTTTTTTTTTTTTAAGATTTTATTTATTTGACAGAGATCACAAGCAGGCAGAGAGGCAGGCAGAGAGAGAGGGGGAAGCAGGCTCTGAGCTGAGCAGAGAGCCCAATGTGGGGCTCGATCCCAGGACCCTGAGACCATGACCTGAGCTGAAGGCAGAGGCTTAACCCACTGAGCCACCGAGGCACTCCTTGAGCAAGACTCTTGCTCCTTAGGGACTTGGAGAGGTGGGGAGGGGAGGGAAGAGCACCACCCCCTGCCAGCATGGGCAAGGCTCTTCTTGAGCTACTAGCTCCCATCAGTGTGCTCCAGGCTCCCAGACCCCTGTTTTATGGGAAGACAGGCCAGCGCTGCCTCCCCGCTGAGCATTCCAGTGGGCTCCACATGGCCAAGCACTCGGTGGGGCTGTCACTCGCATCTTCCATCATCTGTTTAATTCACAAATCTAGCAATATCACGTCCTCTGTTTGGGACCTTTCTCTGACTTCTCGTGGCGCTCAGAGCAGAAGCCGAGTGTTTCCATCAAGGGACCCTGGGAACTGCTGCAGAGCCAGACCTGGAGGTGCTCCCACCTCACCCCTGCCCAGGCCAGTCTCCTCTCTGCAGGGCCCTCACTGCAAGGGCAGCCGCGGGGCCCCCTCTGGGTTTCAGCTGGCTGGACAGGGGTGGGGAGCTCACTCCAGGACAGGCAACCCAAGGCTGCAGGGATCTGGAGTGCACACAAAAGTCCAGGAAAAATGGGCCTCTTGACAAGCGAGCACAAGTGGGGAGGGGGCACGAAGCTAGGAGGAAGCAGGCGCTCTAGGCGGGAGGCTTGGTTGTTCCTGGGCTCTGCTGGGGAGTTTTAGCAGTCTCCAGCCCCCAGGTGTCCCACCAGGAACACCCCCAGTGGCAGAGGGAGGGTCTCAGCAAAGCAACACAGAAATGTACTCCCTGCTTGCTCTGCACCCTTGGTTCCCCCACTTGCTCCTTTCCGCTGTATGTGTCAGCCGCAGAGGACCATGTTCTCTGAACACATCATGCTGTTCAGCTGTTTCAGACACGCTGTGTCTTTTGCCTGGAATGCTCCTTCCCAGCTGTGCCCAGGACGCTCAGCCCTCAGACTGCCTCCTCTGGGAAGTTTTCCTGACCACCCCCTGCCTCGCCTGCAAGGCGGATCGCTTCCTCCTCTGCCCCATAGGCCCCTGCAGTTGCCCCTCAGGGCCCGGTCTCTGTCTTCCCCATTAGACTGAGAACTTGCCAAGCGCTGGGACCATGGCTTTCATCTCAGCATCCCCAGCTGCTGGCACAGGGCCTGGCATGCAGGCGGCATTGAAGTTGTGTTGGACAAATGAATGGCTTCAAAAGTTCCTGCACTGACAGAGGGAGTGTGGGAGGAAGAACAGGTTGGGGTGGGCTGGGGACAGAAGGCGAGTGAGGTTTGACAGGCTGACTTTGGGCTGTCTCTGGATTTGGACGTGGAGGTGACCAGGACGAAAGGGGCATTTGGGTCTGGAACTGGGGAGCAGGTCTGGACTGGGGAGCGATGTGGGAACTGCACATTTATGGGTGGTGGCTGGAGCCATAGGGTGCATGCTCATGGTCAGGGACAAAGAATAGAGAGAGGAGTTAAGGTCCCTGAGCAAGGATGGGTTGGAGGAGTACAGACTTCCCCCTTTCTCCAGCTCCCTGAGCTGGGTGCCGCCCATCCGTCCTTTTGGGGCCAGAAGCAGCCAGCTACATATTGTGGAGGAGGGAGGTGCTCAGGTTGAGGAGATCTCTGCTGCTCTGAGCAGCTATATCCCTCCTCCAGTCCCTAGGTTGTAGTGGATGACAATTTTCCTCATTAATGAGCATATGCAGACAGGCCACTGAGATTTTCTTTGGCTCACTCTCTACTGGGGAAACAGGATTCCCCTCTCTCCTTCCATGGGTGGGCCCTACCAGCAAGAGACGGGTCAGCCTCCCTTATAAGGCATGATGGGACTGCAAAAACCTGGTGACAGCAGCGGGTAGCAGGTAGCGGGTAGTGGGGGTGGGGGAATAGACAGGGGAGGGCAAGGCCAGGCTTGGAGGCTGGGACCAGGGAGGAGGAAGGTCTCCTCAGTGCCTTAGCCCTTGGGAGAAATGGCCACCACATCTGTTGTACCTTCTATGAGCCAGGCATGGTGGCAGGCACAATGAAGGGCCATCTCTCCGACATCCTTTCTGGCAGGGAGCTTGCCATTTTATAGATGAGGAAACAGGCTCAGAGAGGCTATGAGTCACATACGTAGTCACACAGCGGGAAGTTGCAGACCAAGTGTTCAATTTCAGGCCTCTGGGACTTTGTAGTGCATATCCTTTTGGAAAGTCACGCTGGGAAGGAACGTTTCACAGGACCCGGCACGCTTGCCCCAGAAGCTGGATCCACCCCAGGAGTTGGGGCCTTGGGACCGAGTGTGCCTGCTGTCCTGGTTCCTCTTTGGGGTCATCATTAGTACTTCTACGAAGTTACTGCCAGCTGCCCCCCCCCACTTTCCTACACAAGAGGATTGCACTGCCTGGTGACCTCGAGTGGGGCTCTGGATTAGTTCTGACTCCCGACTTGTGTGCAGAATTGACACCTGTCACTTCCAGGCCAAGCACAATTGCCAGAGTGAGACCCTCCATGGTACATCTACCGACAGGAGAGATGTTAGCTGCTCCATCAGTCTGGGGCCCAACAATGTCTGGGATCAGAGTCCCCTGTTGACTGGGGTGATGGATATCATTGTGAGCAAGAAACAATGTGGCTTTCAGACACTGAGATTCGGGGGTTATTTGTTACTATGGGGTGGTGGGGTCGATTCTGACCCAGATGTACTTTCTCCTCATTACTGTAAAGAGGCAGGTAGGCTTCCAAGGCTCTGCCCTTGCTGGCCTTGGACCCTTGCTCCCTGAGTGCTTCCTCAGAAGGACCACACAGTGGGATGTGTGGATGTTCCCACCAACGTTAGATTGGGATCCTGATGCTGCCCTGAATATGGAATCTGAGAGCCAGGATTTCTGGGTGCCTCCCAGCTCTCGGATGCTGCCATCAATGTCCGCAAATAGCTCTGAGCTTACCAAGACTGCTCACGTTCCCGTGTATGCCCAATTTTTCCGAAGGAGACACAGCCATGCCTGTTTCTCAGATGGGCTGACAGGGACCCGGAGGGCATAAGAAACTTAGCCAGGCCACCACTCCTGGATCCAGCCTCTGGGGCAAGCGAGTCTAGTCCTGAGGAGCATCTTTCTTAATGTGACTTTCTGGGAGGATATGGACCATTTGAGTTGAGAGACCAGGAAGTAGAATTCAGATTCTTGATTCCATTCCTCTTGGGTTTCCCATACCGTGAACCAAGAGTAAAGCCTAGGTTCCTAGGAAAGAATGCAAACCAGAGACAAGATATTGATAGCCAGTGAGAAAATCTTCTGCCAATGGGGAGAGTAGGAGTCAAAGGGGAAAACCCCAAGAGCTTGGAGTTCACGCCGGGGCGGGGGTGGTGGTGGTGGTAAGCAGGCTGAGTGGGCAGGAACTCTGGATCTGCCTCCTGCTTTGCCCTTACTCCATAACTCCTTTTCTTCAACCATGCCTCATTTTCTTTCTTTTTTTTTTTTTTTAAAGATTTTATTTATTTATTTGACAGAGAGATCACAAGTAGGCAGAGAGGCAGGCAGAGAAAGAGGGGGGAAGCAGGCTCCCCGCTGAGCAGAGAGCCCAACGTGGGGCTCGATCCTAGGATCCTGAGATCATGACCCGAGCCAGATGCAGAGACTTTAACCCACTGAGCCACCCAGGCACCCCCTCCTTTTCTTCATCCATGAACTGAAGCTCTCCTATGGCTATTATGAGGATTAAATGAGATAATATATAATAAAAGATGAAAACACAACAGTAGCTGGCTCTCATATGTGAGAAATAAGCATCTGTTCTTGTGTCATCATCATCCTCTACCCCACCCCCAATCACCGTCATTCTTATGACCTTGGATAAGTCTTTTCTGCCCTCTGGCCTCAGCTTCCTTACTTACGAAATGGGGGCAGGAAGTATGCGCAAACCCTGTGATAATTACAGAGTTTACTGCGTGTTCCCCCATGTGCTGGGTACCCTTTCGCAGTTCACGACCTCAATTAATTTTCGCTTGCCTCCTCCAACATCAGCTGGTAAGTAGAACAGGGTTCTAACCCAGACAGCCTGAGTCCAAGGGAGTCTATTAACTACTCCCTTACAGGCTTTACACCTATAGTACAAAGACCCCCAGGGGGTAGCAGGTTGCTTGTGCAAGTCAGCGTGGGACTCCGCTGGATGGGTCTAGGGCCCCTGATAGGTAAACTGTATGTGTAATGATGTGTGAGTGGTGTTGAGCCTGTGAGCGTTGAGAGCATGTTTGTGCCCATGTACTTGTGTGTGTGTGTCCCTGGGACAGATCCTGTGTATGTTCTGTGTATGTGCTGGTCCAGTACACTTGGGGGTGTGATGCTTTGTGAATTGAGTGTGTGTAGGTGTTACTGTGTGGGCTGTACAGGCCACTGGGGATGTATTTGTGATGATATGTGAATTATGTGGTCTGGTTGCATATGTGATAGAGCATTGTGCATGTGTGTGTGTGTGTGTGTGTGTGTGTGTGTGTGTGCGTGCGTGTGTGTGAGAGCTGGCACACGCTCTGGTTGTGAGTGTGCGATGTGTATCTGGGTGTCACAAGTGTGTGTTCACATGTGCATCCATGTGGGAACCAATAGGCTCTGCGTGTGTGTGTGTGTGCGTGGGGGGGGCAATTCTGGCCCGTCTGCAGGGTGCTGGGGTGTATTAGCATGTGCACCAGTGGGCTGAGTGCCCTGTGTGTGTCTCTGGGAGCCAGAAGGCCGGTGCTACGTGGGCTGGGGAAGCTGTGAGTTAGAGGGGTTTGAACAGGCTTCCTGGCTGGCCGAGGTCCAGCACTCCCCTCACAGCCTCTGCAAACACTGCCTAGCAGACGGGCTGAGTTTTTATACATGTGGAAACAGCCTTCTAAATATTTACCCGCCAGCCTGGTGGAATGGCCTGCTTCCCTTCTCTGCCTTCCCTCTGCAAGCAGAGCCCCAAGTGTGAGCTCAGCTCTCCTGCCACTCCACCTTTGGCCCTCTCTGGGGCTTAGCCCAGGTCCCTGCTGCCTCCTAGGAGCAATGAGAAGGGGAGCTGGAAGCTTGAGAGCAGCCCAGCTCTAGTTCACTCGTTTGCGCGTCTCTCATAGCTGCCACCACATCCACGCAAAAGAACAGACATACTCTTACACGCTCATGGACATCCCATCTCTGTTGACCTCACTGTCATGCTCATGTACTCCTGAATGCATAACCTCGGCCTTGACACCCACTCCCACCTCCGTTCCTGTGCCTGCCCGTCACTCTCACGCTGCTCTCAGCCCTGCCCAGGCCTGTAGATTCAGACTTCACCTTTTCCACCCTCTCTGGTTCTAGAAACGTCTCCCCATACTGCTCAGCCTCCTCCCACCCTGCTCTCCAGAGTGGGGAGCTCGTTGGGCAGGCACCTGCTTTGTCCGAGCTGGGAGAACCTAGCGTGGCCAATGCAAAACGCTGTCCATGGTTCTTCTGAACCATCATAGGTCCAAGACATTTTACCCCTCAGTCTTGGGACAGCAGTGGGAACTCTTATGTCAAGGTGTTCCAGGATTCTGGAAGAGTGAGTAGTGGGAGAAAAAAGATTGCATACGCATGCACATGCGCACAAACACTGAGAGAGGAAAAGACAGAAAAAGAGAGACAAAGAGGGAGAGAGACAGAAAAGGACACAGAAACAGAGGAACACACACACACACACACACACACACACACACGGGCAGACAGATACGAGAAGCCACTGGAAAGTCAGAAATGCCGAGAGATTTCCAGAGAGGGGAAAAATGGCTTTTGTTTTGACACCACTTTCAAATCATCCTCCTCACTAAGAAGTCACATTATTTTCCTCTGGGAAGTTGGGGGAGTACATGCTCCCCTGATTCTATCTGCTGGAACAACAACTAATTAAGGGCATCCCTCAGACGTTGTAATTCCTTGCCAGGGCTGGGATTCATTTAAAAGGCGAGGTGGTGTGATCTTGTACTCAGACGTAGGAGCCACGATAGGGCCCCAATGCCCTCCTTAATCCAGGGCTGGCCTCCTGTCAGGGTCCTGTCTTCCCTTGCCACCCAGGTAGACTAATCCCTCACTTCCCCCACCTGCCCTGGCTGGTTAGGATTTTTAAGGTCAGACATCATCTAGAGGAAACAGCTCGAAACAGGCAGGCCCTCTGCTTGCTGCCTGACCATATTTGACTTCCCTCCCCTACTTCCAATCAACCTGGCTTCTCCCACCCTTGCAGGCGACTACCCCAGGGTCACTTTCCTCTTGCCTTGACTGTCAGGCATTTTTCCTGTGCTGGGCACTCTGCTAGCCACAGTGAGCACATTTAAGCCTCCCAATTACATTGGTAGGTGGTGATTATTCCTAGTAGACCGATGAGGCAGCTGAGACACACAGAGAGGTTAAGTCACTTGCCTGAGGTCGCACAGCTGGTAAGTGGCTCAGCTTGGAGTCCAACATCCTCTGTGAATAGGGTATTCTTGGAGGTTAGGGGGTGTAAGGTCTTCTGCTGGCGGCTCTACAAGGGCGACCCTGCATGGTTGTGAGACAGCTTGGGTTTCAAATTTAGGAGTCCTGGAGAGGACCTGGGGTGTCCACGTGTTCTGGTGGGATCCAGCTGGGGCCCCTTGGAGCACGTGAGGAAGTCAGGGAAGGGGGGTGGCAGCAGCAGCCCAGGGTGGGCAGAGGCTGAGTGCACTCAGCCAACCTCGAAATGCCACGGCCTCTGGCTGTAGGTGTGGGTGCCCCTGCCCATAGCAGCAAAGCCTGCATGGCAGGGCGGAAGCCCGGCTAATGGCTATGTTTATAGCTCAAAGCATTATTAGCTCTTAGGAGCGCTCAGCTCTCGCTTGTTGTCAACAGCTGAGCTTATTGATTGAGTGACTTGATGTTTTTGCTTATTAAGTGCCCGGGAGTGTCGGCAGATTTGGGCCAGCCTTGGCTATGGGGAGGACTATGGGAGCAGGGGGAGAGGCTGTCTGTCTGCACACACATTCCAGCCTTGCTCGTTTGTCTGGGCGCATGTGTTGGGATGATGGTCCCATGTGTGTTCCCTATGGTTTCTGAGCGTGGCTTTAGGAGGAGAAACCTTGTTTCACGTACGCAGCAATCAGAGTAGCCCTGGGGGTTGGGGGGACTGGGATTTGGATTTGGAAGGCCTGGCTTTGAGTCCTGGCCTTATCTTTCCAAGCTGCAAGCTTGGACAAATCCCTTACCGTCTCTGAGCCTTGGCTTCCTTATCTGAAAAATGGGGATTAAAATAATACCAGCTTTGCCTACCTTCGAGATGGAGAGTTAATGAGGTACGCAGTTTGTAAACTGTAAAGCGCTGTACACATGCTAAGGAGTGTAACTGTTAGCACTACTGGGAGCCGAGCTGTGATGCTCTAATTAGGTTTATGTTTAGGCAATAGGTTGGCAGAGTGGAAAATGAACAAGGGGAGTCCTAGGGGAGTGTTGGGGACCCCAGCTCTGAGGGATCTGGGCTAGGCTTTGCAGCTCATATTTTAGGAGACCACTAAAACTGGGCACCTAGAGACCTGGGTTCCGGGCCTGGTTCTGGCATCTGGGTGCTGTGCAGTCTCAGGAAATTTGCTTTCCTTCTCTGGGCTTTTCTCTTTACTTATCAAAAGAAGGGCTCTAAGCTCTGGTTTCTATGGCCCTCTTCAGCTTTGCCTTTGAATGCCTATAGGAGTCACAGAGTTTTCCATCCACATGTGTGGACATCGGTGGGACTCAGGATATTCTGTGTCCAAGATATCCCATGTAAGTGTCACTGTGCATGTGTGCAGGATTCCAGTGCCCCCCCGAGCTAGTGTGTATTGGTACGTTGACAGGCCCCCTGAACCCCCCAGTGCCTGAACACATATGTGTACGTGCGTTTGCTCCTTGTTAAGGCAGATGGGCTGGAAAGCTAGCTGACTGCCTGGGCTCCAGCAGCTAATGGGGAAAGCCCATTTTAATAGCTGATAACAAGATGGATCCATTAAAAGAACAAATTAACTGCAAACCCAAAGATTACTTCTGTTCTGCTGGGGAAGGGCTATGGAATGCCAGCTCCATTTGTTAAATGTGCACCCCAGCCCCCTGCCTCCCCAGGGGTGGCTGCTGTCAGGACAAGCCCGCCAAGTGTCCCTACCCCCTTCTTTCCTGATGAAAGTGCTTTGTGCTCCTGTTCGAAGCCCTTCTCGTCTACCTCCTTGGTGAAGATTCCCCGTCCTTCTGCCCTGGTTGGAGGGAGCTGCCTCCATCCTTGCTCCGAGCACCGAAGTCTTGGTTGAATGAGGTGGAACCTGACCTTCCCTGACTTACAGTTCAGCTCTGCAGATTTCCCACCTTTGATTCTGCTCTCCATTAGGGCAGGATGCCCCCCCCCCACCTTTTTTTTGGATCGCTTGGTGGTTCATCCATTCACATATTTAGCCAGTGTTTTGAAGACCTACTGTGTGCCAGATGGTGTGTTAGGTCCTGTCCCTGCCCTGAAAGAAGGGCACACTGAGAGGCGAACTGCTCATGCTGTGCGGAGTCCTGCAGAGGGGGAGGGAATCAGAGGAGAGAGTGACAGGTCCCACTTGGGGAGGTACAGAAGGGGTATCTGAGCAGCATCGTGCAGCATCTATGTTTTTCAGGGGGTGAAGGACTCTGTGTCAGGGGACCAGCACGAGCCTGACATGTGTAGAGCTGATTTAGGAGTAGGACCTGGTAGAGAGTCTTGCATACAGTTGGTGCTCAATTAATGTTTATGGGGGAAATGAAGTGTTTATTAAGTGTCCATTATGGGCCAGGCATTAGCAGGCGCTGGAACAGCAGCCTCCATTTCCTCATCTGTGAAACAGAGATCATAATGTGACTTCCCTGGCAAGGGAAGAAGGTATGGACGTGATGTGCCTGGCACAGTGTGCCTGTAGGAAGCAAGCAGCCTAGACCCTGCCTTCTCCCACCTGGGGAAGGCTAGCTCTTCCTTTCCAGAGCAGGAGGGAACTCTAACTGTCTGAGGCCAGAAGGCCATCCTGCGTGAGCAGAGGACCGGCCCTAGGATGCCAGAGGGAATACTGTTCCAGGCCTCTGGGCCTTTGCATGTGCTGTTTCCCCTACCTGGAGGGCTCTTTCTACAATCTCATTGTGGAAAATGCTCACTCATTCCTTAAAGTTCTGCTAAATATGATCTGCTTAGGGATGTTTCTACCGAGTCTCCTTGGGGAGGATGAATCCCTGCTTCTCTGGGTTCCTCTGCATTTCCTCAATTGTACGATGCCATCAATTGTGAGATGCACCATCGATTTAATAATAGCTTTAGGGAGAAAAGAAACCCTGCTTTAAATGTACATATCTGCATTTCAGTAATGTGCAAATGTTTTTGAGAAGTGCCTTTTAGAAACAGGGAAATGCAGTCAATGCTTCTCTTGTGTACAAGGGCTGCCAGGACTGATTTCATTCATTCATCTTTCCATCCATTCATTCATTCAATCAATATTTACAGAGCTCAGTTCTAGGCACTGAGATGGAGCCGTGAACAAAACCAAGTCTCTAACCTCATGCGGCTTATGTTCCATTGGGCGAAACAAGTAATAAACCAACAGATAAAATAAATAATTTAAAAGGAAGGTTACAGTAAGAGCTTTGAGAAACCGAAGGCAGGGTAGGAGGATCGAGAGGGATCGGGGATTGTTCTTTTTTTTTAGATTTTATTTATTTATTTGAGAGAGAGAGGGGGAGAGAGCAAGCTGGGAAGAGAGGCAGAGGGAGAGGGAGAAGCAGGCTCCCACTGAGCAGGGAGCCCTGTGCGGGGCTCGATCCCAGGACCCCAGGATCGTGACCGGAGCTGAAGGCAGATGCTCAACTGATTGAGCCACCCAGGTGCCCCAGGGATTGTTTTTTTAACGAGGGTGATCAGGGAAGCCCTCTCTGAGGAGGGGACATTTGTGCAGAGGTCTGAAGGGAGGGAGGGACCCATGTGCAGATCTGGGAAGGAGCGCTCCAGGCAGAGGGCTTGGAAGGGCAAAGACCTGGCGGTGGGACCATTCCTGGTCTGTTTGAAGAAAAGGTGGGGTGCGTGAGGCTGGAGTGGCAGGAGTGAAGGGTAGTGCTGGCACATGGGGTCAGTGTGGCCAAAAGGGCCCGAGACAAGGGAAGGTTTGGGCTTTTTATCCTGTGTGATGAGAAACATCATCTGTTTGCAAATGGGACCCCCATGTCCCTCAGGCCTAATAGATCATAAATTCTCTGAGTGCAGAGAGCCCGGCCCTCAGCACAGTGCCTGGCATATATAGTATGGGATTGTTGAATGTAATCAGTGGGCTTCCAGCAGCCCCTGCCTGGGACGGTAGTCTAGGGGAGCTCTCAGGGTCCTGGAGGGACTGTGGGTAAGGCCTGAGGCAGCAAGGGGGGCCTGGGCAGGAAGGACCCATCTGCTGAAATGCACCGGCCGCTGATGCCTAGAGCTGGTGGCGAGGAGGCAGTTCCCACAGCGGCCCCTGTGTTACGTTTGCATGTCCCATGGTGCCTAGAGGCTTATCTGGAACGGAGCAGGCATGGGCGAGATATCCGGTAAAGGAGTAAGGATGAAAATATGAAGCCATTATCTATCTGCGGTGCTTTCGATTCAAAACGCCCTTCACATGTATGTTCTTATTTAATCCACACCTCTACCCCCTCTGGTTCTCTTTTTACAATTAGGGAAACTGAGGCCCTGAGAGGGTCAGGACGTTCCACAGTGACATGAACCATCACTGTGCAATGTCTCTGCTCTGAGTCAGGACACCTGGACTCTTCCCAGCTCTGCTACCTACTCACTGGGTGACCTTGGGCAAGTGAACACCCTCCTTGGTCCTCCGTTTCTAAGACTGTCAAATGAGAGGTTGATCTAGATGTTTCTCAAAGACCCACTCTAGCTTGGACTGTCACAGCTGTGACTTCTGGGAGGAGGCATGAGGGCAAGTCACTGTAGAGGCTGGACTTCAGGCAGACATCCTCCTCAAGGGGCTGCAGGCATGGGGACAAGTGTCCTTTTCCTCCATGGGAGGTTTTTGCTCCAGACCCAGTGTCTCTGCCAGGCCAGGATGCCCCTGCTTCTGTCCTCAGAGACGCCGCTGACTGCCCACCCAGCCAAGACTGCTGGAGACGCCCCTCTGCCTCCCTCCCATATTTTACTGCCTCCATGGCCTTTTGCCTGCTGTCCCCGACCCTTCCCAGGGGGTGGGGGCAGCTCCGTCTTCCCACTCCCGCCTGAGCCAGGCCAGCAGCCTCCTTCCCACTCCGCCTGGCCCCAGGCCCCCTCACCTCTAATCCATTCTCTACACCATAGCCAGAGTCATCTTTCCAAACTGCAATTCTGGTCATGTCATTCCTCGGCTTAAAACCCTTCAATAACTTCCCTTTGCCCTCAGGACAGAGTCCAAACTCTTTAGCATGCTCACAGAACGCTTTGTGGCCTGGCTGCTGCCAGCATCCACCTCCCACCATCCCTCTCTGCCTCCCTCCTCCCCTTCCAGGCAGAATTCTGCTCCCACTAACCTTTTCTTACCTCTCTGAACATGCCACATCCATGCCCTCTCTCCTCCCCTACTTCGCACACACCGACCCTCTTGCTGGAACACTCTTCTCAGGTCAGTATGGCTTCTGACTCAGACCCCTGCTCCTGCCCTGCACATTTCATTGCCCTTCAGGACTCTGCTTCAGGAAACCTCCTCCTGGAAGCCCCTGTCAATCCCGCACTTCACCCCCCAGCCTGGCCAAGTCCCGTTGGATGCCCATGTCGTACAGACTGCAATCATCTGTCCCCGGGCCCGTGAACTCATAGGTAGGGATCCCGTTCAGCTCTGTGCCCCCAGGTACTGTGGGTGCTCAATAGACATTTGAAGTGGGGGATGCCCTGAATTGATGAATGGATGGATATGGAAGAGTCCGTTTATATGCATTCATTCAACAAATATTTGCTGATTACCTATTAGATGCGGGGGCTGGGGATCCAATACCGAGTCTGACAAGCACGGCCCCTGCCTTACATGGAACTTGCGAGTCTGCAGGTAGGAAATTTGTCTCTCTTACATCTTGGAGGCCTGGGAACTTAGATGTTTCCTCTGCCTGGACCGCTGAAGAAATCCTTTTGAGTTAAGAAAGCAAGACAGGTGCCCAGACTGGGTGGAGGGGCCTGCCTGCTTCCTCTCTCCCTCTCCTGAGGACGTCCTGTCCTCGCCTTGAAGGAGGATTGCTCGCCTTCTCCGGGCCCCACCCTCTTCTTCCTCCCCCTCCTCTCCCTCCGCTGCTCCGTTTCCAACCAGGCAGCTTAACTTAGGCCTCCCGGTTGGGCTTTTAATTTGGATTTATTGCCAGTCGTGATTGTATGTTAAACAAACTCCAGGCGATTATTAAAAACATGATTATCATGGTTTATTGTCTTGCTAGGTCCTCGGTGGGTGTTCTTGTGCTGGGAGCTGGTCAGGCCTCCCTGAGGCGGAGGGGTGAAGACCCCCAGAAAGGATCTGCCCTCCTTCCTGGCCTTGTCACACCTCACTGGGGAGGAGGTGGCCGTGGGGGTGGAGGGGCACTTCTGAAGGAGGACAGAGGCCTTGCGGAGGTGCAGTGATGTGGCAGGGAGAGCCCTAACCGCGTACCAGGGAGGCCTTGTGCCAGCTCACCCCATGACTCCTTTGGGTCTCAGTTTCTTCTTCTGCAAACTGGAGAGCAGGGCCAAATGACCAAGTGCTCCAAGGGCTGAAGTTCAAGTGTCTCCTGGGGCTAGAGGGCCTTCTCTGTGCTCCAAAGGAAGGCTCAAGCAGGAGACACTTACCAAGCCTCCAGAGCATTCCATCATGGATGTTGGGTGAGATCCACTCAAGCTAGTTATGTTGACCCTAGAACATCTTCCTGAGGTCAGGCAAGCTGGCTGCTCTTGGCAAGTTCACCTGTGGTTTGGGGGACCAAGGGACACAGCCAGACAGTGGCATTGGCAAGGTGGGGCCAGTGGAGAGAAGAGAAGTCTCCTGTCTTGGAAGCCACGACCCTGGGTTCTAGTTCCAGCTCTGCCACCAACCAACTGAATGGCCTTATACCAGTCATATGTCCACTTAGGCCCTCAGTTTCTTCTGTAAAATGAAGAGGTAGTAGACAGGTCAATAATTTGCAACCTTAAAAAAATTAATAGTGGTTGTTTTTCATGTGGTTTTTTTTTTTTTTTTTTTTTTTTTTAATTTCCCCAAGGAGTATTTCCTGTAGCAGCCAAAGATACAAGGCAGAAGTGGGAAGGAGCTACTTGGAAGCCCAGAGCCAAGAACCTGGCCCACTGATCTCTCCTTTGGCCCCTGTGTCTGCGCAGTCTGGAAAGTGGGTCTATCCCGCCAGCTCTCAATGCCTTACTTTAAAGTCACCTGGGATGCCCCTCAGTCTGCTTCCCAGCATGCCCCCTTGACCCTCCCCACCCCCCATTAAATGGGGAGGGCAGACAGGCTATACTCCCACTTGGGAGAAGGTGAGGTGGTCTCCCAGAGCTGGGATCAAACCTTCTGACTCTTTTGTCTCCAGCCTCTCCACCGAGCATACAGGGCAGGGGTGGGCAGAGCCCCGTGTCGCTCTGGATACCCACATGCCCGCATAGGCTGCGGGTCTCCTGCCTCCCTCCCCCATTCCACCTCTACTTGGTTCCTCAGGCAAATGCTTGGGCCAATCCCCAGCCTGATGAATCTTTGATGAATTCTGAGTAAAGGCACTTTTAAAAATTCAGAAAGGTAGGGAGGTGTCGGGACCGAGGGAGGCGAGATGCTTCTGCTCCCTTCCCTATGCTTCTCCCCACGCTGGTCAGCTAATGAGGCCTCAGCCTGGGAGCACGGGGCTGGCGGAGAAGGGCGGGACACCGCTGAGCCACCCAGACCAAGAGAGCCTGCGATACAAGGCCGCCTCCCTCGAGAAGGCTTCCTGCTGGCCCTTCTGACTGAAGCAGAGGCAAATTCTAGAACTGCAGGCTATTAAGAGATAGAAACCACTTAGAAATACCATCTAAGTCCACCTCCCTGCCCTGGAAGGAGGTAAGGAAACTCTCAGAGAAGGGTGGTACATGCCAAAAGTCAGGCCCCAGGTGACCGCAGCAGGGCTGGATCTCAGACCCCTGTGTCCCCGGGCAGTGTGGAGCTCAGAGCTCAGAGGCTACCTCTGGACCCAAGTGAACCCAGGGGACAGCTTGGCTCTCTGTCAGTGGGACCTGGAAGGGCAGAGACTCTGGGAAGTGGGAGCAGAATGAGACAGCCCCCCCTGCTGCTGGGTTTCACTGATGCTAAGAAACAATCACCCCTCCACCCTCATCCCCTCAAACCCCGGTCCTGAAGCCTTAGCAGAACTGGGTCTCTTCCCCCACCCTGTTTATCCCCAAACCCTTCAAGCTGACTTTCTGTGGCTTGATTTCCTCTTCGCCTCTGTTCCCAGTGTCTCTTTCAGCCCAGTCTGGCCGAGATGAATCCACGTCCAGACAGGTGCCATCTTCCAGCCCTGCTCCCTAGCTGTGTGACTGTGGGAGGTCACAGAACCTCTCTAAGCCTCTTTCCTTTTCTTTAAAATGGGAGATGCTGAGGATTACCTGTGATGAAATGGGGAGAAACTGAGCCTGATAGTATTGCTGTCACCTTCCAAAATCTGGTCTCCAAGTCCTAAGAAAGTCAGGACATTTCCCATGACTTTGTTCATGGTCTTCCTTGAATCCTCATCACGTGTGCTTTTGTCTTTAGAAATCCTCCCAACCCCGGGGGGCAGAGAGAGCTGCCACACCGCACAACTCAAGGGGGCGCCATTCATACTACTGGACATGCAAAGGGCACCCCCTGGGGTTGTTCGCAATCTTCGTGGCTCTATGTGGGGCCGCCCTCCGCAAGAGGTCGACGTGGAAAATCTCAGTCCTTCACTTCTCAGAGGGAGAACTCTATTGGGTTTGTTTTTCTCCCGCTGAAGTTCCATTCCCTTCTCTTGGCAGTGATACTTGTTATCTTGTCTGGTTCTCTGTGTTTTGAACTTTACTCCCAGAACCAAGATTTCGACTTGATTCCCATAATTTAGACTTCAGCTTTGGAAGCAACTTCTCCCTTTACCCACGTGTCCTGCTTTCGATTTCCGAGCACGTAAGATTCTAGAGACACATTTTTTGGTCTGTTTCAATTGCACATTCGTAGGACTTGTAAATATAAAAGAGGCCCATAAACTGAGAGATGTTAGGTAATGGCCTTAAAACAATACATTTTATATCCGAACCTGAAGAGCAGGCCCTAAACCGGGCCCCTGGGTTTGCACCCTTCAAGTCTTCAGATCCAAGGCGAGATTCTGTACGTGCTCAAGGACGAGGGGGGCGCGTCTACAGTGCTCAGAGCCCAGACTTACATTTGTATTTATATTTGCAACCCTACCACTTCCGCCCCGGTGGTGTGCCCTGGGACGCATCACACAACCTCTCTGAGTCTCAACTTCCTCGTCAGCAAAATAAGGCTAATATTACCCACCCACCTCACCGGGTTGTGGGACAGTCAAATGACAGCCATCGTAACACGCTAGGCCTTGTCCCCGTCCCCATATCACAGAGGTTTCAAGTCAGATTTCCCAGATGCACCCCAGATTCATCCTAGACCTGCCTGACTCTGAAGTTCATGGCTCACCTGCTAGCCTAGTCTGACGGGATGCACAGGTTTTCCGCATATGCGTGTGCTAAAATGCATGCAACCCCAAACTTACCATGCTAGTTGTGCTCAGTGTACAGGTCAGTGGCATTAAGCACATTCACACTGTCGGGTATGGTGGTACCACCGTCCTTTTCCAGAACACTTTGTCTTCCCAGACCGAAACCCCATACCCCAGAACACTAATGCTCCATTCCCTTCTCCCTCCAGCCCCTGGGATCCACCATTCAACTTTGTGTCTCTGTGAATTTGACCACTCTGAGATCCTTATAGAAGTGGAATCATCCAGAATTCACCTTTTGTGACAGGCTTATTTCACTTGACATAACGTCTTCGAGGTTCCTCGATGTGGTAGCGTGGGTCAGCACACTGAATACTGTTAAGGCTGAGCGCTATTGCCCTGCATGGACGCAACACATTTCTTTATGTAAGGTTGGGCTCCAATGCATGTGATGAACCCAGTACGGGGTGAGTGCACGTCCGGTGGCATTGCCATTCTTGGTGCTTATTATTTAATTCCGTGACTGTTACGAAACACTAGCAATGACAATAATAAATAGCCACCAAAGAGAGAAATCCTTTCTTTTCTTCCGTTTCAGGATTTCCCTGGTCTGGTGTGACCACACTCTCGTGTCTTGGGAGACAGCAGGGAAGCTCGTTAACTGTCTCAGCGTCTCCCGTGTCCGCTAGCTCCCGGAGTTCTGAGGTGCACCAAAGTCTGAGCGCTCTTATCCTGGTCTTTGAAAATTTCCCCGGCAGTATCTGGCAAGCTGCCACGAGACCAAGGTCAGCAGGATGTGAGGGCAGAGGAGGGGTAGCCCAGAGCTTCTGAGCAGCTTCTCTGAGACTGCAGGCCCTGACTTTGTAACCGACCCCATTCTGACTTGCCTGTGTTGGACAAGCATTCTGGCTCTTTCTGGGGAATTGCCTGACACCAGAGAGGACCTATTCAGACCTGCAATTGGAACTCAGGCAGACAGCTGTGCCCCTCTCACCTCCACCCACCTGGTGGGTCAGGATGGGATTTTTGGCTGGAGACTGGCATAATTAAGAGCTTTGGCGAAGAGGTGGGATATTTATAACTCATTTGTATGGACTGAATGTTGGTGTGTCCCACCCCCTCCTCCAAGAGTCACCTGACAGAGCCCTAATCCCCAGGATGGTGATATGAGGAGGTGGGGCTCTTGCAAGGTAATCAGGTCATGGGATGGAACACTTATGATGGGATTCATGCCCTTACAAAAGAGCCCAGCCCCTTGAGAGGTGATCTGACTCTCTTTTGGGATCACATGAGGATATCAGCTAAAGTTCAAGCAGGTAGTCAATCCTGGCTGAGACAGGGAATGCGCTGGCATCTTTAGAATCCCCTTGCCCAAACCAGGACAGCCAGTGGCCCAGAGCAGGGTATAGAGAGAGAGAGAGAGCATTGAAGAGGCAAATGGAAGACATCTGGTGCACTGGCTTCTGCCTTTCCATTTGCCTGGATGTTCTTTCACTCACTCTCTCATGTGGGACTGGCAACCTCCTACTCATCCTTCAGGACTTAGCCCAAAGCTACCTCCTCTGGGAAGACCTCCTTGATCTCTGCAGGCAGAGCTGATCTTCCTGCCCCAGGGAGCTTGCTGTTCTAGCCTTGTACTCACTGCATAGCTGTGACTGAGAACTTTGCTCATTCATCCAGTTACCCAGGGTCTTTCTGGGGTGGAGGGAGAAGGCTGGAAGGCTCAGATTTACTCATAATATAAAGATAAGGTAAACAGAACACTGTGGCATTTTTATAGAATGATCACATTTTCCTTCTAAGAATCACGTTCTGATTAAGAATCCTGTCAGTTACTGTGAAGCACAGTCCCAGATTTAGCCTTCGGTTTGTCGAATGGGTCTGGAGATCAGCTAGAGATTTTGAATGTAATAAGATTTTGAGTGACGAAAATAAGGCAGTCAGAATGTTACACAATTCAGAATTCAGCAGCCTTTCCCAAGCCTTCCATCGCTTCCTTCCCATTGTCTTGTTTTCCCTGTAGCCTTCAGGTTAGATGTCCTGGATAACGTCCTGGCTGCAAGAAGCTGCATTCTTACTGGACCCAGAAAACCAAAAACCAAATCAAAACAAAACAAAAAAACCCTCCCAAACTGCGTCACTTTAAAGTCACCAGCTTTGAAAAAGAAAAAAAAAAAAAAAAGAAAAAAAGTAGAGAGTCCACTTGCTTATTCAAAATAATGGTTCTCCCAAATCTTGCCATGTTCTGCAATTCCCACTCTGGATTCTGTTCTGTGCCTTTTTCACTGCCCAGGGACATGGCATCGATAGAAACCAATACACATAGTCGAAAATGTCAAATTATTGACCACTGTGGATGCGGCTTAAGACACCCCTAGAACACCTTGGATTATCTATTAGGTATTTCCTGATTTCAGGGTCCACATCCTTTGTATATGACAATCTCTTCTAGATGCCGAATGGTCCATCTCGACTGCTCAAGTATTGTTTCAGGGGACATGGATAGAGAACCTACTGTGTGTCCAGAACCAGGTCAATGTGAGTGGCGCCCCCTGGAGTGTCAAGTAGGAACAGCACAACCCGCCACGTGGAGAGAAGAGTTAGGTTCTACCTGTGGACTTTTTTTTTTTTTTTTTAATAATTCTTTAATTTTGGAATACTCTTAGATTTATTGGAAAGTTGCAAATATAGTACAAATTGTTCCTATATACTCCCCACCTGGTTTTTGGTGCTCCTCATGAGAATGGCCTGAAGAGGAAATATATACTCATGGGTCTTAGTACCAGAATCGCTTCTGCCTCTCCGGAGTTATTCCTGTGCTTTACTTTAAGGAACACCATGAACTGCACAACGTTCAGGCTTTCTTCTCTTGCACTGACTACTAGGAAGCTCAGAGACAAGCATGTAGCTCCATTCCAGCAAGAGTGTGGAACTCCCGGCAGATGTTTTAGGTACGAGCTTCGTCCTTGCTTTCCACCCTGTTCTTCCCATGGCATTTTTCTTTCCCCATTGACTTCATTTTCACTTAGTTTTTCTGTGTTGAGCTTTGCTGGCCTCTTCGAATCATTTTTGGAACAGGGCGGAGGCACAGATAGCTGGATAAACAGACCATTTTCTCTGTGTTCCCCAGGTGCCTGATGCAGGCTTCTAGTCTAGCATTTATCATGTTTTATTATAATTGCTTGTTTACGAGTTTGACTCCCCCGCTGGGCTGCGACTGCCACCTGGCTTTCCCGTAGCTGGACTCCTCTGCCTGAAGGAATATGTCAGGATGGGCTGTTGCCTGAAGCATATTTTTCAGACCCAGAGTCTACCACTGCCGTCCTACACCTGCCCTACACAGACTCCCCCGTCCCCAAGCACACACGTGCACGCACGCACGCACGCACGCACGCGGGCTCAGAGGCAGGCTTAGCATTTCCCAGAGTCTCTCCTGCCCTGATGGCTATTCTGTACGTGCCACTTTGAGGCATGGCAGACAGAGCTGGTCAGTACCCAGAGGGAAAGAGAATCAAGAACCAGTGCCTGAGAAGATTGAGGGAAAGTAAGGCTCTGGACTCTTTCCTCCTCCTGCTCAGCCCCCGGCTGGTGCCTCTCCCCTTCCTCCCTCCCTCCCCCTTGGCCATCCAAGTGACGGGATGGGGGAGGCCACCATGACCAGTGGACTCACAGGATCCCAGGGCTGTAGGCTCAAAGATTTTTCATGATTCATGAATAATGAGGAACTCATTTTGAACCATTCTCTTACCCAACTCCCCCTTCCCACTAATCAACCCCTCATTGTGTAGAAGGAGCAATGGAGGCCCAGCAAGGGGGAATGATTTCTTCAAGGCCACACAGTGAATTCAAGGTAGGGCTACCTTGAGTGAGCTCTGTGTTCTGTGAGCATCAGGCACAAGCTGAGCTAGTGGCGGAGTGGGTTCGGGGATCAGGGGAGCTTTCCTAGGGCCCTGGAAGCAGCTCCCCCACCCCGCCAAGAGGCTTGAAGTCTGGCCTGTCATTTTGGATAAACTCTCTTCTCTGCCCTGCCCCGCTATGTGCAGATTCTGGAGGCTTGTTCTGAAGGAGGAAAAAGAACGACAACGGGGCAGTGTGTGGGTGGGTTGAGGGAACGTTGGCCTAAGTGACTTCCTGTATGAGGTGGGAGAGAGAGATTTGAACCTTCTAGAGCAGCCTCCAGGGTCCTGCCGCACAAGTGGGGCCAGGCGGTGGGGCAGAGGAGTGCCCGTCTCCCCCCCACCCCACCCCACACCCCCCCCCCCCCCCCCCCGCCCCGGGAGCGTGCTGGCTGCTTGGTACTGCTGCCAAGTCGCCAGTCTTTCCATTTTTTTTCTCCAAGAGAAGCTGAAAATCTGATATTTATGTGAAACCCAGATTTTCACATTTGACAACTGATTCAAAAATTTAAAAGCTCTGTATGAATACAACGGGTAGACCTTGTTTGGATCCCGATTCAAACAAACCACCTGCGAAAAGACATTTTTGAGGCAATTAGGGAAATTTAAATACAAATGAGGTACGAGGTGCTAATAAGGAATTATTCTTCATTTTGTTAGGGGGATAATGCTTGTGAGGCTGTGTTTTTAAAAAGTCCGTGTCTGCTAGAGAGATGTGCTAAAGTATTTATGGGTGAAATAATGTGATGTCTGAATTTGTCTTAAAATACGTCAGGAAATACAATGTGTGTGGGGGGACAGATGACATGGGAGTGGCAAAGTGGTGATAGTTGCTAAAGCTGGGTGATGGGTTCATGTGGTTTCATTGTTCTAGCCTCTGGCTTAGGGATATATTTAAAATGTCCTTCAAAACAAATGCTCCATTGGTGGGCTGGATGGGGCAGAGACCACCATTTTTCAACCTTTAGTCTGGGACTTTCCCACATAAGGCACAGAAGGCCAGGGTGTGAAAAAACCCCAGAGATCACACTGGTCAGAGGTTGGCAAAAATGACCCGCTGGGACCAACTCTGGCTTGCTGCCGGTTTTGGGGGAATCAATAAAGTTTTATTGGAACACAGCCGTGTCTGTTTGTTTTTATACTGTCTCTGTCTACTTTGGTGCTGGGACAGCTGAGGGGAGTAAATAAGATGGAAGGCCCTGTATTTTTGAGAGCCTGAGCTACTTACCATCCCATGCTTTACAGAAGGGGGGGGGTTCTGCAGCCCCCCCCCCCCAATCCAGACCCCCAATCCAATCAATAGCCATCCATCCTTAGCAGACCCTGTGACACATCTTCCAAGCCCAGGGCTACTGTGGGGCTGGAGGGAAGGTGGACCCTGCTGGTGGAAGGTAGGAGACCCAGGAAAACTGGTCTCAGAGATGGAATGAGGTCAGTTGCACACAATGAGAACTTTGAACACCTGTGCCAAGGCCAGCTGACATTCCAGCATGAACCAAGGGCCACTCTGACTATGAGGTGACCTGGGACAGGCAGGGAATGTGGGCTTTGGAACTGATGAGGGAGCAGGAGGCTGGCTGAGGACAAAGCAAAAGCTGGCGCCTTGCACCCCCTCTTCACCCTTTCCCCTCCATTAAGTGTAGCATCCCTCAGGCAGCCCTGACTGCCATGAACAATAAGCAAATAGTTAACTTTCAGAGCTCACAATCCTGCTAGACTGGAGTCTCCCTTGGCTTACAAATGTCCTAAATCTCACTAACAAAGACGATTGATAGCAGGATTGTGACACCCCACCAAAAAGTCTCCCAACTATCTTAATGTTAATGGCTGGTCTAAAGACAACATTGATCCAGCAGCAAGGGCAAGGCCTCCAGCAGGCCTGGAACATCCTGGCACCTTGTAGGCCCTCTGCCCTCTTTAGCATATGAAAACTCCACTGAAACCTCCCTTCCCCTCACCTTCCCCCAACAGCAGGGTATATAACATGCCTACCCTCACAACCCGGGGCGGCCGCATCTCTGCCTGCCCAAGGGTCCTGTCCCCGTGCTCTAATAAACCACCTAATAAACCACCTTTTTGCACCAGAGACGTCTTAAGAATTCTTCCTTTTTGCACCAGAGACGTCTTAAGAATTCTTTCTTTAGCCGTCGGCTCCGAACCTCACCCCACCTAGGTTCAAGAACTTCATCATTTTGGCGAGCCAGCCAGGAGGTGTGTGAGTTCACATTTGGACTCTGAGCTTCCGTGCAAAAGTGGTGAGTATTCCCTCTCTTCTTCCTTTACTCTCGTTTCAGGGGCTTTTCAAGGAGTATGGCCTTATTGGAACACTTGCATGTCAATTGCTCAGGCTGCAATCCTCTAGCCCGTGGCTACTCTACGGGGAGGAGAGCGTCTGCCTTTTGGCTGTAAGTTAGTACCCTGGCCAGAATGGCAATAGGACCCAGAAACTTGATGGCCTCTCTTTATTCCTGTTCTTGTATAAAGTTGTCTCTCTTGGGCATGGGACAGCCACCTAAGTCACCAGGACGGCTGCCAATCTTAAGACTCCCGTGTGAGGTTTCCTCCTGATTGATCTAATGTGATCCCCTCCACATCCCTGGTCTAGCCACTTCTGGCCGCGGGACCTCCACTGGGAGCCGGCCGAAACCAGTACCCGATTGAATTAAAACGCAACCGGGGACCGTTTCCTAGGGAAGTTGGCTGTAAGGACCACATGTGTTGGAATGTCGCTTAGACCATGATGGATTTCAGTCTTTACTGTTTCTCGTCAGTGTCGTCTGCTAACAGCTTAAAGCTATGAAATTGGGTAATTTCCCCTTGCCAAACTTTTCTAGTATTTCCATGGGTTAATATGGCAAAACAGTATGCAGTCTTCAGGACATACGATGGCATGGCACAGCGTTTTGGTCCATTCACCAGGCACCCATCAGCAGCCTAGGATGCGATGGGGAAGTGGAGGGACCCCGGCACCCCTCCAGGGCCTTTTATGGCAGGAATGTCTTCCCAGGG